>NC_073646.1:12121212-12424242 GCF_029407905.1 Bubalus kerabau
TGCACTCAGTCATGCCCAACTCTTTGTGACCCCATGGAGTGTAGCCCACCCAGGCTCCTCTGTCCATGGAATTTTCTAGGCAAGAATATTGGAGTGGTAGCCATTCCCTTCTCCAGGGGATCTTCCCAACCCAGGGATCAAACCCATGTCTCTTGTGTCTCCTGCACTGGCAGGCAGATTCTTTACCAGCTGAGCCAGCGGAGAAGCCGCAGATGCTCAAGCACTGGCTGCACAGCCCGGGGCAGGGACAGTGCTGGCTTCCCTTTTGGCCTGAGCTGGGTCAGGTGGTCTAGGGGGATTCTCATCCGTGTATCTAAGGGCCGCCCTGGCATGGGCACTGAAACAGTTCTTCTGGACCTGTTGAGTGAGGGGAAACATTTTCTCCCTTGCCTCTAAGCCTGGGCTGACTCATTTGAAAAGACCTTGATGCTGGGAAAGATTGAAGGCGGGAGAAGAAGGGGACTACAGAAGATGAGATGGTTGGATGGCATCACCGACTCAATGAACACGAGTTTGAGTAAACTCTGGGAGTTGGTGATGGACAGGGAGGCCTGACGTGCTACAGTCCATGGAGTTGCAAAGAGTCGTACACGACGGAGCGACTGAACTGAACTCTTAAGCCTGAATCCCCAAGCCACAAGCCTTTCTTTTGTCTCTTCCCCCCAGCCCTGGGTCCACTGTGCAGGCCCTGCCCATCATATCTAGGTTACTCTAGATCAACCATCAACAAACTATGGCTGGTGACCACATTGATACCTGGACAGTTTTTGCAAATAAAGTTTTATTGGAATACCATCATAATCATCTTCTATACCATCTGTGGCTTCTTTTATCCTGCAGTGGCTGAGTTGAGTCTTTGTGACAGAGCCCATAAAATATTCTGAAGCCTGAAATATTCACTGTCTGGCCTTTTACAGGAAACGTTTGCCACCCCTGCTCTAGATGTCCCCCTTCAGGGCTCTTTTTCATCCCCAGGGGGCGTCGCCGTTTTTCCACTGTTCATGCTGTGCAGTGATGGGCTGACCTTCTGACCGTCTCTGTACCACGTTGGGGAGCGCCTGGAGGGCGCTTCTTTATCCAGGACCCCCATCTCTCTCAGTACAGTCACAAAGTAGGTGCTTGGTTACCTATGAAATGGATAAATGACTGATCAGTTGGCAGGCTGGATGAGATAAGCATTCTAAATTGTCCGCTTGAGAGAGAGTTCACCTGCCTAGGTGAACCTAAGCTAAGCTTTTTCGCTTGCAGAGATGTGGCCTCAGTGTCGAGTTGGCCCAGGAATCCCGCCTGCAGTCCATCAGCTCCCTCCCCAGCCCTCATAGTGAGGTGTCGCTGATCAACGTAACTGATACTCAGTATGGCACCTGCTGCGTGCCAGCCTCTTGCACTAAGTGCTTTAGGGATATTAGCCAATTTCAGGCTCAGGATGACCCCCAGAGGGAGGTGCTGCTTCCACGCTCCAGATGAGGAGATCAGGTGTTGGAGAGGCGCATGCGCTTTCCCAGGGGTACCTAGCTGGTTAGTGTGCCTGTGAGCAGACGGTGGGGAAGGGGCTTCATTCACACCCATGCAGCTGAGCTCCAGAGTAATGCCCCTCCCAGGACACAACCCTGCCTTGCTGCAGCCCCAGGACAGGTCATTATAACAGTAGCTTCTCTTTCCATTTGCTTTAAGGCTAGGAAACTCCTTTCCGCTTCTCAGCTTCAAATCCTAAAAGCACAGCACGGTCAGTAATTGCGCTTTATCATCTGGTGGCATATTTAATGCATTCACCGCCTTTAATTGAATGGGTAATTCAGGATTGATCGCGCGCTCCTAGAGGCACCCGTTGTATACTCGACGAACAGAGAAGAGCATCGAAACAGCTCGTCAAGGACTTGTCTCAGAATAGGAGCCAGCAGTACATGTTATCGTTGGGAAGAGCTGGCCCCGTGGAGGGAATGCCTCGAGAGGTTTCAGGCTGTGGGACTCTTGATAACTTTTCAAGGAGCCCAGGTTTCCCCCACTGGAGGTGGAGTGGGTCAGCTTAAACCAGGGTCAAGGGACAGGATCCTTAAAGCAAAATCAGGATGCTGTGACCGTAGAACAGGGTGTGGACATACTGGGAAGAAGCAAACGAGAAAAATGGCTCTTGCTGTTATTGGCACAGATTCAACTAGATGATGGTGTTTGAAGTGGGTAATGCATGCAATGAGATTGGGGTCTGGCACTTTCCCTGGGAAGTGACAGAAAAGTCAACCCAAACGGGCCCAAACAGGAAGGGAATTTATTACTCCCTGTAACTGACCAGTTCTGGGGTAGTCCAGCTTCAGGCACAGGTTGATCAGGGCCTCACACGAGGTCCACCTGCTCTCGACAGCTCCTGGCTTTATTCTCTGGGGACATATTCTCAGACAGACTCTCTTCTCATGGGTCAAGTCAGCTGTAGCAGCTCTAAATATGATCAACTGTTAGCCAGTGAGAGAGGAGTAAGAATCGCTTGCCCGTTCATCCCAAAAAAAGCTTCACCGCATCCTAGGGGGTCATGTACTCTCTCTTGAACCGTTGTCTGTGGCCAGGGGAGTGAGGGAATGAGCTGACTGGCTTAGGCCTGGGTCATAGATGCCTTTCAGAGCAGCTGGAGAATCAGGGCACCATCTTACTGGCTGGCCCAGAGCAGCCCACGTCCAGTGCAGGCTGGGGAAGCAGGCCCTTGTCTGCTGTGCTGGGAGCTCAGGCAGTGCCCAGAAGGAGACAGGGAACCTGCCAAGTGTTTCGGAGACAGCAGTAACACATAAAGGGGAGTGATCCAGGCCAGTCATTGTGGCAGAGGGAAAGGTGGCATGGATTGGGGCCCCTTGGGGATCCTAGCAAGAGTAGACGAAGGACTGAGCTCAAGAGTGAAGAAGGGGGAACAAACCCAAGACACACAGGAGGCAGACTCGGCCACACTGGATGGCTCCTTTGCCTGGTGAGAGATGTGATTTGCACTGTGCTAAGCCATCAGTTGGAGACCCAGTGCCGGGGGAATGACAGGGCTTTTACCTGTGATTTTAAACTGAGTGCTTACCTTCCACAAGCAAGGGAGAAAGTCCATCTATTACCCACAGGGTAGCCACTTTTCTCCTTGAATAGAAGAGCTGCAGAAGTACTTACAGCTATTTTTATTTATTCGGCAGCAGCCGCTAAAACTCCGAGATGTGCACCTTCATTCCTCCACGCCACATTCCCCTAAAGGACACATTAGCTTCCTAACCACAGCTTCAGATTCTGGAGGCTTAGAGGTGGTCTTCATCTTAGAAAGTCTCAGCACTCCCACTTTCTGAAAGCAGGGGAGCCAGAAGGGATTCTTCGCAGCACACCTGAGACCATCTCACTTAATGGCAGTGTGTGCCCCGCTCCCACCCTCTGTGCAGATGTAGACATCAGAGTGCCAATGCAGCATTTCCATACGTAAACTGACCACCAGAAGTCTCGAAAGCAGGACTGTGAAATGCATGTCACTCGTGCCACCACTCCCCCTTTCTGTGTCCATGGCAGACATAGCTAATCAATCACCCCCTTTCTCGATGAGCTCAGACCCGTTCTCAGAATCCTCCTCCACAGAGCCACTGCCTTCCCCAGGCAGCTCCCACTAATGGACTAGAGCAGGCAAGCAACCCTCGCCTTGGCAAATCTGCCACCCTTGTTCTGAATCCTCACTGGCTGTGTGGCCCTGGACGCATTAAACATAACCCTTCCAGGTTTCTTCTGCAAAACTGAAATAATAATAATTCCTTTGAATGGTCGCTGTGAACACTAAGATGTAAAAATACATAAAGTGACTAGCACAGCACCCAGTATACAATAAGTGCTCAGTAGTTAACTGCCTTCTTTTCTGCATAAAACTTACCCTACCAAGACTGCACCATGACTTGTGGTCCATTTCACTCCTGCCTAATATCGTCATTTATCTCTTCAACTGCATTTGTCTTAGTCTTCAATAAGATTGTGGATACTTAGAGAGTAGAGATGATGTCTTTAGATTCTTTCTGTCTGCTGGTCTTCCACCAAGATGTAGCAGCTGGATATATAGGAATGTAGCAGAATCGGCTAGTTGCTTTCCCCAAATATCCATTTCGCTTGTCTTTTAGCAGTGGGGGCAATGTGCCCAAGGGGAGAACACTAAATTTCTCAGCATCCCGTGCACCTGCGTATGACTATGTGACTAAGCACTGACTGGTGAGATATAGGTAGACATGTTGGGGGTGGCCTCCCAGGAGGGCTGCTAAAGGGAGATAATTCATCTGGGTGCTGCCTGCTTTGCTCTTTTTGTCTCTTTCCTATTGTCTAAAATTCAGATGTGATAGCCGAGGCTTCAGCGTCAGTTTTGGTCCTTGAGAATGGCAGCTTAAGAGTGAGGATGGCAGAGCAGAAAGATGGACAGCACTTGGTCCTCTGATTTTGTGGAGTGGCTGTACTAACCCTGGAATGCCTCCCTCCAGACTGCTTGTCCAGGAGAAAATAAACCCCACATGATCAGGTCCCTGCTGTCTTGGAGCCAAAAGCAGTTGTTCACTGCTACAGAGAGTTCTTTGAAAAAAGCTAAGAGAATTGCTTTCCCAGAACCCTAGAGGCGATACAGCACACAGCATTTAAGGATCTTGGAATTCCATTTGTTTTTTCCACCATCTATTTATGAGTTCCCACACAGGTCTGGTACTGCTGGGCAGTAAGATTCATGGCTGGGTTCTTAAATAGCCCAAGCGGAATAATCAGAGAAGAATCTGAGGAAAGAGAGAGGCCAGAGAAGATCCTGCTGTGCCGCTTAAGTCGGGTCCAGATTAAGATTAGACTTCACCTTGAGCCCTGGTGACTCAGATGGTAAACAATCCACCTGCAATTCGGGAGACCTGGGTTGGGAAGATCCCCTGGAGAAGGGAATGGTTACCCACTCCAGTATTCTGGCCTGGAGAATTCCATGGACAGAGGAGCCTGGTGGCTACAGTCCATGGGGTCGCAAAGAGTCAAACATGACTGAGCGACTTTTACTTTCTAACCTTGAGTGCCATGTGGGCCCCAGTGAACGGCTTCGATTCCTACTTTGGAACCTTTGCTCTGGCTTTGGCATGGAGAAGGGGTAGGAAGGAAGAGAGCTGCCTTCACCTATCCTGACCAGAGTTCTTCTCCCTTCTAGAAGATCTGAGCCTGTCAGCCAGCTCTAAGACTGCCTTTTCCACAGCAGAGCCCCAAGTCTAACTTGGGCAGCCAGTCAGACCTTGGTATATATCTGGAGTTTTCTAAAGCACCCACAGCTCTTGACATTCTGGGCTGGGCCTTCTAAACCTTTGGTCAGCTCCTATTAAAAGCCCTTTGATAATCTCCTCTAGTCCTGGTCAGCCACATACCAAGCAAGCAGTGAAGGTTTGGCCAACATCCGCTGTGTCTGTGACTGACCTCTAGGTGGCGGTGGTTGCCCACTGCCGCTCTGGCTCTTGGCGCCATGGCAACTAGAAGTCTTTCCTCTACATGAGCCAGCGCGCCTTGTCTCTTTCCTCTCTGCAACTTGGACCCAGTTAACCCATCTCCTGCTGTCTCTTTTATGTTACCCCTCTGACTTTCATGTTTTCACTGTTGTGGATGTCATGGATCATCTCTACAAAAAAGCCTTTATTTGCACAGAGGGCTAGACTGGGATATCATGCACAGAAGTCCACATACATACACCTTGGTCATACGTGATATATACACCTGTCAAAGACATCAGTCCATTGCTTTCTGTTAGTCACCAGGGAGGTCACTTGTACCTGGGGGTGGAATTAGGGGGAGGGGCGGCTCCCTCGTGGCTCAATGGTAAAGAATCTGCCTGCCAATGAAGGAGATGTGGGTTCATTCCTTGGGTAGGGAAGATTCCCTGGAGGAGGAAATGGCAACCCACTCCAGTATTGTTGCCTGGGAAATCCCATGGGCAGAGGAGTCCAGTGGGCTACGGTCTGTGGGGTTGCAAGGAGTGGGACTGAGCAATGAAACAACATCAGGCATTGAGTGAGCTGAGTCTTGGGAAACATGTGGGTTTCTGCCTGGCAGACGAAGGAGGAAAGGCCTGCAGACAGAGGGCCGGGTATAGACAAAAGCCATGTGGGCTGGAGCACCCATGTCAAGGAGGGAGAATTCGGGGGTTTCTGAACAGCTCAGCACATGTGGCCCAGGCTGCAAGATGGAATGAGAGGGGGTGGGGCTGCCGAGGCAGGCAGGGAAGTGACAGGGAGGGGCCTCGGGAGCTTTGTCAGGGAGCGTGGACTTGATCTTCCAGTCCAGGGGCTTTCAGACTTGGGCTTGTCGTGACCTGGTACTTCTCCGAGGGGTCTCAGACCCACCCTCGGTATCAGGGCACAGGTGGAGCCCTACCCTCCTCCTCCTTTTACCAGAGCTGCTCTGCCATCATCTTCTGTATCAATCTCTCTAACTCTCTCGGACACAGCTGAGTGCACACACACACAAGTGTCATTCTGAAGTGCAGACTGATGAGGGTGTGCCCTCCTGATGGAGGCAGAGGTGCAAAGACCAGCCAGACCGTGCACATGCGTCTGAAGCCTCAGCCTGAGTTACACACACTGATCTTCTGTTGACCAAAGCAAGTAACACAGTCAAGCCTGAAGTTAAGGGAAGTGTCATCTGCCTCTAATTGTGTGCTCAGTTGCTTCAGTCGTGTCCAACTCTTTGCAACCCCATGGACTGTAGCCCACCAGACTCCTCTGTCCATGGGATTCCCCAGGCAAGAATAGGGGAGTGGGTTGCCGTTTCCTCCTCCAGGGGAGCTTCCCAGGAGGAACTGAGCCTGTGTCTCTTATGTCTCCTGTGTTGGCAGGTGGTTTCTTTACCACTAGCGCCCCCTGGGAAGGCTCTAGTAGAAGGACCTGCAGTCACATCTGAATGACATGGAGTATGTAGCAGGGAGAGAAGGGGAAGAATTGGGCCAGTAATTCAGTGGCCCACGATTGACAAAAGGAAAAAGGAGAAAAAATTTAAATCATGTCGCCAGCCTACTTTTCTCTCATTAAGTATCCTCAGAGAAGCATAATACAGGAGACAATCTGCTGGCCCCTTTCTTGGTCTTCCACGTAAAGTTGCTCCCAGAGTGTAGTGTTTAAAGAGCTGCCTCTTCTATAAAATTAAAAATCTTATAAAATTAGATTTTGTGCATAGCCTTCATATAGCATATAACACTGTGTGCGTTATACATTTATATAGCCAAATTACCACTCAGAGTTGTACATCAGACCCAGCTCACTGTACTTTATGGGCAATTTAAGACATCTCCAGGTGGTCATTTTGACCAAGCTCACTTTTTGCCTCTGGGCTGGTTTTAATACATTAAGTTCAACTTCATTTAAAGTTGTTTTATTAAAGGTCCATAACCCATAATTCAAAACTCTTGAGATCAACACAATTCAAGATTCGCATTTTCATTTTTCTTTTCTTTTTGAACTTTAGGAAAGAATAAGAGCATAATGAGCAGGTCTGGGGCAGCACCCAGAACCGGACACTCAGTGTCCCTGCAGTGAAACGGGGGCATTCACGCTTAATGGGATGGTTCAGGCAGGTTCCACTGCTGAACGAGTCTGCACTGAACTTAATAAGAGCCTTTTGGTTTTCAGAGCTTTTCAGATCTGGGGAGTTGAGGCGGGGTGTGTGGCTGAGGGGTTGGGCTCCTGTTGACATTGTAGTTTTTGACATGTCCCCCTGCCCCAAGTGGCACACAGGCCAGTTGGTCCTGGGTCCTAGGAGACCCCCCCTCCACCTTCCCTGCACCAAGGGCCACTGAGGACATGTTTTTGCCCAAGTCCCTTGATTTGGATCAGCAGGTACCAGAGGTGTGGTTTCACAGCTCCTTTCTGCAGAGAAAAGTGGGCTGTCAGCTGCTGTGGGCTCAGACACATCTCAGGAGGACCTGGAGAGGAGGTCTGCCGTGCTCAGCCACTAGATCGCCCCGGGCTGCCGGGCCACTGACTCATACACAGGCCTTCTCGCCCCCTCCGGCTCTGTGCACAGGGGGCGGGCCCGAGTGGGCAGCTAGGACCTAAAACATGAGGATCTCCTAGAAGCAGGGTGTGGGCGCCCTCGGGCACCTTAGGGCCTTAGGTGGACCCTTTTGGAGCCGGAGGTGCCAACTTATCTTTTGGAGGTTGTGTGTCCTCCTCTCTAAAGAAGAGATGTGACTCTGGCCGGCAGGGTTGCTGCAGGGAGTAAAGGAGTGAACGGGCGAATGCCACTGAGCTGGCCCACAGGGGGCGCTACAGCAGTGGGGTCGGGGATGTTCGGCAATTCTATTTCTTAGACCTGGCTGCCGGTGACTTCCTCACTGTGTGTGGTGGCTGGCTGGGCCCCAACTTTGTTGAATGGTCTGAGATGACTTAGAAAAGTATATGTACTGTGTGTGTATATGTTTGTTTGTATGTACACACCCACCTGGTGGGGCTGTGTGTGCATGTGTGTGTGCATGCGTTTGTGCTAAGTCGCTTCAGTCGAGGCTGACTCTTTGCGACCCTATGGAATGTAGCCTGCCAGGTACCTCTGTCCACAGGATTCTCTAGGCAAGAATACTGGAGTGGGTTGCCATGCCCCCCTCCAGGGGATCTTCCAACCCGAGGGGTTCGAACCTGCATCTTTTCTGTCTCCTGCATTGACAGGCGAGTTCTTTACCAATGTGTGTGCCGTTGTCTTTTTTTCAAGACAGAATCCCCAGGCTTTGTGAGTTATTTCAGGGAGTCTGTGATGAGTCTGCGACCTTGGAAAGTAGAAAGGCCATGACCAGGTTGGTAAGAACTGCTCGAGGCTCCCCTGCATATAAACTCCTAGAAAGCAGGAGACCTTCATGGTCTTTACACCAAAGACCTCTAGAGAAAATGCTTCACACGTCTAGGTGCCAAAGGAATGTTTGAATGAAATTACCAGAGTTGACTGTGACCGCCGGGTCCCCTCTCTAGTGGGCAGTAAACTGAGCTGTCAGGCAAGCCCTTTTCAACTCTTTTCTTCCCCTTACCAAATAGCAGATCATCCCAGCATTCCCTAGTGTTCATTCCAGCCCTATCTTTGAAGAAAGCTTTTTAGGTTTTATTTATTTGTTTTTGGCTATGCTGGGGTCTTCACTGCTGCGCCTGGGCTTTCTCTAGTTGCGGTGCACGGGCTTCTTATTGCGGTGGCTTCTCTTGTTGCAGAGCATAGGCTCCAGGCACACGGGCTTCAGTAGTTGAAGCTCACGGGCTCTAGAGCATTCCAGTCCCATCTTGAACATCAGAATTTAAAAAAAAAAAATGCTATCTTATTGGCCTCATTATAAGGAAGAGATGAGTCCATGGACCAAATTAACTGTATTACAATCTTTGTGGTCTGCAAGCAAGCAGCTCGGTTGTGTAGGGGGATAAAAAAGGGCTCTTCCTAATGACTAATGTGTCTCTTTAAGCGAACGTTAAGAGAGAGGTGCACAGAGTTCTCATCTGAGATGTTCTATTGTTTGTTTTTCATTGCTCTGAAATGATTACTGCAAAATTTCTGAAATTGGATGCTTTTCAAAGAGGGAGATTAAAGAGTGCGAGCACAGGCTCGCAGCTGTGTAAAAAAGAGTGCGCATCTGGGTTGCTTTAGGATGCTTTGGGCAGCGCGTCTTCAGCTTCACCTTGGGCTCTCCGACAGCTCGTGAAGGAACTTTGAGTCCTCTTGGGGGTGCATCTGCCGTGCTCCGTCCACGAGTCTGCTTGGAACAGACTTGCAGCTGGTAGCATCTCTGCCCGAGCTCGACGCCATCTTTTTCATGTTATTTAACTAAAGCCTCCTAAATGCAGTTTGATGGGGGTGGGTTTCCATAACGCCAAGACAGAGATGCTGTGGCATTCTGAAGAAATCCAGACTGAATGAACTGAATGAATCCACAAGGGGGAAGAGAAATCTGGTCTTGACATGCTCGCTGAAGTACTCTGCAGTGACTGCCTGAGAATTTGTAGCTATTTGATTAAGGATCAGTTCTAATTGGAGAGTTCTATATTTATTATCCACATTTTTTGGTCTGTTTGACAGTCACCACTTGTCCTGTTTCTAGACTGTGCTGGGGGTAGTATTCAGACTCTTGGCTCAGCTCCAAGGTTATCTCAGCCCACAGTTGCCAGACTCACTACAAAGGGCACCAGAAGAAGCTTCGTGTTGTATAAATAAACTGCAGGCCTCTGTGGAGGAGGGATCCTTTGAGGCTTCTTCTACTTCTCCAGAAATTGCTCCCTCCTCCTACATACACGCTGCACAGATACACAGACACTTGCCAAGGCTAATTGACCCAGCATGGATACCCACCCAGGGGAAAACTATGTAAATACTTGCCTAATCATCTCTCTTTTGGTTTTAATTCTTTTGATTGCAAGTGGCAGAAATGTTGTCTTAAAACAGAATTTATTGGCTTAATGAGTTCAGGTGTGGCTTGATCCAGGTGCTCAGTCACTCTCCCTCCCTCTGCTTTTCTCCATCTTCCTTCTTCTCCCACCCTCCCTCCCTTTCTCTTATGATTTTATTCTCTAGTTGGTTCCCTTCCTTGTGGGGTTCCTCTCCTTGTGAGGATATAAGCTCCAGCAGATCTGAGCTTACATCCTCACAGGGAAAATACAACTAAAATATCCCTCACCTCTTTCCCAGTAATACAAGCTCCCTATTAGCCTGGCTTGGGTGACGTGCCCTTCCTGTGGTAACCCCAGGGCTTTGATCGGCCAGGCCTTGATCTTGTGCCTGCCTCTAGGATCAGAGCTCAGGTGGGGTCCACAGGAAGCACAGGGACTGAGGTTGGGTAGACACTGGGTCCCTAGAGGAGAATTGGTGTGCTGCTGCCAGAAGGAGGGGGTATGGGTGCCTGGCAGAGAGGAATGCCCAGTGTTCACTGTGGAGGCTCACACCTGGAACATTTAGGATTGGGCAAACCATGAATGGGTCAGTCTGAACGTACATGGGGCTGGGTTTTGAGGGGCTGGGTTTTGAGAGGTGTCATGTTTGGACCATGGGCTCAAGAAGTAGAGAAAGCTAGCATGCAGAGAGAGAACGTGCAGCATGTAGGATGCCTGGCTCCCTGTCCTGGTTCTGATAGCTCTCTGGCTCCTGGTCTAGCCTCTTGGAGAGCCCAGCAGCACTTCTAGCCCTCGGTTGTCTGAGATACCCTTGTATTTTTTCAGTAAGTCCCCGTTTCCCCAAAGCTGTCATGAATTGGTTTTGCTTCCCAGCAATGAAAGGGTCCATGACTGGGCAGAGAAAAACCAGCGACTGTGTTAGGCTAGCTCACAGGGTTTCCCTCCAGGAGAGATGCGCCTGCAGGAGATTGATGTGCCTGGAGCAGAAGCATTGTACGATGGACCCGTGCCTGGTATGGATCGAATTCTGCGCATCATGAGCAGCTCCCAGTTCTTTAAAGGACAATTAGCAGCAGCAGGAGGAGGGAGGTCACTTAATCACATTAGAAAGTGACACTCATGGTCATCCTTGGTGAATAATGGCCTCCCTCGCCCATTCATTTACACGAGAACTGCTTGCCTGAAAGATGCTTGATCACACAGCCCAGGTCTTTGGAGGCCAAATGTGGCTAAATAGTCCCGATGTGTCTGAAACTCTTCATTCAGAAAGGGAGGCCCTAAAACTGTCTTTTAGGGTTAGCCGTCTCTTTGGTATCTTCAGAGTTGAGTGTACTGCTTGTTCAGACACCAAATTCTTTTATCACGAGTTCATTTTTGCTATATCTCTATTCTTAAGAACACTTGGTTTGGAAAGGTCTCCGTGTAATCAAAGTAGAAAACTTCAGTAGCTTTGACTTGGATTGTCCTCACCCTTCCTTCCCCTCACCCTTGAAGTCTTTGCTTAGACATCACCTCCTCCAGGAAGCTTTCCTTGATGGACTCCGCACTGCATTCCATGCTGCTTCTCCTTGTCTCCCAGCCTCCTGTGTCATAGCACTGATTCCACCCAGACTGTAGTTTTTGTCCATTTAGTTGTCTGTCAGCCTCATTCACGTGGGACCTTTTAGAGCAGGCCAGAACTTTGGTTGCACTGGGTCTTGGTTGCAGCACTCGGGATCCTTAGTCAAAGCATGCAAACTATTTATTAATTTTTATTTATTTGGCTGAGTCAGATCTCAGGTGGCATCTGGCATCTTTAGTTGTGGGATGTGGGCTCTAGTTCCCTGACCAGGGGCTGAACCTGGGCCCCCTGCATAGGGAGCTCAGAGTCTTAGTCACTGGACCACCAGGGAAGTCCCTGCCCTGACTTTTACATTAAGAAATTTAAGTCATGTGGAGAGCTTTAGTCAGTTACTAAGGTTCACAGCTAATAAAGGTGAAGTCACGATTCAAACCCAGGCAACCCTAGTCCCCAGACAGCTCGTAATCACGGTTCCAAACGTCAGTCCACCTTCCATCTATCTCCTTGCAGCTGGCTCAGATCCTGGCTCGTAGTAGGTGCTCAGGAAACACTGGATGAGCTGAAGTAGATTGAATACTTATGTGCGTGCAGCTCGGCTTAGGACTTTTTATTCATTTTTTGGGGGCCATGCCATGTATCACATGGGATGTCAGTTCTCCCGTCAGGGACTGAACCCATGCCCCTTGCTGTGGAAATGAGGCGTCTTAACCCCTGGAGCTCCAGGGAAGTCCTGGTTTTGCTTCCTTCGTGGCTCTGATGAGAGTTAGAGGCAGGGTTGGCTTCCCCCTTGAGCAGAGTTGTGCAGCCAGAGAGTGAGTTTTCACTGGGACCCTTCTCTCCGAGGCTAAGAGACTTCGTCTGTTTGTAAAGCTTGCCCACACCAGCAGCCCCTCCAGGGCTCTAGCTCTGGGTGACAGGGTCGCAAGGAGCTTCCGTCCGTCTCAGCAGTGCCACAGCTGTTGGGACATCAGATCTTCCAAGAGCGTTTTTCCTGCATTTTCATTATAGTGGCAGAATTCAGGTGCATATGGAGATCAATATCTCAAATATCCTGGCCCCTCTTCTGCCTTCACAATCATGCCCAGCTTGGTTTCATGCTGTGGGCAGGCCTGCATGGTCCCCGGGCCCCAGTGAGCTCTCAGGCCCTGGAGCCCAGGTCGGGCCCGAGTCCCCACCCCCACACTCATTCAGGTTTCCTCCTAAATGACAAGGACAGTTGTTTTGTTTTGGAACGTGGCCATGCATTTCAAAGCAGCTCTGAACATTTATCCAGTTGCATTTGGAGAGAAGAGGGAGGGTGACTATGCATTCTTCTCAAAGCTCACCGGAAGCCCCACTGACCTGAAATGTATCATTTCATTTTTCCCTCATCAAAGTCAGTATTCAACAGAAGCAGAAAAGTTGGGAAACTGGGAAAACCATAACAGTAATAAGAATTGACCAAACATTCCAACACAACCACTGTTAATGTTTTGATTTGAAGCCTTCTGGTTATTTTCAGGGATATAATTGCGCACATACACACATGTGATTGGAGTCATACTTATCGTCCCCTAAATGGTCTCTAAATTGAATTATTTGAGAGTAAACAGATAGCCGACTTCTGCTTCTCCACTGCCCCCCGCCCCCAGAAGACTTGGCTGGTATTTACATCTGTGAAGAGAGAAGCAGAAGGTCTCACTGCCTTTTGCAGTGAGTCTGAAACCCCGTCTGTAGCTTCAGTGCTGTGAACGGAGTAGCCAGCTTTTGGCAAGCGAACGCTGACTGCCGTGCGCGTGGCCCAGTCACAATGCGCGTGACTCAGCTATCCAGACTGCGGCCTGTGACTGCGGGATGAAGTCATGCTTCCTTTTAAAATTCCCCAAGTGTGATCCCTGGAGCCCCTGGCAGCTTGATGGCTGGAAACAAGCCCCCATCACAATGGTTCCAGCTATTTCTGAGTTTCCTGCGAACTGTCTCAAGCGCGCTTGGGGACCTGCCCCTGTGGTTTTCTCTGTGGCCCCTGACATTGCTGCTTGGCTGAGGATGAACCTCATTAGATGGCCAGGGATCTGGGCACCTGGCCCACCTACGGTCATCTTTGCTCTGGCTTGGGTTGGGGGAGGGGGTAGGATGCTTTCTCTAACTTTCTGTGTTGTTCAGTCACTCTGCTGCTGCTAAGTTGCTTCAGTCGTGTCCAACTCTGTGCGACCCCAGAGACGGCAGCCTACCAGGCTCCCCCGTCCCTGGGATTCTCCAGGCAAGAACACTGGAGTGGGTTGCCGTCTCCTTCTCCAATGCATGAAAGTGAAAAGTGAAAGTGAAGTCGCTCAGTCGTCTCCGACTCTTAGCGACCCCATGGACTGCAGCCCACCAGGCTCCTCTGTCCATGGGATTTTCCAGGCAAGAGTACTGGAGTGGGGTGCCATTGCCTTCTCAGTCATGTCCAGTTCTTTGCAAATTCATGGGCTGCAGCAGGCCAGGCTTCCCTGTCCTTCATTATTACCCAGAGTTTGCTCAAACTCATGTCCATTGAGTCAGTGATGCCATCCAACCATCTCATCCTCTGTCGTCCCCGTCTCTACCTGCTCTTAATCTTCCCCAGCATCAGGGTCTTTTCCAGTGAGTTGGCTCTTTGCATCAGATAGCTGGGCCTGTTCCCTGTGTCCACTCTGCACAACCGAGACCAGGCCAGAACTTGTAATAAAACTGGGCCAACAGTGTAGGGATCATGGCCAAGAAATACAGCACTGGGTAGAACTTGCAGTTGGGGCTGCCCTCAAGTCCAGGGGTCTCAGAAGGGTGACTCTTTGCCTTCCTTCTGGTCTCCAACTCCCTTGAAAGGGCACATGACTCTCCCAGCAGGGGAGAGGTCCGCCCCAGTACAGGGTCAGATCCATGAAGTCAGAGCACAGTCAATGTCATGCTTGTTTCCTCCTGGTCCTCTGGCCAAGGCTGCTGTTAGCAGTGATGGGGGCCACAGTGGGCGTCTGGCAGAGCAGAGGGTCCTAGTGGGCCTGATTGGCCTGGAAGGTCTATTTGCATAGCAGGTTATGACATGACGTGGAGACATTCCCCATGGTTCCTCTGTGAGAGTCCGTCTGCCTCTGACCTTCACCGGAAGTGATCCCACCTCTGACTTACCTAGTCAGAGACTTGACTTTAGAGCCAAAAGGTGAGCCCCCAAGTCAGGAACTCAGCACGCCAAAGGGACCTGAGTCCCAGCGTTTGTCACCAGATTGGTGGGTGGTCATGGGAAGATGCGATCCCCAGAGTCAGGACGACCCGGGCCCCAGTGTTCGCTTGCTTTCTGACTAGTTGTGTGTTGGACCAGTGGCTCAGCCTCCGTAAGATAAGATGGCAGATGAGGGTGCAGGTGAACGGCACTGCGGCCCTGGCTCCTGGGCTGTGCTGCTGCTGGTGCCGTTGCCTTCTCCGTCATGGGCGCTAATGTTTGCCAAAAAAAAAAAGTTTCCTCTCCTCTTAGAGACTTAGGCCTGGCAAATTCCATGGACAGAGAAGCCTGGCGGGCTACAGGTCGAAAGAGTTGAACATGACTGAGTGGCTGAGCACAGCACAGCCAGAGACAGTAGCACTCAGGCTGGAACACGGTGCGCGCGGTGCTGTAGCCCCTGAAACACGGAGACTGGGCAGCTCTATTCCACTTCTAAACTGCTCATCCTCTGTCCTCCTCTTTTCTTTCTTTCTTTATGGCTGCACGGGGTCTTGGTTGCTGCGTGGGCTTTCTCTCGCTGTGGCTTTCTCTCACATCTACCCTTGGATGTGGTGTGCAGGCTTCTTGTGGCCGTGGCTGCTCTGGCTACGGAGCCTGGGCTCGAGGGCGAGAGGGCTTCGGTAGTCGTAGCACACAGGCTTAGCTGCCCTTTGGTATGTGGAATCTTCCCAGACCGAGGGTCAAACCCGTGTCCCTGGCGTTGGCAGGCGGATTCTTTACTGGACCACCAGCGAGGTCTTCCTCTCTCCTCCTTTAAAAGGCACGTGGGGTGATGCTAGCAGTTTTTGGTAATGCATTTCCGCCTTTACAAGTCTGCCTCATCTGCATAACCCAGTGAACCAAAAAGTCGTTTTTCTCCAACTCAGTTATTCATCTTATCCTCGGCATTTGGCTATAATAATATCACTCCATCAGCGTGATCATGCAGTAATTCAGGCATTTTGTTCTAGCAACGAGGACACTTAGAGTTAATAACACATGAAGCCATTTCATTAAGAAGAAAGTTTTGTTCGGAGCCATTAACACAGGCCGCCAACCAAAATACAAATCATTTCCTTCCTTGGATATTAAGGAAGCAAAATTAATCAGGAACCTAAAGCCATTTCTCAGAGAATCTTTCTTACCCTGAAGTCATCTGACTCTCCTCATTTAACAGTCCTCATAAAGGGCATCTGAGCTTCCAGTTTATAGCACTTGCTCTTCTCTGGGGCCAAAAGCACGCAGCCTGGGCTTCGGGTGTAGCAGCAACTTAAGGCCCAGTTCCGGTTCTGCTCCTCACCCCCTGGGTCATATTGGGTGCGTTGCTTAGTTGCTCCAAGATTCCATTTCTCAGCGTATAAAATTGCAGGGCTCTGGTGAAAATTGTAGGTCAAATGTCTGTCCCATGGTTGGCAATACTAAATGGTACATCATCTTCTGGAGGTCTGAGGACATTCATATAAACTTAGCTTCCATTCTTGAGTATCACAATACACATGAAAAAGCATTTGGGGACTTCCCTGGTGGTCCAGTGGTTAAGAACCTGTGCTTCCAATGCTGGGGACATGGGTTCAATCCCTGGTCCAGTGAAATAAGATCCAGCATGCCCTTAGGCATGGCCAAAAGATTAAAGGGGGAAAAAAACCAACACATTTTTGGTTTTAAGATGGAGGACTGTGGATAATAAGGAGTTGCCTGAAGGACTTTGCTGGTGGTGCAGTGGATAAGAATCTGCCTGCCAATGCAGGGGACACGGGTTCAGTCCCTGGCCCAGGAAGATCCCACGTGCTGGGGAAGCTAAGCCCGTGTGCCGCAACTGCTGAGCCCGCACTCTGAAGCCCACAAGCTGCCGCTACTGAAACCCACGTGCCTAGAGCCTGTGCTCCACAACAGGAGAAGCCACCGCAGTGAGGAACCCACGCACCGCAACTAGAGAAAGCCTTCACAAAGCAGTAAAGACCCAGTGCAGGCAAAAACAAATAAACAGAATAAAAAGTAAATTTAAAAATGAAGGTGCCTGAAGCTGGAAACAGAGAGGCACGCATTTGGTGGAGGTTTTCAAACAAGCAGTGTGTAAATGAGCATTAATTTCAGGGTTCTTGCTATATTCCCATCAGCAGCTTTCTCTGCAGGGTCTGGTCCTTGCAGAGGTTAGTAGCATCCATCAGGGATCACCTATGAAGTTCCTCTCCCAAAAGAGCACCTTGTCCAGAGACCTTGGTGCTTGTGTGGCAGGAGCTGTATAAATGCCCGTGTACCGAGCTTGTTTTGAGTCAGAAGGCCCAGTAGCACTTCCCAGGTTTCATTTGCATCCTTAAAAACCCTCCCAAGAAGGTCATTTACTGAACTCCGCTGTTTCTGTTGACAGTTTTTTGGAAGCAAAGGGGATGCTTAACTGCCCAGCCCACAGACTGTGCGTTCTGTTTGTGTTTCCTTGCCTGTCTGGCATTCGACAATTAATTAGGCAGGCATGGTAATTACCTGCTTTAATTTTGTGATTGCACAGCCTATAATTACCCCTAATTCTGTAATAGGGAAGTTCATGTACACAAGGCAGATGAAGATGAAGGTGATGGGGTTACCATATCAACAGCTGCCATCGCTTCCTTCCTGCCAGGCTCAGCATTTCACAGCCACCCGACAGGATTGGTCTTGGCCCCATTTTACAGATTGAGAAGCTGAGACTTGAGGTGGAGTGTTTGAACCCAGACCTCTCTCCCTGTACAGCCCATGCACTTTCTCTCGGCCCTTTTGCCCCTCATAGGACAGGCCTCAGACATGCCTAAGGTTCAGCATGTGGCTGGCTAAAGAATCTGTGCTTGGCAGATCTTAAAGCAGAGCTGAGACTTCAGCCCACTGAGAACAAACTCTTAACTCTTCATTCTCCCTCTCCCCTTCTGACTTCTTGGCTTGCTCCCTCCCTTCTTCATATATATAGAGAGAGGAGCGGGGAGGGCTTCCCTGCTGGGGTAAAGAACCTGCCTGCAATGCAGGAGACTAGGGTTTGATCCCTGGGTTGGGAAGATCCCCTGGAGGAGGGCATGGCAACCCACTCTGGTATTCTTTCCCAGAGAATCCCATGGACAGAGTAGCCTGGCAGGCTGCAGGTGCATAGGGTTGTACAGAGTCAGACACGACTGAGGTGACTAAGCAGTAACAGCAGCAGCACAGAGAGAGAGACAGAGAGAGAATCGAGGCTGGAAGAGGTAAATATACATATCCAGGACGGCTTGGTTCCAAGAGGGAGAGCTGAATTCAGACCCAGGTCTCCCCGAGGCCAGAGTCCCAGACCTGGACCCCCTCTCAGCACTGACATCTGACTGTGTCAGGCTCACAGACTATTTCAGACATCCCGCCATCATAAATTAGGGTAAAAAGCTCACTGTCCTGAGGATAGTATAGGTATGGCTTTTTTTTGACTTCCACTTTTATATCCAGGTTTAATATAAATATCAGATGCTTAAATAGTTTTTATTGACGTATAGTTTGGTTTTCTTAAGAAAATGCTTATTAGTTTGTTTGGCTGCGTCAGGTCTTGTGATGCGCAGGGCTTCCGTTGTGGTGTGTGGGCTCCTCTCTAGTTGCAGCACACAGGCTCAGCAGTTTCGCTGTGTGGGCTTCGTTGCCCCGCCAGGGACTGAACCCACGTTTCCCGCATTGGAAGGTGGATTCTTAACTGCTGGCCCATCAGGGAAGTCCCTGGAAGGATAGTTGATCTATAGTGTCATCCAGTCTCTGCTGTACAGCAAAATGATTCTGTTATACAGGTGTATGCATTCTTTTTTCTATTCTTTTCCATTATGGTTTATCACAAGATACTGAATATAGTTCCCTGTGCTCTACAGGAGGACCTCGTTGTTTATCCGTAGATGTGTAAATCTTCAGTTTGTGTTCAGTTAACTTTTACTTCTGTGTATTTCTGTGTAGCCCTGCCCAGAGACACAGGGCATCTCCAGCGCCCTCGATTGTGCCCTTCTGTGCTCCCGCTGGGAATCCTCACCTACCCCCAAGGTCATGAAGCTATCCTGCTAGGCTTTCTCTTGGTAGCTTTCTGATTTTACCTTCCACATTTAGATCTGTGATCCCAAAAGAAAAGAGCAAAAGCCATATATGCAATGGAATATTGCTCAGCCATAAAAAGGAACAAAATTGGGTCATTTGTAGAGATGTGGATGGACCTGGAGACCTTCTTATACAGTGAAGAGAGATGAATTGGAAGCTTGGGACTGACATATATACACAATTGATACTATATATAAAATAGATAATTAATGAGAACTTCCTGTATAACACACGAATTCTACTCAGTGCTCTGTGGTGACTAAATGGGAAGGAAATTCAAAAAAGAGGGAATATGTGTGTACATATAGCTGATTCATTTTTGCTGTACAGCAGAAAACAACACATTATAAAGCAACTATACAGCAATAAAAATTAAAAAAAAAAAACAACAAGAAAAGAGATGCATCAGTGCCCATAGCTGCCTTACCCGTAACAGTCCCAACTAGAAGCAGTGTCCACCCCAGCACAGAGGGCATGTAAGCTGTGGCATGCCCACAGCATGGACAGTGAGCAGGACATGGGAGTGCTACCCACACCACACAGAAACATCGCCCAGACACAACAGGGAGTGAGAAGAACCAGACACCGAGGGGCACACTCTGCAGAGCCCATTGAGATGGAGTTCAGAAGCAGGTGAAAGAAGCCAGGGGGAGCGCTCCATAGAGTGGGCAGCAGGTGGTGCTGCTAGGCAGCAGGCACGGGGGGTCTGATGGGCACTCCCCTTCCCAGCAGACGGTCTTCATCTTCCAGATGAGACTGTCTACACGTGAGTCTGCTCTGGGTTCAGTTCATCCAGACTGAGGTTTTTGCCTCCTTCCCCCACTTAACCTCTCCTTCCCCCCAGGATTATTACACACGTCCCTGGGGTCATTCTTCCCCATGGAAAAGAAACCTCAAGATTCGAATTCCTTCTTAAAATAGAGAAGAGAGGATTTGCCCCATTCCTGATGACAGATATTACCCTTCTATTTTATTTTTCTTTTGCTGAGTTGAGGAGATTGGACTTGAAGTGTCTTTTTATTGCTCATTTTAAAAGGGAACTTGTTTTTGCTGGGAGAGGTCAACTCTTTTTATTCCTCCAAGGAATTATTATCGTTATGGCTCAAGCAGACAGAACTGGGGCCTATCAAACTTAATTTGGAGGGAGCAAGCCCTTAAAAACAAAACAAAACAAGAACAGAAACCTAATAATTTTGGACATAAGCCCTTTGAATTCTTCAGTGAAAGAAGTGCACAGTTTGGTTAAGTATAATTCAAGGACAACTTAATTTGCAGAGATCATTTCCTGAGTTCAGATGCTAAAAGCATGGCTGTTGAGGCTGGACTGTTGAGGTAATTCTGCGTGATTTTGATGGCATTAGATTCCTGAAGGGAGAGGCATGAATGAGAGAGAGCAGTTGACATCGCTGGTACCAAGGAGACTGCTGTAAGGACATGGGGTCTCCCCAGCAGAGGGGTGGTTAGGCCTCAGAGCTTTTGAGCAGGGACCTTCCTTGCCAGTTGCCGGCATTGCTGGTTTGGGGTTCCTGGGGCCCTGGAGAGCCTGGGTTCTGCAGCTGTGTGCTGTAATAGAAAGGGCCGGGCCTGGACTTCCCTGGCGGTCCAGTGGTTAAGACTCCGAGCTTCCACTGCAGGAGGTGCGGGTTTGATACCTGGTTGGGGAACTTAGATCCCACATGCCACTTGGTACGGTCAAAAAGTACAGCCAGGCCTTCGCCATGAGGCAGACCTGGGTTCAACTTTCCATTTCCCTACCTCCTCTGGGCAGGCAACACACCCACTCTGAGCCCACATCTTTATCTGGAGAAGGGGCAAGTTCACACCGTCTGCCTTGCAGACTCACGTGAGGATGCCTGGTGAGGTATGTGGCATCCCTTACGCATAGTAGGTGCTTCATAAATGGCAAGTGTTAACATCGAAGGCGTTTCTATGTTACTGGCATTCCGAAAAATATCATTTCACTTTCTTGGGTCTGACCGTGTACTTGACTCTGGCTTCATGGCTTTGACTGCTAACCAGAGAGGTCTGGGTTTGATTGACATCCGGACGACAGAGGAAGCTGAGAACAGGTATGCTTGACCAGAAATGTGTTGTTGGTCTCCATGGGCTCCGTGACCAGCTCCCCTTGCCTTGTTATCAGATGGCCTCCAGCTAGAACAGAGGCTGGTGCCAGAAATGCTCACTGGCCACTCTGCACCTCTGAGATGGCCTCAGTCTAACGGTACTGGCTGGGGCAGGGCGGTCACTAAACTCGA
This sequence comes from Bubalus kerabau, assembly GCF_029407905.1. Classification (NCBI taxonomy): domain Eukaryota; kingdom Metazoa; phylum Chordata; class Mammalia; order Artiodactyla; family Bovidae; genus Bubalus; species Bubalus kerabau. Next base: position 12,142,624 of record NC_073646.1, read on the forward strand.
GGAAGCTCCTGGGCCCCTCTCTGCCCCCAGTACCCCTGGGGCATCAGTTCTCCCCATCCAGTGTTCCCGGGAGGCTTCTCTCCCACTTGCTGGGTGACTGAGACAGCTGAGCTTTCGAGACAGAGGCTCCAGGGATGGTTCTGCTGTTGCCCTGCCCCTTGGGTATGAAATCCTCCTAAATCAAGCCCAAGGTCAGACCTCCTGCCTGATTTCCATGAACCCCTTGATCTCCACAATGAAATGGGAGTGGAATGTGGGTGGAAGAGAGCCCAGTGAAGTTCTTGGGGTTTATGAATGACCTAAGGACACCGAGGCCCCCTGAGGGGGTCCGTGAAGGGACCTAGAGGCTCTGTAGTTCAACTCCTGCATTTTATGCAGGAGGAAGCGAGACCTGGAAGAAGCAGGGCTACTCCCAGGAGCACACACAGTGGCCAAGGGCCGCCCCATCCAGTCTCAGGGACAGAGCTGCTTTCACAGACTCTGGAGAAATAATGTGTTTTGGGAGTCATGTTTAGGGAGCTTTTTAGGGGAGAGGCGTGATAATTCATATTTTTATTTGAAGTTTTTAATGACCCACAGCATAACTTGTTCTGAACGCTCAGTCTAAGGCTCAGCAGTACCCTGTATACTTGTTCTGTACTGAGCAGAGCTCCTAGGGTGGAGACCGTACAGCTAAGACAGGTGTGACTTGAGCGGCAGTGCTTCTTCCTGTCTGCAGGATTTCATGTTTTTGATGATGATGGTGATAACAACAACAATAATAATAGCAGCAGGTAACCCTCATGGCATTTGTATAAACACTTTCAGGCACGTCCCCCCTCCAAATTATACCCGTTACTCAAGTGAGTAAACTGAGATTCAGAAGCAGTTTACCTAACATCACACAACTGACTGGTGGTCGAGGTCTGATCTTCTGGGATTCCCGCTGCAGTCCATGAGCCAGCTATGACTGTTCCCATGTCCCAATAGAGCCCAGTTCCCATCAGCCAAACCACTGGAGGAGATAAATATTAAAGCTGATTACCAAGATCAGAGACTTACAAAATCCATACCTTTGTAAATCCCCAGTGGCAGCCTAACCAATGGGTTGCATTTTTTTTCAATGTTATTTATTTATGTGTTTTACTTTTGGCTGTGCCGGGCCTTTGTTGTGGCGTGTGGGCTTTCTCTAGTTGAGGCGAGCTGGGGTGACTCTCTAGTTGTGGCGCGAAGGCTTCTCATTGCAGTGGCTTCTTCTGCTGCAGAGCACAGGCTCTAGAGCACTGGCTCAGGAGTTGGCAGCACGCGGGCTCCAAAACAAGCTCCGTTAGTTGCGGTGCATGGGCTTAGATGCCCTGAGGCACGTGGCATCTGAGTTCCCTGACCAGGGATTGGACCAGTGTCCCCTGTGTTGGCAGGTGGATTCTTAACTACTGGACCACAGGGGAAGTCTTATGCTACATTTTTAATTGCTTCTTTATCAAACACTTAAATGGCATCTTCTATCTACCAGGCTCTATTCTAAGCCTGTTACACGTGTGAACTCATTTACTCCTCCCAAGACCCAGCAAGGGAGGTAATACCCTTATTTCTCAAAGGAGGAAGCAGAGGCACAGAGAAGTGAAGTGGCTTTCTCAGGGTGCACGGCAGAGCCGGGGTCTGAGCCCCAGAATTGGGCTGCAGTGTCTCCGCGCTTAGCTGCCTCCATGCATTGGGTCTGCTTACGTTGACACTGCTCTGATGTCAGAGCCCCCATTCTCCACCACCAGAAACCTGCTTCCCTCCCTGCCCCAGTCATCATGCCCGTGGCCTTCCCTCTCTCCGATGCTGTTTATTCAGATTGTCAGTCCCGGTGGCTTTCCCCAAGCCATGGGCCCCCAGAACCAGACATCAAGGAGAATATGAAACGAGCAGGGAGTATTTGTCCCAGAAAGGAAGGATTGAACTAACGGTTTCTTTTTTGAAAAACAAGACGTGTCGGTTGGTGATTGGTTGGTGGGTGCACCGGGTCTTAGCTGTGGCTGGAACGCTCTCTGGTGTGGCGTGCCGGCTCTCGAATGCACAGGCTCAGTACTCGCAGCTCACAGGCTTAGCAGCCCGTCAGCTTCTAGTTCCCCAACCAGGGATCGGACCCGCGTCTTCTGCATTGGACCGCCAGGGAGGTTCCTGAACTAATGGTTTCTGAGGTCCTTTCTAATGCTGCTATTCCAAAGTTCTGAGTTCTTGAATGCCTGCTATCCCCCAGAGCAGGGGGTAACATTGGGAACGTGGTAGGCCAAGGGATGATGCTGTTTCTAGAACAGGATGTTTGCTCTCATCCAAACATTTTTAAGAAGGTTTTAAAGAATGCAAGCAAATCAACACCATCCTGGGTGTTGACATTTTTAAGAAGTTAAGAGGTGAAAGAATTTTAAAGAAAAGGCAGGCAGGTCCGCATGATCCTGGTTTGCCAAAGCGAGGAATGGAGCCTGAAGAAGTGAGATGGTTGTAATGATGCAGGAGCCTTCCCTGCTCAATGAACCTGCCCCAGAACCTAGTCTCTGGCATGAGCATCCTTCTCGGACAGCCGCTGAAGGAGTTTGAATGGGGAAACACGGGAGGCTGAAGGAGCGCCTGAAGCCTGCTGTTGTGGCCCCACAAGGAGCAGGGCTGCCTCTGGAGGTGGGCTTGGCAGTCCCTGCTGCTCATTGCTTGGACAAGGGGGTAACGAACAGCACTGGTCAAAGCTGATGCCCAGATTTCTGACTCAGGCAACTCAGCCATCCATTCGCCGAGAGAGTGAGGTAGAGATCCTGAGTGTAGATCTAGACAAGAAGAGCTTTCTCAAGCCTGAGTCCAGAGTTCACATCAGAGATCCAGACTAGAGATAACAATTTGAGAGCCGTTGACCTAAAAGCGAAACGTGCAGACGTGGGATTGGACGCCTGTGTCAGGGCGAGGAGGGTCCTGGGGAACATGGGCAGGAGAGGAGGTACCCACGAGAAAGCCCAAGAAGGGTCCATTGGAGAGGCAGAAAGGACTCAGTGCTTCCACAGAGTGAAGCATTTGGCTCTTGAATGTGTTATGAGAAATGTAGAATTATAATTTATAGCACACATTAGAGTTGCCAATTTTAATCATTATGTGAGAGGTTTTTAAGATGTGTATTGACATTCAGTGATTGCAGATTATAAGAGCTATTTATCATTGGAGATTTTACTCTCTGAGCTGTTCTTAACTCATGTAATTTTTAAAAATGCATTGATCTCTCTCCCTCTCTTTTCCCTCACGATGCAGTTGCTGGGTGTTCTTGGGAGCTGTGAGGGCCTGTAAATGCTGATGAAACAGCCCTCGTGTGTTGTGCCCCCAGAGTGTTCTCTTGATTCAAGAAGTTTTACACCCCAGTTATGCTTATCCCATCTGGATGTGACTTTCCATCCAACTGGGTCGATCTCAACTCTGGTCTCTCCCTCCTTCTCCAAATCCGTCTCCACCCATTCCGTGTGCTGGTCTTTGTGAAGCCAGGCATAGCTGGATGGTTTCTATACCTAAACACTCTCCATACTGCCTTGGGAACAGGCTCTATCAGTAAGGTCTCAGCTCCATTTTATAGATGAGGAAACACATAGTCAGAGAGGAGGGATAGTCTGTGCTTTTTACATTAGAGGTTCCCCTAATTGCCCATTGTCTTAGTCCACTTGGGGTGCTAATGGTCCACTTGGGCTGCTGTAACAACTATAGATGGGGTGATTTCAACAATAAACTCTTCCACACAGTTCTAGAGGCTGGGAAGTCCAAAACCAAAGCTCCAGACAGCTCTCTCCTCACTGTCTTTGCATAACGGGAGGCATGAGGGAGCTGTGGGGTCTCTTTTATAAGGGCACTAATCCTATTCATGAGGGCTCCACCCTCATGACCTAATCATCTCCTGCCCCAGTACTGCATTGGTGGTTTGGATTTCAATATGTGCATTTTGGGGGAGGGGCACAGTCTGACTCGAACATCGCCCACTCGTCAGAATCACCAGAAGGCTTTGGAACTCTAGGAATTCCTGGGTCTCAGATGGTTTCTGTGTGGTCCACCCAGGGCTGGTAATTATTGGAAAGCACTGCCCTTCTCTGCACTAAATTTGTATATGTTTATTGAAAAACAACAATAATGAGGACTTTCTGAGTATCTAAATCAGGGACCAGAGTTTTTTTTTTTTGTAAAGGACCAGAAAGTGAATGGCTTCCCAGATGGTGCTGGTGGTAAAGAACCCACTTGCCAATTTAGACATAAGAGATACAGATTTGACCCCTGGGTTGGGAAGATCCCCTGGAGGAGGGCACAGCAACCCACTCTAGTATCCTTGCCTGGAGAATCCCATGAACAGAGGAGCCTGGTGGAGTCCATAGGGCCACCCAAAACTGGACATGACTGAAGTGACTTAGCGTGCACGCATGCAGAGAGTAAGTATTTTCAGCTTTGCAGGCCATGTGGTCTTTGTTGCAGCCACTCTGCCATTACGACTCTGCCACTGTAATCAGCTATAAACAGTAGGTAAACAAATAGCATCACCAACTCTGTGAATGTGAAATTTGAGCAAACTCCAGGAAATAGCGGAGGATAGGGAAGCCTGGCATGCTGCAGCCTGTGGGGTCGCTAAGAGCCAGACACAACTTAGTGACTGAACAACGACAAACAAATAGATGCGGCTGGGTTTGACCCACAGGCCACAGCTTACCTCCCCTGACCTAGGTAATTTGTTTTGTACTTGCTCAGATAAGCAATTACATTTGCCACTCTTAAGGGGATATTTGCACTTGTGTGAAAATATAGTACAAGTAGATACAGTCCATTCAAGATGTATCAGAGAAGAATGGCATTCAGCCATGAGTCTGTAGACTTCTAAAGCATTAGCTTGACCAGTTTAGAGGTGAATATTTCTCTTTTAAAGAAAAAAAAAAGTTTTGAATAGATCATCTAGTATTTGGTGTAATAATTTGGCCTCATAATTTCATCAGAGACCCAAGGTCCTTCCACTTTTCTATATCCATTCACCTGGTCACCTCATGATCATAAAATGACTGCTGGAGCTCCAGTCTTCACATCTGTGTTTGAGAAAGAAGAAGACAGGGAGAAGAGTTAAAAGGCACTTATTGGCTGGGTCAGATCTCTCCTAAGAGCTTTCTTTCATCTGTTTGTTGTTCAGTCGCTAAGTCGTGTCCACCTCTTTGCGACGCCATGAACTGCCACACATGAGGCTTCCCTGTCCTTTACTGTCTCCCTGAGTTTGCTCAAATTCATGTCCATTGAGTCAGCGATGCCATCCAACCATCTCATTCTCTGTTGCCTAATTCTCTGCTTGCATCTTTCCCAACATCAGGGTCTTTTCCAATGCGTCTGCCAGGAACACTGGAAAATGTGGTTAATTTTTTTTTTTTTTTCCTGAACACATTGCTCTCCCCAGAAGTATTGGAGGGAAATGGGTACTGATTGGGCAGCTCGCATTAGCTGTGACTTGGGAGGACCCAAAGAATGCCCTACAAGTGCTGCATTGAAGTCCTAGCTCCTGGGTTTACTTGCCAACTGACCCATCTTGTCTCAGTCCCCGGAGACTTAATTCCTGAAGTCTCTGTTCCACAGCTAGCCAAGACTTTCCAGATGCTTCTGGGGTCTAATTATCCTTCCATGTTACAAAGCAAATCCTTGCATAATTGTGATAACCATCTGTTTATCTGTTGTACCACTGCTTGGGCACCTAGTGCCAGAAAAGCTCTTGAGACATATCTTTTCCTCTTTAGGCAACTTTGGCTGCTATAAAGTTCTTTCCTAATGAAATTTGTCTTTCTCTAGCTTCTGTCTGCTGGAAGTTTGCCTCCTGGAATCATCCAGAACACATCATCTCGGTCTTTCCTTTTCCTCATTGCAGTCTTCAGAGATCTGTACCTCCTCCATCTTTGAGGCTCAGTTTATCATCCTCCAGTCTCTTCCATCTTCCTTCTGATAATTTGGTTGCAGATCATCTCTGAGGACCTGTGCTTCTAAACTTTTAAAGTATGTGTGTGCTAGTTGGGGTTCTGGTTAAGACACAGATTCTGAGTCAGTACATCTGGGGTGGAGCCTGAGATGTTGCATTTCTGCCACCTTACCACGTGATGCTGATGCTCCTGGTTTGCAGACCACGTTTTGAGTAGCAAGTCTTCTGGGCATTTCTGAACCTATTTCAGTTCATCTTTTAACAGGCAGCAGCTAAAACCTAACTAAGTTGGTGTGGTCAATTTAGAATAAACCAAGACTCGTCAACTCCTTTTATTTAAAATATATCAGATACCTTTTAATGAGATCTAAATAGTTGGAGAAGGAAATGGCAACCCACTCCAGTATTGTTGCCTAGGAAATCCCATGGACAGAGGAGCCTGGCAGGCTACAGTCCAGGGGATCACAGAGAATCAGACACGACTGAGAAAATAATACATAGGCCTTTTCTTGGTGACCCTTTGATGGTATTCCCTTAACTTGAATTTACTAAAACCCGTGAGTCTTTATCCCAGGCCACTGCTGTACCGTATCTCTCCCATCTTATCTTACAGTGTTGGCTTTTGGGGTTGTATTGCAAAGTCCAGCACTGATCTTTTTAAGTTTCATCATGTTGCGTTAGACTCATCCCTCAAGTCACTTGAGATCACTTGATATCTGTCATCCAGGATATTTATGGTCTCTCTTCACTTGGGGGCTTCTATCAGACTTGATAGGCCTCCGTTTCTCCATCTAAGTCCACTGGAAACTTCCATCCATTGATTGGCATTCTTTGGGTTTAAATTCTCCCTCCTTCACCTTGTTCGCCAGAATATTGGTGGTCGCCTTCCCAGAGCTCAGATATATGAAGTCCGCATTTGGGGATGCAGGTACTCTTTAGAGAGAGGCAGAATTTATCAGTCACAGTAGAGATGCCTGCTTGTATGGTGAAAGAGGTTTTAAGACATGTATTGACATTCGCTGACTGCAGATTACAGTAGCTATTTATCAGTGGAGACTTCACCCTCTGGGCTGCTCTTTTCTTTTTTTTGTTTTTAATTCTATTTATTTTTGGCTGTGGCGGGTCTTCATTGTGGTGTGCGGGCTTCTCGCTGTGGTGGCTTCTCTTGCTGTGGAGCATGGGCTCTAGGGCGTGGGCTTCAGTCCTTGTGGCCCATGGGCTTCATTGCTCCACAGCATGTGGGATCCTCCCTGACCAGGGGTCAAACCCATGCCTCCTGCACTGGCCGGCAGATCCTTTACCACTGAGCCACCAGAAAAGCCCTGGGCTGTTCTTATTAACTCATATAATTAAAAAAAAAAATTCTTTGTGCTCTCTCCCACTTCTCTGTTTTGCTTTCTGACGTAGTTGCTGTGTGTGTGTCCTTGGAAGGTGTGAGGGCCTGTTAAAAAAAAAAAAAAAAAAAAAAAAAGGCAGGTGAAATAGCCCTTACATTTTATACCCCTTGAATGTTACCTTGAGGACCACATCTTGATTAAAATGAAGACGTTTCATGCCCCAGGTGTGTGTATGCCATCCTAATGTGACCTTCCATTGGGTTGTGCTGATCTCAGCTCTTGCCCCCTCCCTTCCTCCTCCTCCCTGGGATTGATTTCACACCACCGCCCCCCACCCCTCCCCACCGGCGTGCTGGCCTGTGTGATCCAGGCACAGCTGCTCGGCTTATAAGCCCGACTGTTCTCCCCACCACCTTGGGAGGAGGTGCCGTTAGTCAGCTCCATTAACAGATGAAGAAACGCAGGCCAGCAAGGATGAATGGCCTCCCCACCGCCATCTGTCACTGTTGCAGCATGCCTGGGACAAAAGCATGGAAAATGCGTCTCTGAGATGAATTGGGCTGTCGGTCTCCACTGATACTGGGAACTGATGTTCATCAGTACGCAGCCTGCCAGAGGGTGCCATTCTCTTGTGCACCCATTTATGCACGTGGTACACTGAGTCCCTCCTCCACGCCCAGCAACCGGCCTCCAGTGACCCCGGGGGCGGATGTGGCCTGCTGCCACAGCTGGTTTTCCTGGAGTGGGGGGAGGTGTCGCCAGAGCCCCACCCTCTTTGTAATGAGAATTTTTTTCACTTTTAAATTTTAATTTTTACAATGTTGTATTGGTTTCTGCCATACAGCAATGCAAATCAGCCGTAATTATACATATATCCCCTCCATCTCGAGCCTCTCTCCGCTCCCCGATCCCATCCCTCTAGCTCATCACAGGGCACCAGCTGGGCTCCCTCTGCTTACAGCAACTTCTCATCAGTTGTCCATTTTACACATGATAGTATATAGGTTCATCAACACCATTTTTCTAGATTCCACATATATACACTAATATACAATATTTGTTTTTCTCTTTCTGACTTATTTCACTCTGTATAATAGGCTCTAGGTTCATCCACCTCACTAGAATTGACTCAAATTCATTTTTTATGGTTGAGTAATATTCCACTGTATAAAGGAGATGTACATCTCCTTTATCTGAGATTCCTTAAAAAACTAGGAATAAGCCTACCATATACCCAGCAACCCCACTGCTGGGCATATACTGTGAGAAAACCCCAATTCTAAAAGACACACGACCCCCAGAGCTCATTGCTGCACTCTTTACAATAGCCAGGACATGGAGGCATCCAGCGTGGAATGAGAGTTTTAAGAGACTTGATATTTTCTTTCTCTTTTCGTTCTCTCCAAAGGTCTACATCCGGATAAAAGACGACGAGTGGAACGTCTACCGGCGGTACGCGGAGTTCAGGACTTTGCACCACAAGTTGCAGAACAAATACCCTCAAGTGAGGGCCTTCAGCTTCCCGCCCAAGAAGGCCATCGGGAACAAGGTAGGTGCTGCCACTGCCGCGGGCCGGGCAGCTCTCCGCCTGGTGCCTCCGTCTTCTCCTTCCGCCGGCGATTTGAACATCTGGGCTCCTTTATATAACTCAAAAAGTTGGCTGATACGAGAAAAAAGATGGGAACGAAGTAAACCCACCATTCGTCCCCCTAAAGACAGTCGAGTTACGTCTTGTCTGCGTGTCCATCCTCTGATTTCTCTGGAGCAGGGCTGCCACACCTGTTCTGCTAAAAGGCCAGAGAGTAAGTGTCCTGGCTTCGCAGCCCCCTACCACTTCAGCCAAAATACCCAGCTCTGCCATCGTGGCAGCAGCTGCAGACAGTGTGTGCACGTGAGCATGCCTGTGTGCCAGGAAAGCTTTATTTATTAGAAGAGGTGGCAGCCGGATCTGGCCTATGGGACATAGTTTGCCAGCTCCTGTTTTGGACCCCAAAAAAAAAAAAAAGTCTTCTGGTTTTCATCCATGGTTGTCATGATATTTATTTGGACTTAAGGATATGGAGTTGTTTCCCAAGTAAGGCTTTCTCAGAAGAGCTTGTTTTATTACAGGATTGCTGCCTCATGGGGGTTGGTCATTGATAATGAACTAGTGTGTTTCCGTGTGTTCATCCTTGTGCCCTGGAGAAAGGAGGCACTAGCCCTCCTCTCTGGCCAGTTAGCATCCATGCATTCATCCAGCCAGCATTACTGAGCACCAGTCAGTGTTACACTGTAAGTAGCCCAAAAGATGACAGCCGAGCTTGGCATAGGGCCCCGCTGTGTTGTCTGCTTCAGCCGGTTGGCATCATTTTTGTCATCCATCACATTTGCAGCCATTCTCCATCTTGGCTGGGCTTTGGATCACTCGGGAAGCTTTCCAGACTCTGCGACCTGCCTACCCCCCACCCCCTATCCTGGGCTGACTGGCCTGGAGTGAGGCCTGTGCATGGAGGGATTTCAAGTGACTCCAGGATGCAGACAAGCCAGAGAGCCCCTGGCTTCCAGTCAAGTAGGAGACAGAGACACTTCATCAATTGCACCATATGAACTAGCTTGGCAGGGGCAGTTGAATCAGATGAGATAACATGGATTCTTCTCGGGACCTGGGAGAAGTTGGGCCTTGGATGGGAGTTGGTTTTCAGAGTGTGACCCCCGATCCACAGCATCAGCCTCACCTGGAGCTTGTGAGAAATGCGGGTTCTCAGGCTCCTTCCTGCACCTACTGGAAGACAGGTTCTGGGGCCGGGACCCCACAGGGAGGGTGGGGCTTAGCAAGCTCTCTGGGTGGTGCTGACCCATAGGAAGTATGGGAACCTCAGCACTGTCACATGGATGAAGCCTGTGCAGGTCCCACTGGCCTTGAATTTCCTAGGATATCCTACGGTCTTCCTCATAGAAAAACCAGAGCAAGAGTTTCCATAACTCACTCCCCACACTCACCAATTCCATAGAGAAAACTTACTGACCATTGTGTTTATATGTTCAGAGGTTTCCATGTTTATACCAGATTAGAAATCTGATCATATCAGGGTCTGCTGCTGCTGCTGCTAAATCACATCAGTCATGTCCAACTCTGAGCGACCCCATAGATGGCAGCCCACCAGGCTCCCGTCCCTGGGATTCTCCAGGCAAGAACACTGGATTGGGTTGCCATTGCCTTCTCCGACATCAGGGTCTGCTGGAACATAATTTAAAGAGTTATAAAGCAGGTTTGTCTCAGACCCAGAATAAATCTGTTGTTCCTTTTCTTCTGTTGAAGAAAAATAGAGTTGAGCCCATAAAAAACAGAAGACTGAGAAATTCTATACTTGTTCACAGCAAGGAGTAAAATACTTCTTATGAAAATGGGGGAGGGGACTATATTACTGATTTAATCTCATGACTTGCAGGCTCATACAAATCTTGGGACCCATCCAGAATATCTTTAAGTGTCATAAAATGAAATTCTATGTAACCAACGTATTATCACTGTAAGATGTTCTCATCTGCAGAGAGCATTACCCTGGCGCAGCCCTTGCACAACACCTGCAGGGAACGTGGCCTGTCTGCGTCTCACTGAGGGAATTAGTATGAGGCTGGACCGGGGCATGTCTGTCTGCCACTGTGTTTTCACCTCCTGTGGCCGCTGTAAGGGGGCTTCCCCGGTGGTGCAGTGGTAAAGAACCCGCCTGCCAATGCAGGAGATGCAGGTTCGATCCCTGGGTCCGGAAGATTCCCTGAAGGAGGAAATGGCAACCCACTCCAGTGTTCTTGCCTGGGAAATCCTGTGGACAGAGGAGGCTAGTGGGCTGCAGTCCTTGAGGGCCACAAGAGTTGGGCATGACTGAGTGACTGAGCATGGACGCATGCACATGGCTGCTGTAACCGTTTCCCACACGTTTAGTGGTCTAAAACAATTGCAGTTAATTCTCTAAAGCCAGCCTCAAAGGGCTATGATTCCAGCATGGGCGGGGCCCGTATTACTCCTGGAGGCTCCAGAGGAGAGGCCACTCCTTGCGGTTTGCAACTTCTAGAGGCCCCCACATCCCTTAGCTTGTGGCCCCCTTCTTTCTTCAAGGCCACAATCTCATCGCTCTGGTGTCTCTGCTTCTATTAACATAGATCTCCTTCTCTGACTCCTCTTCCTCTAATAAGGACTGCTGTGATCACAGCCCTCCCCCCCCCCCCCACCAAAATCTATGATCATCTCCTCTCTCAAGTTCTGCAAAGCCCCTTTTGCCGTGTAAGGTGAGATGCCCTTGGACTCTGGGATGAGGATGGGGAGGGACATCTTTGGAGCCCTACTTGCTGAATTCTTTCTCTGCAGCCCCAAGGGACCACCCCACACCCCCCGACCCTCACTTCATCTCTCCTCAAGCCTTATGGTTGCACAGAACTTATTTAAGATAAGACAGAGCCATCCAGAGCACCACCGGTCCTCAGTGCGCTGGTGTGCCAGGCTCAGGTTTAGTGAAGGAGACGCAGCCCTGAGGGGTTGGAGGAGCCTTCTGGAGTCACGTGACCATAGACAGAGCGTGAGCAGTCCTGCTTCTCCTGTGCCAGGCACACCTGGCGAGAGAGAGTTTCCCCTCTGAGTGGGCCACCTGCATCCGTGCTCTGGTCTCCCATCCCTATCAATCTGGGCCTGACCTTCACCAGCAGTGGGCTTCACGGCTGTGAAATCTATCAGTAGGGTATCAGGGCAACCCTGTTTGCAAATAAATGAGCTTGGAATTAAAGGTACTCTCTGGATGGGCCTGACCCAGTGGTGACTGGCTTATACACACGCACTGGCTGGTTCTTCACCAGATCATTGGTTCTGTTCCCCATGGTTAGAAGTGGATCTGACAGTTTCCAGTCTTGCTTAGGAATCTCACAGCTCAGGGCCTTGGCTGCTTGTCTGGTCTGTGTGGCCCTTTAGCTTTTAATTGGCTGGTTGGGTTCTGCATGCATGAGCGCTCAGTCATGTCTGACTCTTTGCGACCCCATGGACTGAAGCCCGCCAGGCTCCTCTGTCCTTGGAATTCTCCAGGCAAGAATACTGGAGTGGGTTGCCATTTCCTTCTCCAGGAGATCTTCCTGATGCAGGGATCGAACCTGCGTCTCCTGCATTGGTGGGCAGATTTTTAACATTGAGCCCACCTGAGAAGCCCTGGTCAGGTTCTGACTCTAGTTTAACTCCCTCTAGTCTGTGCCGCCGCCCCCCAACCCCCATCAAATCTGAGGATCTGTCTGATTTTCAAGGGCAGAATGAATCAGGATTCAGGACCTCAATGCCCAACAGAGGCTGGTGATGAACTCTTCTTATAAGACCAAGCTTTCACTGGCTACACCTGAGTCTAATAACTTAGAAAACCTCCTTTGACACCTTGTGGGCAAAGTTTCTAGAGAGCTTGATTCTCAATTGAGCCAGAAAAATGTACCCCACCGAAGTCTTTTCTTTGATTGGGTCACTTCACCAGTGGAACGCTTGCCTGCCTGGACCATTGAGCCATGTATTAATATGGAACACTTGCCTTCCCCGACCATTAAGGCGTGTATTAATATGCAGACACACATCTCCAGGGGGGTTGAGTTACATGCACCTTGTTGCTCTAAGCCTTAGACCCGTTAAATGATTCACTGTAGAATCTACAGTCCTGGACAGTATTCAAGGACATATTAAACACACTGTAGCCTTTTAAAATTCATCAGATGAGTACCTTTCTAGCCTGAATTTCTGTTTCCCTAGAACTAAAATGTCATCTTAACCCCAGTTTGAACTTTTAAAAAATCAATTAAATTTACACATTTTTATAGTTTCTGGATGCAAGATTTGTCTTCACCAATGCATTTCTTTTTTTTTTTTAATTTTATTTTATTTTTAAACTTTACAATATTGTATTAGTTTTGCCCAACATCGAAATGAATCCGCCACAGGTATACCCGTGCTCCCCATCCTGAACCCTCCTCCCTCCTCCCTCCCCATACCCTCCCTCTGGGTCGTCCCAGTGCACCAGCCCCAAGCATCCAGTATCGTGCATCGAACCTGGACTGGCGACTCGTTTCATACGTGATATTATACATGTTTCAATGCCATTCTCCCAAATCTCCCCACCCTCTCCCTCTTCCACAGAGTCCATAAGACTGTTCTATACATCAGTGTCTCTTTTGCTGTCTCATACACAGGGTTATTGTTACCATCTTTCTAAATTCCATATATATGCATTAGTATACGGTATTGGTGTTTTTCTTTCTGGCTTACTTCACTCTGTATAATAGGTTACAGTTTCATCCACCTCATTAGAACTGATTCAAATGTATTCTTTTTAATGGCTGAGTAATACTTCATGGTGTATATGTACCACAGCTTTCTTATCCATTCATCTGCTGATGGGCATCTAGGTTGCTTCCATGTCCTGGCTATTATAAACAGTGCTGCGATGAACATTGGGGTACACGTGTCTCTTTCCCTTCTGGTTTCCTCAGTGTGTATGCCCAGCAGTGGGATTGCTGGATCATAAGGCAGTTCTATTTCCAGTTTTTTAAGGAATCTCCACACTGTTCTCCATAGTGGCTGTACTAGTTTGCATTCCCACCAACAGTGTAAGAGGGTTCCCTTTTCTCCACACCCTCTCCAGCATTTATTGCTTGTAGACTTTTGGATCCTGCTGTGTATGTGTTTAGTTATAAATGCGCAGGAAGCCCAGTGCACTCGATGGAGATATAGTCATGCCTTCATGTACCAATCCAGCCCATCGCATTAAAATAGTTTTCTGAGTCAGTGAAATATGTATTCCTTCGTAGCCAAGTCAGGCCACAATAGTTGTGTGTTAAAGTTGGTAGTGTTGGTTTAGTTGCTAAGTCATGTCCAACTCTTGTGACTTCATGAACTGTGGCCCGCCAGGCTCCTCTGTCCATGGGATTCTCCAGGCAAGAATACTGATGTGGGTTGCCATGCCCTCCTCTGGGGGATCTTCCCAACCCAGGGATCAAACCTGCGTCTCCTGCAATGAAGGCGGTTTCCTGCATTACTGTCAGATTCTTTTCTGCTGAGCACCAGGGAAGCCCATGTTAAAGTTGTTGTTCAGTCGGTAAGTTGTGTCCGACTCTGCAATCCCATGGACTGCCACACGCCAGGCCTCCCTGTCTTTCACCATCTCTGAGAGTTTGCTCAAACTCATGTCCATTGAGTCAATGCTGCCATCCAACCATCTCATTGTCTGTTGATTAAAATACTGGATTGGGTAGCCATTCCCTTCTCCAGGGGATATTCCTGACCCAGGAATCAAACCCAGGTCTCCTGCATTGCAGGAGGATTCTTTACCAGCTGAGCCACCAGGGAAACCCAAGAATACTGGAGTAGGTAGCCTATCCCTTCTCCAGCGGATCTTCCCAACCCAGGAATCAAACCAGGGTTTCCTATATTGCAGGCAGATTCTTACCAGTTGAGTTACCAGGGAAGCCCCTAAAGTTACTTATTAACTATTAAATATCACAGGCATGGGACTTGTATCACTCAGGATAGACTTGGTTTTTTTTTGTTGTTGTTGTTCAGTCACTCAGTCGTGTCTGACTCTCTGCAAGCCTATGGACTGCCACACGCCAGGCTTCCCTGTCCCTCACCATCTCGCAGAGTTTGCTCAAGTTCATGTCCATTGAATCAGTGATGCCATCCAACCATCTCATCCTTTGTCAGCCTCCTCTTCTTCTGCCTTCAGTCTTCCCTGGCATCAGAATCTTTGCCAGTGAGTCAGCTCTTCACATCAGGTGGCCAAAGTATTGGAGCTTCAGCTTCAACATCAGTCTTCCAACGAGTATTCAGGGTTGATTTCCTTTAGGGTTGACTGGTTTGATCTCCTTGCAGTCCAAGGGACTCTCAAGAGTCTTCTCCAGTACCACAATTCGAAAGCATCAATTCTTTAGCACTCAGCCTTCTTTATGGTCTAACTCTCTACTATAAAAGACCTTGAGCACATGGACCTTTGTCAGCAAAGTGATGTCTTTTCTTTTAAATACAATGTCAAGGTTTGTCTTAGCTTTCCTGCCAAGAAGCCATCATCTTCTAATTTCGTGGCTGCAGTCACCGTCTGCAGTGATCTTGGAGCCCAAGAACAGGAAATCTGTCACTGCTTCCTCCTTTTCCCTTTCTATTTGCCTTGAAGTGATGGGACCAGATGCCATGATCTTAGTGTTTTTAAGTCGGCTTTTTCACCCTCCTCTTTTACCCTCATCAAGAGGCTCTTTAGTTCCTCTTCACTTTCTGCCATTAGACTGATCTTATCTGCATATCTGAGGTTGTTGATATTTCTCTCAGCAGTCTTGATTCCAGCCTGTAGCTCATCCAGCCCAGAATTTCACATGATGTGCTCTGTATATAAATTAAATAAACAGGGTGACAATAAACAGCCTTCCTATACTCCTTCCCCAATTTTGAACCAGTCAGTTCCATATAAGGTTCTGACTTTTGCTTCTTGACTGGGATACACGTTTCTCAGGAGATAGGTAAGACGATCTACTGTTCCAATCTCTTTAAGAGTTTTCCACAGTTTGTTATGATTCGACTGAAGTAACAAATAGCACTATGATCTTGGCGGCCCAGAACAACCCAGGCTCATGCTCAGGGTCCATCACGTGTCATTGGTGAGGAGCTCTGCCACTCACAGCATCACCACCCAGGCTACCGGAGCCTCCTCTCAGCACGGTTATGGCAGCAGGACAAGGGACAAAGGCAGACCAGATGCTGGTTCTTACAGCTTCTGCCTGGAAGCGGGTACATGTCCATGCTGTTCTCTGGCCTTTGCACCCGCTCTTCCCTCTGCCAGGAATGACTTTTCCCCGATCTCTGCCTGGACTACTCCTTCGACTCATGAGGGCTCAGCTCAGCACCACTCCTTAGAGAGAAGTCTTCCCCAGCATCCTTGTCCATGCCGCCCCTCAGTCAGTCTCTAGCCCATCACTGTTTTCATTTTCGCCCAGCCTCTCCCGGCACATACTGTGAGTGGAGATGGTTTCTTTGTGTCTTTGAGTAGCATCCTTCTCTCTGCCCTGGAATGAAGCTCATGAAAACTGCTCTCTCCAGCTCCTAGAATAGAACCCAACACACCAGAGATGCTCGTGGCCTGAATGAATGACTATGTGGACAGAAACGAAATGGAAAAGTTTCCCTTTTACTCTCTTTACTTCACCAGGTCTTGGCACAAATGTAGAAAAACCTGAATCCCAGAAAGGAGTAGAGTAACTTTCAGGTTATGTTTAGAGGTTGTTCCCATTCCACTTTTGCCTGAATGTTTCTTGCAGGATGAGCAGAAGACCGGCAAGCGTTTACAGACAGGAAAGCTGGCTGCCTCGCGACCAAAGGTCGTGGCTTGAGAGCTCCCTGTCCAAATGGATTTGACTGGTACGAGGACTTAGGTGGAAGATACGTTTTTTGATGATACTACTAAAAAATCTCCATTGTTGCTCAGTGAGCAAATGAGAATTAAGGGCCTGTCGTTCCTTCTTAGGATAATGGAGTCAGTCTCTAAAAGTTCATTTGGCACAAAGGCAAGGCGAATCGCTTTCCCCCGAGCCGCAGATAATTCAACTTGTTGGAGAAATTATGCATTAAAGTTCTCATTAAAAACACACACACCAGTGTGCTGTGGAGGAACCGATGGGCACTCGCTGAGCCGTGGAAAACGCCTTGCAACTCCCTAGAGGCGTAGAGTTCAATGCAGCCGCCAGGGCCAACGGCAGGACCCCAGCAGAGGTTGGAGACAGCAGGAGGAACGAGCAGGCATGTGGAGGAAACAGAGGTGAATTCTTCCACTTGGCAAACACGTCTCAAGGTCAGGACTGTCATGCTAGGTGTGCGGAGTCGAAGATGATTCAAAGTGTGATCTTTGCCTTCACAAAGTTCACAGTCTTGTGAGGAGAAAAGCTAGTGAATCCTGCAGACTGGAGTGGGGTCCCAGTGAGCTCAGAGAAGAACGAGGAGGGGGAATCAGGGCTGCTTTCTGCTGGAGGGATAATGCTCACAGGGCTGGCCGGCAGGCATCCTGGTGATGAGCCTCACACAAGGGAGCAAGTGGGACAAAGGCAGTTGGGGGGGGGTCCCCCCCATCTGTGTGCCGTTTCCTCTGTGCGTCTGTGTTAGCCTCCGATGACTGCCTTCTAACAAATGCAGACCTGGCAGTTGAGAGCACCGCACATGTGTTGTCTTATAGTTCAGGAGGTCAGGAGTCTGAGCCAGGTCTCACTGGGCTGAAGTCAAGGTGTGGGCACAGCTGATTCCTCCTGGTGGCTCCAGGGAAGAATGGTTTCCTGGCCTTTTGCAGCTTCTAAAGGCTTCCTGCATTCCTTTGCCTGTGACCCCTGTCTCCATCTTTAGTGCCACGTCTCTCTGACCACTCTGCCATAGTCCCATTTTCTGCTGACCACACCAGGGGAAGGTTCTCTGCTTTTGAGATTAGTTGTGGTCCAACCAGGTAACCCAGGAACATTTCTCCATCTCATGGTCCCTCATCACCTCTGCAAAGTCCCTGTTGCTATGTGAGGTAGTGTAGCCAGGTCCTGGAGATCAGGGTGAGAGCATCTCAGGGAAGATGATCAAATCAGTCAATCTTAAGGGAAATCAACCCTGAATACTCGTTGGAAGGACTGATGCTGAAGCTGAAACTCCAGTATTTTGGTCATCCGATGCGAACAGCTGACTCATCGGAAAAGTCCCTGATGATGGGAAAGATTGAGGGCAGAAGGAGAAGAGGGTGTCAGAGGATGAGGTGGCTGGATGGCATCACCGATGCAATGGACATGAACTTGGGCCAACTTCGGAGCTGCTGAGGGACAGAGAGGCCTGCCATAGGGGTGCAAAGAGTCGGACATGACTGAGTGACTGAACAACATCTCAAAGGAAACGTTCTTCTGCCTGCCTCACACCTCCTTCCTTGCCTGGGGCAGAAAACCATCACCGTGACCTCACTCTACAAATGAAACGAGACACAGGGAGGGGAAGTGACTTGCCCAAGGTCATCTCCCTCAGTGGTGTCAGGGCTGCTGTGTCAGCCCAGGCAGACAGTCTGCAGGGCCCTACGCCTTCACCCTCTCACTACAGATCTGCTCTCCAGAGGATGCTGGAGAGCGGGCAAATGTAGATTATTTAGTCATTGCTCAGTTAGTGGACATTGACATTGATTTATTAAGTCAGTTTCTTTATTTTTTAATTTTTTAAAAATTAAAGTCGTGCAGTCATGCAGTCATCCATGAGTCATGCAGGATCTTATTAATAGTTCCTCCACCAGGGATTGAACCCAGGTCCCCTGCAGTGGAAGCACAGAGTCTTAACCCCTGGAGGACTGCCAGGAAAGTCCCTTAAGTCAGGTTCTTAACCTCGCTGGTATAGAAATCAGGGAGCAGGCGAAGCCAGAGCCCTTGATTGCCTCTCCATCTAGGTTCACCCACCACCCACCCTCACTTAGGGGCCATTTTTAGAGCTAGGAGCTGTGCCTTTATAGTCAGCCCACAGGCTTATAAACCTTCCTGATAACCCTAAGTGTGTGCAGCATCATCCATCCACCTATTTGTGTGTGTATTCCTTCTGTAGTCTTTGCCAGCCCTGAGAGTAAACCAAAAGGAAAAAGGTTCTCACTCACTCACTAGCTGTGTGCTCAGGCAAGTGTCCTGACCTCTCTGTGTCTCAGTTTCCCCTTCTGTGTACCAGGGGTGGTGCCCGCATTTCCTTCCTAGTGTTGTTATGAGGCTCTGAGGTGGTGATATGTCTGCAGTGCTCACAACTGTGCCTGCACATGGTAAGCGCTGTGTGCCAGCTGGTTAAGGGGGGCGTGTGGCTCGGTAGTGAGATGGAGCAAGTGGACACATAGGCACGCACATCTTTCCCGTAGAG
Organism: Bubalus kerabau; assembly: GCF_029407905.1. Lineage (NCBI taxonomy): Eukaryota > Metazoa > Chordata > Mammalia > Artiodactyla > Bovidae > Bubalus > Bubalus kerabau. The sequence goes on from NC_073646.1 coordinate 12,161,762, forward strand.
GATTCTGAGGCTCTGAGCCCGAGCAGCGGACAAGCCTGACATAGGTGGTCTGTCCAGAGCCCCCCACTTTTGTGTGCGTATTAATGCCAGCTGTCCTGTGCTGAGCTTGAATACTGGAGGCTCTACAGTCATTTTCTCATCCTGCAGTTCTTGCCAGGCCCTGCAGAAGGATGTCTTACAGATGAGGAAACTGGCTCGGCTGCTGTAAGCCTCCCACCCAAGGTCCCATGGCTCCCATCAGGGATCAAGTCCGGCTCGTGCTGATGGCCCTGTGCCTCCTGGTCGAGAAGCCCACATGACCCAACCCACCCGCCCCCCCACCCCGACCTGGGAGCCAGCACCACAGGGAGTCACGTGGTACCGCAGGTTTCCCTGCAGAAAGGCAACGTCTCGGGGGATTCTCCCAGGAGCACCCTCATGTGGGGAAAAGATCCAGAAGGCAATGCAGATACGGCCACCCAGTCGGAACCGAGACACAGGGAATGCAGACACTGTCCCCGGAAGCTCACGGTTTTCCAGAGAGAAAAGATGCTTCAGCTGAATGAAGCCATAAACGCAAGCTTGTTTCTCTTTTGACACCCTGCCAACTACTGTGTAAACAGTCCCGGTACTTAATGTATTAAATAAGAAGGAGAAAGAAATTGGGCTCATTATACACCACACATTTGTGTTTCCCTTTAATACAGTGAAGAGCCTCTTAAGATATTTTCCAGAGAGCAGTTGCCAAAGTCATCTGGCCAGAAAAATTGTCTCGAGAGAGAAGCAGTACTGAGCCTCGGATCTAGACTATATATGCCTACGTATGAAGAAGTGGATTCTTGGGGGGGCTGCTCTATAACATCTAATTAAAATCCAGTTTAAAAAATCAAAATCATTTTATAAACGAATAATCCAGAGCCTCAGCTAGAGGTGTAGTTACCACTTTGTTCCCATCCCTCTCATTTCCTGTATGAAGAGTTTGATTCCAGGAGGATCATCCTGGTGGTCTCAAGTCACAGACCTTGCAGGTGCCACCTCCTCCAGGAAGCCTTCCCTGGACTCAGAGTGTCAGCTGTCTTTCCCCTGACTTCCTTTTTCATGCCCCCTCTGGGCTGCCTGATGCACAGTCCTCTCTCTGCCCCCCGTTATCCCATGGAATTAGAGAGCAGGACCAGGCCTGCTGAATCTGTCTTCTCAGCATCTCACTCAGTGCCTGGCACATAGTAGGTGCTGAATTCAATGTCGTTTTCTTTTTAAACGTATATGTATTTGTGGCTGTGCTGGGTCTTCATTGCTTCGTGCAGGCTCTCTCTGTTTGTGGCAAGTGGAAGCTGCTCTCCAGCTGCGGTGCGTGGGCATCTCACTGCCGCGGCTTCTCACTGCTGTGGCTCCCTCAGTAGTCGCTGCCCGTGGGCTCAGTAGTGGTGGTGCACGGGCTTAGTTGCCCTCTTGCCCCACGGCAGGTGGAATCTTTCCAGACCAGGGATCAAACCCATGTCACTTGCATTGGCAGGCAGATTCTTAAGCACTGGACCATCAGGAAAGTCCAAACGCGTTTGATGAACAAATGAACTCAAGCTCCGTCGATAGCAGTGTGTGACACTCGTGTTCTGTGGCTTCAGTTCCCTTTCTCCTCTGTTCCCTGCATCACTGAACACTTACAGCTCTTTTATTTATTTTCTGGGAGCATATATCAAAGAGCTGTAAGTGTTGCAGAAGATCCCGCATGCCACAACACTCAAAGCTCTTTGGTAACTGCTCTCAGAAAGATGCTCAGGCCCTACCTGCCCTCTGGATATAGACCCAACAGTGAGAATATTTGCAGGAGGGTCTGCAGAGACGTTGCTTCAGCCGTGCCTTGTGACTCACCAGGGCCCTGGCCCCCCAGTTCACCAGCCAGCTTCCTCCTCACTCCGCTCTGGTTGAGGCCTCTGCTGCCGCAGTGTGGAACCCACTGGTTTGGAAATGGCCGTGAATTATAGAACACTGGACTCGCTCCTGGGCATAAGGGTTGCCCCACGTATTTCTGGGGCTGTTAAATAACTTGTATGTCAGTATTTAATCTCCCTTCTAGCTCTGAAGGCCCTTCTGAACATACTTAATCCACATTATGTCTGCTTTCCCCTCCTTACATTTGTGGACAACTGCTTAAAAGCGCAACCCAGAAGAGTACCTCTCAGTTTCATTTACGTCTCCGATAAGTAAGAATAATTGCTCCCTTCCCCCAAGTGCTCCCATTGACATTCCAGAGCTGTGTGTTGCAATCTCGGTTCATCTCAGCAACTAGGGAAAACATCTGTAGTTTCTCAAGTTGCCACCATCCTAGTTCTGTCCCCATTGCCAGGTGTCTGGAGTCAGAATTCCTCATGTACGGAGGGAGCCATCTGCTTCCCCTTGGCCTTCTCTGCAGCATGTGCATTTTTATTTTATTTTTTTCAATATTTATTTGGCTGCACTGAATCCTAGTTGCAGCATGCAGGCTCTAGTTCCCTGACCTGGAATTGAACCCTGCGTTGAGAGCACGGTGTCTTAGCCACTGAACCACCAGGGAAGTCCACTTAGGCATTTTTAGAAGCTTTGCAATTTGGCTTCTAAATTGCCAGAGGCCAAGAGGCTAAGGGTGTGGGCTTTGATGTGTCATTAGCCTCAATTAGACCCTGTCTCTGATTCCCTGGTATCTCAGATGGCAAAGCATGTGCCTGCGATGTGGGAGATCCAGGTTTGATCCCTGCATTGGGAAGATCCCCTGAATAAGGAATGGCAACCCACTGCAGTATTCTTGCCTGGAAAATCCCATGGACGACGGAGCTTGGCAGGCTACAGTCCATGGGATTGCAAAGAGATGGACACAACTGAGCGACTTCACTTTCCTTTCTTTGCCTTTCTGGCATACACTGGCCACATGACCTCAGGCAAGCCTGTGACTCGGTTGTCTCAGCAGTCACGTGGGATGAGGGCTTCTGTGATGATCCAGTGAGGTGCTGCTACTTAGCTGTTAACCCAGTACCTCAAATGCTAGCTTGAAATAATAGGTCTACAAGAAGCCTCCCTAATTTGGTTGCCATTCTTCTGTAACTTCTGATGAGTCAAACACAGGCACGCTGGGTTCTTTCCTCCCTTCTGTCGTCATCTTCTCCCTCTTCATTTCTCTCGTTGCTATGGTGGTGGTTTTTTTGTTTTTTAAACTGAGGTATAGCATACCTCCAATCTTAAGTGTACTGCTTGATGGATTTTAACAAAATGAACACACCTATGCTAACAGCACAGAGACCAAAACGTAGACTGTTAGCAGAATTCCCAGCCGCCACTTGTCACTCTCCGCACAGGGGTGGCCACTCTCCTGATTTCTAATACCATCGATTCATTTTGCCTGGTTTAGAATTTGACATCAGTGGGATGATAGAGTCTGTCCTCCTTTGGGTCTGCCTTCTTTCTCTCAGTATCACATCTGTATGATTCATTCATGTTCTTGCAAGGAACAATCTTTTTTTTTCATTGCTGTGTAGTATTCCATTGCATGAAAAGTTGCATTGTATAAATTCCATTGGTAAGATTTCATTGTATGAATATATCAAAATGGTTTTTTGTTGTTGTTGTTTGGCTGTTGCTATGGCTCAGTTATATGTAGTGCTTAATTAGTGACCTTATACAGAGATGTCTTCTAGTGGAGATCAGCCCTGATTTCTGTGGGTCTAACTTAGGAATGGAATTGCCCAGTCAGAGGATGTGCATGCTCCACTTAAGTAGATACAGGCAGAGAGCTTCCCAGAGTGGTTATCCAATGGTGTATTATTATACAGTGATGAATTCTTAAAGGAAGGGGAAAAAAATGTAAGAATATTAGAGATTCCAAGAGAACATTTTTATGCAAAGGTGGGCACAATTAAGGATAGAAATGGTATGGACCTAACAGAAGCAGAAGATATTAAGAATAAGTGGCAAGAATACACAGAAGAGCTATATAAAAAAGATCTTCACGGCCTAAATAATCACGATGGTGTGATCACTCACCTAGAGCCAGACATCCTGGAATGTGAAGTCAAGTAGGCTTTAGGAAGCATCACTTTGAACAAAACTAGTGGAGATGATGGAAGTCCAGCTGAGCTGTTTCAAATCCTAAAAGATGGTGCTGTGAAAGTGCTACGTTCGGTATGCCAGCATATTTGGAAAACTCGGCAGTGGCCACAGGACTGGAAAAGGTGGTCAGTTTTCATTCCAGTCCCAAAGAAGGGCAATGCCAAAGAATGTTCAAAATACTGCACAATTGCACTCATCTCACACGCTAGCAGGGGCTTCCCTGGTGGCTCAGATGGTAAAGTGCCTGCATGCAATGCGGGAGACCTGGGTTTGATCCCTGGGTTGGGAAAATCCCCTGGAGAAAGAAATGGCAACCCACTCCAGTACTCTTGCCTGGAAAATTCCATGGACAGAGGAGCCTTATAGGCTACAGTCCATGGGGTCGCAAAGAGTCGAACATGACTGAGCAACTTCACTTCACTTCACTTCATACGCTAGCAAAGTAATGCTCAAAATTCTGTAAGCCAGGCTTCAACAGTACATGAACCAAGAACTTCCAGATGTTCAAGCTAGATTAGATAAAGCAGAGGAACCAGAGATCAAATTGCCAGCATCTGTTAGATTATAATCCAAAAAGCAAGAGAATTCCAGCAGAACATCTATTTCTGCTTTATTGACTACGCTAAAGCCTATGACTGTGTGGATCACAACAAACTGTGGAACATTATTAAAGAGATGGAGATACCAGACCACCTTACCTGCCTCCTGAGAAACCTGTATGCAAGTCAAGAAGCAACAGTTAGAACCAGACATGGAACAACGGACTGGTTCCAAATTGGGAAAGGAGTACGATAAGGCTGTATATTGTCACCCTGCTTATTTAACTTATATGCAGAGTACATCATGCAAAATGCTGGGCTGGAGGAAGCACAAGCTGGAATCAAGATTGCTGGGAGAAATATCAATAACCTCAGACATGCAGATGATACCACCCTTATGGCAGAAAGTGAAGAGGAACTGAAGAGCCTCTTGATGAAAGTGAAAGAAGAGAATGACAAAGCTGGCTTAAAGCTCAACAAGCAAAAAACTAAGATCATGGCATCTGGTCCCATCACTCCATGGCAAATAGACAGGGAAGCAATGGAAAGAGTGAGAAACTTTATTTTCTTGGGCTCCAAAATCACTATAGATGGTGACTGCAGACATAAAATTTAAAGATGCTTACTCATTGGAAGAAAAGCTATGACAATCCTAGAAAGCATATTAAAAAGCAGAGACATTACTTTGCCAACAAAGGTCCGTCTAGTCAAAGCTATGGTTCTTCCAGTAGTTAGGTATGAATGTGGGAGTTGGACCATAAAAAAAGCTAAGCACCAAAGAATTTATGCTTTTGAACTGTAGTGTTGTAGAAGACTCTTGAGAGTCCCTTGGACTGCAAGGAGATCCAACCAGTCAATCCTGAAGGAAATCAGTCCTGAATATTCACTGGAAGGACTGATGCTGCAGGTGAAACTCCAATACTTTGGCCACCTGATGTGAAGAGCTGGCTCATTGGAAAAGACCCTGATGCTGGGGAAGATTGAAGGCAGGAGGAGAAGGGGATGACAGGATGAGATGGTTGGATGGCATTGCCAACTTGATGGACATGAGTTTGAGCAAGCACCAACTGGATGTTGGTGATGGACAGGAAAGCCTGATGTGCTGCAGTCCATGGGGTCGAGAAGAGCCGGACATGACTGAGCTCCTGAACTGTCTAACTGAACTGACAGTAATGAGCACTCACATTCCTGCTACCTGGAATTCACAGCTGTTCCTTTTTTGTTGTATTTGCTGTTAAGCTTTTAAAACTTATTACAGAATATTTTATACATGCCCCAGAATATAGTGAGCATGCATGTATCATTATCCAGATTTAATAAATGTTAATGTTTAGAAATTAAACATTTCAGATATAGCTGAGTCCTCTGTATCGTTGTTCCCAAAGGGACCCAACCTGTGGATCTGTGCATCCTTCCTGTTTGTGGTTTTACACTTTGATTATCATACATGTGCTTAGGAGAGGGTTTGCCTTTTGTGACATTGCATAAATGATAGCATTCTTTTTATCTTTTCACATGTTGTGTTTTTCACCAATATTACCTTGTTGAGATCTATACGTTTGGATGCATATCCTTTTAATTCACTTACTGCTGTACTTGTACTCTGTTGCACAAATTCTCCCTTTGACGGGCATTTACTAGGTTGTTGACGAGTTTCCTTATTCATACATTGTTATCGTGAATGTCCTTCCGCATCTCCTGGCACACACGTTTTAGGCTCATCGGGGATGTCCTGAGTGAGGTGCCAGCTTACAGGTCATGTTTGTCTTCAATCTCCCTAGCTGTTGACAAATCGCGCTCCCCGGTGGTGGGACCAAGTGTTCCCTCCCAACCAGGAAGATGAGAGCTCCCCGTTGTTCTCAACAATAGTTGGCACCGTTAGACTTACAATTTGTATTTTGCCAACACAATGAGAACAAAATGGTACCTCATCGTGGTTTTCACATATTTGCCTGATCACTGATAAGGCTGATGAGTCATTCCTGATTTTTGACCCTTCGTATCTCCTCTTGTCTCTCTTTCTGGTCTGTGTCCTTGGGTCATTTTCCCACCAGGATTCTTGTATCTTTCTTATTGGTTTCTGTAATCGTCTAATGTTTTCTGGATGCCACCCTTTGTGCATTCTTTTAAAAAGACATAACTCTCTTCATCTCCAGTAAACCCCTCTCGCTCCCCTCCCATCACCTCTTCTTTCTTCTTGTGCTTCCACGCGCTCGGCGCCCGTTTCCTCCACAGCGTCCAGAATGCTTTAGTGCACACGCCTTTCCATGTCTGCTTCCCTCACTGGTCCCGTTTTCCAGAAGAGCACTGACTTCTCATCAGACTCTACATGCCAAGACACTGGCATGAGGTTTGCCATCACTGGGGGCTGGTCAGTGGTTACTGGCACAAAGGAACTTGAGGCCCCAGGTTGCATTTTGTAATGTGCACTCGGGGTTCACCCCTCCATGGCTCCTCTGCTCGAGATGGAGTTCAGAAAGCCTTCTGTGTCCAAGAAATGTTGAACACAACTTCCTCTGCTTCTTTGGAGAGCCAGTCTTCTCTACCACTAAGCTGACTGCCTCCTTGGAACTTTCTCATCATTACTTTCTCAACTCTTCTGCCTTCCCAGGGAAAGCAAGGTACTTTTTGTAATGAGTGTAGAAGCTTTTTTTTGCATCAAGTGCCTGATCCCCATAAGCCCATGAGAAGGGAACTGTTTTGTATCATAAAGGAGGCTTTGATGCTGGCTTTTAGCTCTCCCTCCTGACCTGGGCAGCACTATTCCTAGCAGCAGGAGATAAACAAGCCCTCTTTCACATCAGCACTGCCATCTTACTAAGAATAGCAGCTGTTCATTGAGCGCTAACTCCGTCCCAGCCTGGTGCCAAGGGCTTGCCTGCACTCTGTTGCCTAATCCTCTCGGCGTTCAGGTGGCTGAGGACCCATTATCCCTGCCCCACCTCAGGCCACTGTCCGTGTCTCCCCCTTAGGTCTTGAACCCCCAAGCTCTTCTATGCCTTAGGGCCTTTGCATATACAGTTCCTTCTAGAACACTCCATCCCTCACCCTTCCTGTGACTTATCTTTCTCATCTGTCAGGTCTCAGCTTAAATTCTACCTCCTCAGGAAACCCTTTCCCGGCCCCCTAGAATAAGTGCTCTCTCTCCATTAGGGGCTTTTACAGTCCAATGTTTTTTTCTTTTTCCTTTTAGCATTCATCCATTTCATAACTGTGGGGCTTCCCCCATGGCTCAGTGGTAAAGAATCCACCTGAGATGGAGACTTAGGAGATGCAGGTTCGATCCCTGGGTTGGAAAGATCCTCTGGAGGAGGAAATGGCAACCCCCTCCAGTGTTCTTGCCTGGAGAATCCCATGGACAGAGGAGCCTGGCGGGCTACAGTCCATGGAGTCGCAGAGAGTCAGACACGACTGAGCACACACGCACGCAGCGTTCATACATTTGATAACTATAGTGATTTGTTTAAACATGGTTTATGCATGGAGGAGTGTGTCTGTATGTCGGGGATGGGGAAGCCATTCAAGGACTTCAAGCAGAGGAATTACAGTGGTCTCATTTTTATTGTGGGCTCATCACTGCTGTGCGGAGGATGGCTTGATGGGGTGAGCAGAGAGACACATGCCAGGTCATGGGCAGAACATCTCCTGGTGCCGGTGAGGTCTGGTTTGTCCAGAGGACTGAGAGGGTCATGAGCAGACCTGGAGACGTGGGGTCCGACCTGCAGAGACGGAGCCTTGTAGGAGAGACGAGCACACATAGGTGACAGTACCCTGTAGTGTCGGGGTCCCATCCCATGCCCTGGACAGAGCCCCAGCACGGAAGCTGTCAACTGATGGCCCCCTGGGCACAGTCCACCTGAGACACAGTTTGTATTTGATGGTGGTGATGAGGTTCACAGTGACAACCGTAATAGGAAACTGGTGTCTGCAGATCAGAGCACACAGGCTGCCCAGCTGTAAGAGGCCGGTCTTTATCTTGGATTTTCTGGTGGCAGCGGTTGGCAGGAGCTGAGGCTGGTCCTTCGATGGGGTGGGCGCTGCCCAGGCTGCCAGGCTGCTGTGCTTCTCTCACTGCCTGTCCCCGAAGGCTTTTGAACTTATCATCTCTGGGAGTTCAGGGCGGACTTTTTGGAGAGGATAGCTTTTCAAGTAAGCTTTGAAGAATTAGGTAGAGAAAAGAGGGAAGGGCGTTCAGCAGGGGAAAGCCTCCGCACGGGTCCAGAAGCCTGAAAAATTAACAGGTTCAGGTGTGTGTTGGATCCGTTTTGTCCCAGTGCTCCAGCCCCTCAGCTGGAGAGTGTGGAGGTCCAGGGATGGCTCCAGCCTTGGATGAAGTCCCAGTGAGCGAGAAGCACAGTTATGTTAGAATCCTGGGCCGTGTGCTTTCTCAACAGCTTGGACCTGCTCCTTCCTGTTATCTCCAGAATGTCTGACTTTGAAGATCTGAAAAACTAGCACTCAGGGGAGTAGAGCAGACTGAAAACAGTCAGGATCCTGAGAAGTCTATGAGTTCTTGTTAGAAAGGCCCTTAAAGCAAAACAGATCGATGGAAAGCTTCAATAATTTCCAGATAAACTTTCCTTCACCCTTTCATTTCACAATCTCTGTTATATATCTATGGTACATCAAGTCTTAACACTTCTGAGGTGAATGAGATGGGTTTCTTGCCCTCAGGGAGTTTACAGGTTAGAAGGGCAATTGGGAGATCACCCCCAGCCCCAGGAAGTACTATGGCGGAGGTTCAGTCAGGGTTTCTGCAGAGAGGAGGATATATCATCTAAGATGCTTTTCACTGAAAGTGACAAAAACCCAAATTAAGCTATTTTTAATTTAAAAAGAGGATTTGTTGGCTTGTGTAGCACAGAAGTCGAGAGCTGACTTCAGGAATGGCTAGATTCAGGAATTCAGTGACATCATCAGAGGCCAATATTTTGGCCAATCATCTTCTCTTTTGCTCACTCACTCTCTTGCTTCTTATCTGTCTACTTATCTGTTTCTCTCTCCACCTGCTTTTTTTCTGACTTGGCTGCATTTGCAGTCAGCCTCCCCTCTTGTGGCAAAGATCACACAGCTCCAGGCTTTCTCTGTATCCCCTTGGCAGCTCAGGCAGAAAGAGCCAATCTCCTTTCAGTGTCCTGGTCTTGGCACTGACACTCATTGGCCCAGTTTGAGTCCTGTGCCTATTCCAGGGTCACTAGTAATGACTGGGATTGGCCAGGTCGTGTGCTCAGTCTGGAGTCAAAGGGTGGAATTAATCCCATCCCAGCCCTGTGATCTGAGAGTGGGAAAAGGCTGATTTTTCCCCAGGGGAAGATTATACCACTCACCAGGAAAGAAGGGCTTGGGGAGTGTGCAGGCAAAACAGCCTGGGGCAGAAGGAACAGAGAGAGAGAGCAGACAAGCTTCAGAACAGAGGTGAGCCCTGAAGGATGAGCAGGGTCCAGCTGTTGAGTGAGATGGGGAATTCCAGGCAAAGGAGATGGCACTTTGGAAGCCAGAGTTCCTGGAGCAGCTCCACCCCTCCGGCTTCTTGGGAAGCCATGTGGAGGATGAACAGCAGGAGAGACTGGCCCAGAGAAAAGCCCAGAGGTGTACAGACTTCTCAAGAGGAGCATCATGCATTCACTCACTCATTCAGTCAACAAATCTTTCTTGAGCACCTACTATGTGCCAGCCACTGAGGCTAAATAGGTAAGGGTCCTGCTTGCACAGAGCTTACAATTTGGGAAGAGGAGGACGTGAGGAGGGAGGGCAGACGAAACAAACATATAGATAGTTTCTGATTTCTGAATAACACACTAGGTCAACAGATTTAATGCTAGAACTGTCCTCGAAAACTGTCCTGGGAAAGGTTACCCAGGTCAGAGGAGGTATTAAGTTATGAACTGAGCAGTATGGAATTTCTTCAGCCTGCAAAGTACAAAAACAAATAATTCTCTCTCTCTCTCTTTTTTTTTTTTTTTTTTTGCACAGTGCTGCCAACCAAAGTAAAATTACCCAGCTCCCTTTGAAAGACTAGAGTAAAAACAGAGAGGTAGTAGGTTTTCAGCTAGCAGTGGACTATCATTTGGACTTGACCTTCTGCTGCTTGATGTTTGAAGCGGCTCCGTGTATGGGTAATGGATCTGTAATTCGTTTTGGACAGGTGCATACATCTTTGGGGAAAGCTAGAAAAATGAGCCAGCCGGGCCACCCTGGCATCCTGCTTAATCCTCATTTCCGGCTTTTATCCTCTCCCCTTGCCCTCTGCTCATTCCTCCTCTTACAGTGGGGAATCCCTGCAGAAAGTGCAGACTGGAGTTTCACACAGGCATTCTTCAAATCAGAGCATCAAATAAGGCACGGTTTTGCTATCTGGGGACTTCCCCTCAGTGCTCAGACAGATCTGGAGAGCTGTAAATCGTGTCCCTCGGCATTGCTTTGGGGGCTGTCGCAGACACCTCGAGTGCATTGATTTTGTAAATAACGGGGCATTACTGTTTTCCCTCTTCCTTAGATTAGGCATCACTGCTGTGCTCCAGCTGGCTGATGGTGTGCCCGTGATACTGGTAATGGGACAGGACAAAAGATGGCTGCGTTGTTTCAGATTCTCAAACAGGGTGGGAAGTTATCGCCTCCCATGCATGTGTGCTCAGTCGTGTGTGACTCTTTGCAACCCCATATACTGTAGTCCTCCAGATTCCTCTGTTCATGGGATCTTCCAACAAAGAACACTGGAGTGAGTTGCCATTTCTTCCTCCAGGGGATCTCCCCGACCTAGGGGTTGGACCCAAGTCTCTCTTGTTTCCTGCATTGGCAGGTGTTCTGTTTACCACTGCACCCCCAGGAGCCTGGTAGGCTGCAGTCCATGGGGTCGCTAAGAGTCGGACACGAGTGAGCGACTTCACTTTCACTTTTCCCTTTCATGCATTGGAGAAGGATATGGCAACCCACTCCAGTGTTCTTGCCTGGAGAATCCCAGGGATGGGGGAGCCTGGTGGGCTGCCGTCTATGGGGTCGCACAGAGTCGGACACGACTGAAGCGACTTAGCAGCAGCCGCAGCACCCCCAGGAAGCCTCATTACCTCTCAGGGGTCTACGTTTAGTCCACATTGCCTGACGCTGGTCAGCACCATGGAGAGTTCCACCGCTGTTGTCAGTTACCTGATGGTTTCCCACTCTGGATGTGTATCTGAATCATTGGGTTTAAACACATTCAGATACTCAGACCACACCTCAGACCTACTGAATTTGAATCTGTAAGGGTGAAGCCCGAGAATCTATTTTTTAAATGTTTGGAAAGTGTTGACACAGCTGGTCTGCAGGTCAGAGATGGGAGCCACTGGCCAAAGGCTGAGGAAAAGGAAACAGGTTGCTCAAGGTCACATAATGAGGTGTTCAGAGAGCTGGGACTGGAACGTCTGATTAGTCCACTTCTCCTTATGGTCTCAGCAGGCTCCCTTACTCTCAACCTTGTGCTTCTGGGCCATGGTCTCCAGCCAAAATCCAGTTTAAGATTAATGATATAAAATAGGACCTCAAAGGATGGTTTCAGATTCTGTGTCCTATCTATTCCTTCTAAAGATGTCACCACTTAAGGTGTGTTTCTTGCACCATCAGCGTCGCCTCACCTGGTCGCCTGTTAGAAATGTGGAAACTCAGCTCCATCCCCCCTCCCCCCCCCAGGTTCCAGTTGAATCAGAATCTGCATGTTTTAACAGGCTTGCCAGGTGAGTTTGAGAAGCAGTGTCCAAGGGTTTTGTTGTTCACTGTCTGACCTGGATCCTTCCAGCAGGGCTCTTCCTCACTCCTTCCTGTTCCCCTCTAGGGGGAAAATTGCTGCTCGAGTTCTCAGGTGGTCAGACTCTGAGTCATACCTGTTGGTGGTCAGAGTGACTATGTTAAATCAGTACATCGGGATGTGTCGTGTCCAGTCTCGACCTCCTAGGTTGAAACAGGAAGTTCCCTGGAAACAGGCTGGCTCAGTCCTCATTGCTTTTTCTTCTTCCCATATGATTACCCTTTGTATTCATTAAGCAGTTGTGTTTTGTTTTGTTTTGTTTTGTAGCAGTTGTGTTTTAAGTCAATAGGGAAAGAAAGATGTGGTCCCTGCTCTGGGGGCACTTGTAGATCAGCAGAGACAGACATTAACAAACAAACCTATACAGGTACTTTCAAGTACTTTTATGAGCTCTTATGTAGGAACAGCACAGAGAGCTATAATGAAGAGGGTCTCATCTAGTCAAGGGGTCCAGGCACCCACATTTAAACTGAAATACAGGAGTTGTGTAGCAGTTAGCCAGACACAACCCAGAAAGCCTGCTCCAGGCAGAGGCAGCGGCAAATGCAGGCCTGCAGGCAACTCTGCACCAGGTCCTGGGTCAGAGGCTCTTCTCCTCTCGGCTCATGCGGCATTTCCTCTCTTTGGGATGGAAAGCTCCTAGTTCCTGGTTAAAACTTAGGGTCAGAAATGAAGACATTATTTGTCACTTAAAAAAAAAAAAACAGAGTGAACAAGAGACGACAGCAGCCATACTAATCTTACTTTTCCAAACTAGTAGCTTTCAGAATATTATATAAGCAATTTTTACAGTTTTAAGATTACAATCATTTTTTATTCTACCACACTGGAAAATACTTGTGAAAATAAATGATGCATAGATCCAGGAAAATTTCTTAAAAACTGAACTACTGCACAACATATCCATGTGAGAATACTATATGCCAGTAATATAAAGATGCATTTAAATACATTCCATTGATATGTTTCATAAATCATAAATACATGTTACCTACTTACTGTTTAGAGTCTGTGTTGTCTCCAGGCTCAGGACTGCCTGACCCAGGCTGAAAATGTGTTCCTTATCGACGTGCAAGGTTTGGAACCAAGGCCTCGAATTCTAAATCAAGTCTGACTTCAGCCTCTGGGTGTTTATCTCCCTTAGGTCTCTGGGGCTGATGGGTGTAAGAGGTGGTGGAGGAGAGCGTGGGTCTGGGGTCCCCTGAGTTTGAACTTGAGTCTGAACCCTGATAACAGTGTAAACCAGCCCATCACCTTGCTGTGCCTTGGTGTCCTCAAACATTGGCATCTTCTTCTCGAGGTTGCTACGAGGATTAAGAGCAGGTAACCAGAACACACTGGGCCCATAGTGAGAGCTTGGAAGCTGCTGGTGGTGGCTGGTGCTCAGCCATCTCCTGGGTCTTCTGGCCACAATCTCTTAACATCATTCCGCCACCTCCTCACTCCCCTCCCCTCCCCATGGTGGGCAGGGCACCATCCCCAGCCCATTGTACCGACAGGGACACTGGCTCAGACACTGCTCCGGGGCTCACCCTGATCTAGCCCAGGAGTTCTTACCCTGAGGTCTGAGGATAAAATCCGGGCCATCAATGAACAAGCATCACAGCTTTATTTTCACTGACACATGAAGTTAGGCTACAAACCATAACAGTAGTTGTATCATCTGTGACTTTGTCCCTGATAGAAATAAGTGTATTATCCAGTCACGTGACAGTTGTTGTAGATGGCTCTCTGTCCTAAAGCGCATCACCACTTTAAAGGTAGTGATCAGACCTGCCACTCCATCTTGTTATTTATGCCCCGGCAAAGAAACACCTGGATTTCCCAGGTGGCTCAGTGGTAAAGAATCCACCTTCCAATGCAGGAGCCGAGGGTTCAATCCCTGGGTCAGGAGGATCCCCTGGAGAGGGAAATGGCAGCCCACTCCAGTATTCTTGCCTGGAGAATCCCATGGACGGAGGAGCCTGGAGGACCACAGTCCATGGAGTCGCAAAGAGTCCCACGAGACTTAGCGACTACACAACAAAGAGACGCCTGCACCGCTTGTCCCCAAAGTGACAGCTGCGCTTAAAATACATGTGCTTTTCCTTTGAACCCTGTGTATCTTGGCTCATGAATTTCAAAGCATAGTTCTGACAAGGAGATGGCAGGACTTCCCCCAAGGCCTCACAGAGAGCCCTGCCAGTGTCCCCCTCACGTCCCCAGGGTCTCTCTCTCTCTGCCACCCCCGTTGCTCCCAGTCCTGGTGGAGGGCCACCCTGCTCCTCTGCTGTTTTCAGCAGCCTCGCTCTTTCCAGGCTCTTCCCCCATCCCTTCCCCACCAAGTTCCTTTTTTGTACAAGCAGGTGCGGGCTAAATAATTAATAGGGTGGGAAAGCTTGTTGGAAATAGTGCAGCTCATGTTTATTTTTAAGCAGCTGAGTTATAGAGCCCTGCTGCAGGTGCAGAGCAGGTGGGGAAAGCGTCTTTGGCTAAAAAGAGGCGCTTTGAGGTTGACGGGGGCTGCTGCGTGCAGAAGGCAGAGAATGTTTGGATAGGCCTGGGCCCTGGGAGAGTTGGGGGCTTTGGGGACAGGTTGGGGCTCCAGCATGAGAAACCCAGGGAGGGAGTGACCGGAGCAGTGAGTGCAGGGTGCCCAGGGAGAACCGCCGGTGCAGTGAGGAGGTAAGCAAAGACCCTCCCAGATTGGCAAAGGCACGAGGGGAATTCGGTTTATGTGGTTGGAGAGAGCAGGAATGGACTGCAACTTCAGACATCGCTGGTCCAGGGCTCAGAACCATCAGAACTGGTCTCTCTCTCTCCCTCCTTCCTTCTCTCCCTTGCTTTCTCTGTGCTGGCTTCTTCCTCGACAGGTGTTGTCCAAGACAGACCTGCTGGCAGTTTTTAGGTGTCTATCATCCTGACAGCAATCCCAGAAGAAAGAGCTTCTTTTCCAGCAGTTCCAGCAAAAATTCTGAAATTAAATTTCATTAGTCTTCTGGATGATGTGCTCATTCGTTTTTTAAGAGAGCTTTAATCTACTTCTTTTGTCTACAGGTTTGCCTGTTCTGGAAATATTATCATATATAAACGGAGCATATACTATATAGTCTTTTGTGACTTCACAGAAGCATATTTTTGGGGTTCATCTGTGTTATATATCAGCGCTGCATTCGTTTCTTTTAATGTATTTATTCATTTCATTTACTTGACTGTGCTGAGTCTCAGTTGCAGCCACGGGATCCTCATTGCATCTTGCAGGGTCTTTGACTGCAGTCAGCAGGCTTCAATGGTTGCAGCAGGCAGGCTGTTTAGTTGTGGCTTGAGGGCTTGCTTGCTGTGGGGCAGGTGGGATCTTAGTTCCCCGACCCTGCATCTCCTGAATTTTAAGGCGGATTCTTAACTGCTGGACCAACAGGGAAGTCCTACCGCATTCCTTTTTACTGCCAAATACTGTTCCATTATGTAGATATACCACATCCTGTCTATCAACACAATGGTTGATAGACATTTGGCTTTCCACTTTCTGGCTATGATGAATAATTCTACTATGGACAAAGCTGAGCTGGGCATATATTTTCCTCTCTCTTTCTTTTCATATTCTTGTTTCCTTTCATTCCACCCAGGAGTGGAATTGCTAGATCAGATGGTGATTCTGTATTTCACACCTTGAAGAACCGTTTGTTTTCCAAAGTGATGCACCATTTTATATTCGCATCAGCAGTGTATCAGGGATCTGATTTCTCCAGATTCTTACCAACACTTATCATTATTTGTTTTTTTTAATACACCATGATGGGTATGAAGTGATATCACATTGTGGTTTAATTTGTGTTTCCCTGATGACTAATGATAATGAGCATTTTTTTTCATGTCCTTATCTTTGTATCTCTTCTTTGGAGAAATACCTATTCAGATGCTTAGCATTTTAAAGTTGGGTTGTCTTTTTATTGTTAAGTTGCAGTAGTTCTTTATGTGTTTTAGATATAAGTCCCTTATCAGATTGATGATTTACAAATATCCTCTTTCATTCAGAGTTGCCTTTTCTCTTTCTTGATGATGTCCTTTCCAGAAAACAAGTTCTTAATTATGACGAAATCCAATGTGCTTATTCTTTCTTTTGTTCCATATGCTTTTTGATGTATATAAGAAAGCTTTGCCTAACCACACAAAGATTTATTCCTGATTTCTTCGAGCAGTTTTATAGTTTTAGTGCCTACATTTAGTTTTGTGATTCATTTGGAGATAATTTATGTGGTTTAAAGAAATGGTCTAATTTCAGATGGGAAACAACGGAAACAGTGACAGACTGTATTTTCTTTGTTGTTGTTCAGTCAGTCAGTCGTGTCTGACTCTTTGCAACCCCATGGACTGCAGCACACCAGGCTACCCTGTCCTTCACTATCTCCTGGAACTTGCACAAACTCATGTCCTTTGAGTCAGTGATGCCATCCTGGTTGAATGGCATCTCATTCTGTCTTGTCCCCATCTTCCCCTGCCTTCTGCCTTTTCCCGGCATCCCATCTTTTCCAGTGAGTCAGTTCTTCGCATCAGATGGCCAAAGTATTGGAGTTGCAGCTTAAGGATAAGTCCTTCCAATGAATATTCAGGACTGATTTCCTTTAGGATGGACTGATTGGATCTCCTTGCAGTCCAAGGGACTCTCAAGAGTCTTCTCCAACACCACAGTTCAAAAGCATGAATCTTCGCTGCTCAGCCTTCTTTATGGTCCAACTCTCACATCCATACACGACTGCTAGAAAGGCCATAGCTTTGATTATACAGACCTTTGTCAGGAAAGTAACATCTCTGCTTTTTAATATGCTTTCTAGATTTGTATTAGTTTTTCTTCCAAGAAGCAAGTGTCTTTTAATTTATTTAAAATTTAAACATATTTAATTTATTTTCTTGGGCGCCAAAATCACTGTGGATGATGACTGCAGCCATGAAATTAAAAAATTGCAAGGAGATCAAACCAGTCAATCCTAAAGGAAATCAACCCTGAATATTCATTGAAAGGACTGATGCTGAAGCACCAATACTCTGGCCACCTGATGAGAAGAGCTGACTCATTGGAAAAGACCCTGATGCTGGGAAAGATGAAGGCAACAGGAGAAGGGGGTGGCAGAGGATGAGACGGCAAGATAGCATCACCAACTCAATGGATATGAGTTTGAGCAAGCTCTGGGAGGTGATGAACAGGATAGCCTGGTGTGCTGCAGTTCATGGGGTTGCCAAGAGTCGGACACAACTGAGCAACTGAAGAACAGGAACAAATTTCATTCTTTGATGTGGGTATCCAGCTGTCCTAGTACCATTTGCTGAAAAGATAGCTCATTCCCCCATGCAGTTGTCTGGTCATCCTTGTGGAAAATCAATTGACTGGAAATGTGAGAGTTCATTTCTGGACTTTCAGCTTTTCCCCATTGATCTAAATACCTAGCCTCATGGCAGTACCATTCTGTCTTCATTACTGTAGCTTTTATATTAAGTTTTGGAATGGAGAAGTCAGTCCTTCAGCTTTGCTCTTCTTGTTCAGGAGAGTTTGGCCCTTCTGGGTCCCTTCAGCTTCTATATGAATTATTTATTTATTCATTTGGCCATGCCAAGGCTTAGTTGTGGCGCATGGGATCTTCAGCTGCAGCGTGTGGGATCTAGATCCCTGACAGGGATCAAACTTGGGCTCCCTGCAGTGGGAGCATGGAATCTTAGCCTCTGGACCACCAGGGAAGTCCCTCCATATGAATTTTAGGGTAAGCTTGTCAACTCTGTAAAAAAAAAAAAAAAAAGGCAACTGGAATTTTCATAAGAAATTTTGTTGGATCCGTAGATCAATGTCAGGACTCATCATCGTTATAATAGTAAGCCTTCCTTTTTATGAACATGGGCTGTGCTGTTTTTCATTTATTTAGGTCTTCTTTGGTGTCTTCCAACAATGTTTTGTAGTTTTTGGAGTACACGTCTGTGTTTCTTTTGTTTCTGTGCTCATTCTTGAGCCAGTGTCTGTGACTAGAAGAACTTGCAGTTGCTAGACCTGTCTGATGTGAGCCTGCTTCTGCGGCTGGAGGGGTGGGTGGTGAGGGCAGCCCTTCCCTGCCTCTGAACTGAAAGTGAGGAGCAGGAGATCTTTGAAAGGATTATTTCAGTCTTCTTAACAGAGCCATGGAGGGGATAGTCACTGGACAGGCAAAAGTAAGAAAGGAGAAAAGAAGAAAAATTACCTATTATAAATTCTTACAATCTCAGCCTCAGTAAAGCCATCTAAAGGATATAGAGGCAGTGGAGCCAGGATTTCAAAGGCCATTGTCCACTTGATTACCCCAGGGAAGAAGAGATGAAAAGAAATCTCTGAAATCCAGGGCATCTTAGCATACAAAGGGTTTTTTTTTTTTGTTTGTTTGTTTTTGTTTTTTTGAATCTTATCAAAAGCTTAAGACTCAGTGGAAAAGACCCTGATGTTGGGAAAGATTGAGGGCAGGAGGAGACGAGGGAGACAGAGGATGAGATGGTTGGATGGCATCACCGACTTGGTGGACCTGAGTTTGAGCAAGCTCCAAGAGATAGTGAAGGACAGGGAAGCCTGGCCTGCTGCAGTCCATGGGGTTGCAAAGAGTCAGACACAACTGAGCCACTGAACAACAACAAAAGACATCAAGGCTTCATCAAGGGCTTCAGACAAAGCTGGTTTAAGAACCTCAACTCTGGTCAGTGAACGGTAGTATTGAAGAGTTAGCTGGGGAGGTGAGGGTCTCCTGCCTGGAAAACTTATACTAACCACACCTCCATCCCCGACATCGCACCAAATCCAGCCAAAACCCACTCATTGCTCCGGTCTCTTTCCTGAGGCTGATCATCACAACACATGTAAGTTCCTTCTAATCATCCCTTGGACACCCCACTCCAGTACTCTTGCTCGGAAAATCCCATGGACGGAGGAGCCTGGTAGGCTGCAGTCCATGGGGTCGCTAAGAGTCGGACACGACTGAGCGACTTCACTTTCACTTTTCACTTTCATGCATTGGAGAAGGAAATGGCAACCCACTCCAGTGTTCTTGCCTGGAGAATCCCAGGGACGGGGGAGCCGGGTGGGCTGCCGCCGTCTATGGGGTCGCACAGAGTCGGACACGACTGAAGTGACTTAGAGTCGGACACGACTGAAGTGACTTAGCATAGCATAGCATTTTTTTAGAGCATGAAGACCGTATTTTGTGTACTTATCAGCCAGTGGGGATAATTACTATGCTGAACCCGTAGGTTATTTGTGAGAATTAAATGGCACAACGAGGAATATGACAATGGTCTCAGCTGACGCAGACTGAGCGCTCACTTTGTGCCGGGGCTGCAACTCCTACTATCATCATCCGTCTCTCGGAGATGATAAAGCTGAAGTAACTGTTCCA
The DNA here is from genome assembly GCF_029407905.1 of Bubalus kerabau. Taxonomy (NCBI): domain Eukaryota; kingdom Metazoa; phylum Chordata; class Mammalia; order Artiodactyla; family Bovidae; genus Bubalus; species Bubalus kerabau. The sequence goes on from NC_073646.1 coordinate 12,181,516, forward strand.
GGGCCACAGATCTAGTACATGGTAGGGCTGGGCTTCAAACCCAGGTGGTCTAACCAGCTTAGGTTCTTCACCACCAATTCAAAGCGCTGGTACAGGGCGTGGCACAGAGCAGCAAACCCTCAGTTTATGCTGGATTCTGTGTGTGTCAGAGGAGGAACGTCTTCACTGCTGTGCAGAGTTGCTGGCATCTGTGCACTGGCCCCGCGGTCCCAGGGCTGGACACCGGCGACCGGGGTAGAACAGAGGCCTCTAGCTCATCCCTTTCTCCACACATTAGTTGGGGCAGAACTCGCTGCTGACACAGATTTAAACCCCGCACTCTCAGTGTGTTCCCTGTTGGTCATTCATATATATGACTCTCTGGGAAGATCCCCTGGAGGAGGAAATGGCAACACACTCCAGTATCCTTACCTGGAGTATTCCATGGACAGAGGAGCCGGGGGAGTGGACGGGCGTGGGGTAGGGAGGGGAGAGGGCAGAGGGCTACAGTCCACAGGGTCACAGAGAATCGGACACGACTCAGCGACGCAGCATGAGCACCTTGACTCCTGGCAGAATCAGTTTCTCCTTTCATCATGTCTCCTTAGCTCTAAAATCCTAAGCCACTTTTTTACATCACTTCTTTATTTATTTTATTTGACCAGACCACAGGTCACGTGAGATCTTAGTTGCCTGACCTGCATTTAAACCCCTATCCCCTACAGTGGAAGCGCTGAGTCTTAACCACTAGACCACCAGGGATGTCCCCCTTGTTGGTCTTAGTATCTGATATTTGTGGTCAGGAGTGCCCCCCACCCAGAGTATGAAGATCAGACCCAGTAATATATGAAAACTGTTCAACCTTGAGCCCCGCAGGGAGTGCGCTCTCAGTCCATGGCCGCTCTTGTTATCCCCAGCATCACCATCCACATCACCCTCAACAGATGGAGGGGGTGCTGCTTGTTGAATCAGAGCCTCCCTTCATTCCCCAGGTGCAGCCCCGACTCGAGACACTTCCGGGGAACCCTGCAGGAACCTCCTTTGAAGACCCCCGAACTCCACGAGTCTTCAGAAGGCCCTTTGGTTCCCAGGGGCTCTGAGTCGAGGAGCCTGGATTAAATCTTGGGTGCCAGGCAGGTCTGTGCTTCAGTGGCCCCCATCTGTGGGGTAGGGTAGGCCACAGCTGTTCTGTCATGAGCAGGTCATCTGAGGCTGGAAGGGAGAAGGACAGAGCACATCTTGAAGGAGTGTTCAAGAGAAAAAAGGAGGAGGGGAAAGGAATGGTCCCCAGGTCACTGCAGCTCTCCCTGCAGAGAGGCACGGGGGAGACACACCAGCCCTGAGCCACCCCCGCCCGGAGCTGGCAGGGACCACTCTCTCCCACTGCCTGTTGGCCAGGCCTTGTCCTGGGCCCGCCTCCCTGCAGAGGTGGCTGAGAAATGTGGATCCTGGGGATGTTTTGTGAGCGCCGACTGTCTGTGCTGTGGCCTTAGTCACCCCTGGATCCCAACTCCCGGCCCCGCGCCTCGCAGGTCATGTTGGTTGAGTCAGGGCACGATGGCAGCACCCACTCGCATTTTACAGACACAGAAACTAAGACCCCGAGTCGGGGCATGACTTGACTTGCAGTTCCTTATTTGATTCTGACTTTATTTTTCAGTTCGTTCAGTTCAGTCGCTTAGTCGCGTCCGACCCTTTCTGACCCCATGAACTGCAGCACACCAGGCCTCCCTGTCCATCACCAACTCCCAGAGTTCACCCAAACTCATGTGCATCGAGTTGGTGATGCCATCCGACCATCTCATCCTCTGTCATCCCCTTCTCCTTCTGCTCACAATCCCTCCCAGCATCAAGGTCTTTTCCAGTGAGTCAGCTCTTTGCATGAGGTGGCCAAAGTATTGGAGTTTCAGCTTCAGCATCAGTCCTTCCAATGAATACCCAGGACTGGTCTCCTTCAGAATGGACTAGTTGGATCTCCTTGCAGTCCAAGGTACCCGCAAGAGTCTTCTCCAGCACCACAGTTCAAAAGCATCAATTCTAAGGCACTCAGCTTTCTTCACAGTCCAACTCTCGCATCCATACATGACCACTGGAAAAACCATAGCCTTGACTAGACAGACCTTTGTTGGCAAAGTAATATGTCTCCTTTTGAATATGCTATCTAGGTTGGTCATAACTTTCCTTCCAAGGAGTAAGCGTCTTTTAATTTCATGGCTGCAATCACCATCTGAAGTGATTTTGGAGCCCCAAAAAATAAAGTCTGACACTGTTTCCCCATCTATTTCCCATGAAGTGATGGGACCGGATGCCATGATCTTCGTTTTCTGAATGTTGAGCTTTAAGCCAACTTTTTCACTCTCCTTTTTCACTTTCCTCAGGAGGCTTTTTAGTTCCTCTTCCCTTTCTGCCATAAGGGTGGTGTCATCTGCATATCTGAGGTTATTGATATTTCTCGCACCAATCTTGATTCCAGCTTGTGCTTCTTCCAGCCCAGTGTTTCTCATGATGTACTCTGCATATAAATTAAATAAGCAGTGTACTTCAGAAGAGGAAACTCCAGAGACCTTGTCCAGTGTAAATAAAATTCCCAAGTAAATTTAAAATAATCCCTTTATCCTCCCAACGTCATCTCATCTGTTTGGTTTTATGATACTGTGATATAATAAGGAATACATATTTGCTCCGTCCCTGGTTCCTGGCAGAAAACTCACAAACCCCTTGTAATCTCCTGAGTGAGGTGAAAGGAGCAGCTTTTGTGACAATATTGGGTCTGACACAAGAGCTTCTAAAACCCTTAGAAATTCTGGCTCGGTAAGAGTGGGTTTTTGTATGGTAATGAAATGACCAGCGGCTGGAGTCCTTAGGTAGTTTGAGGATGGGGGGTGGTACCCAGAAGGACCATGGCGTGATTAGTAGGTTGGAACCTTTAGCTTCTGGGGAGGGAGAAGGGCCACAGATTGAGTTATCACCAGTGGCCGATCGTTTACTCAATCACTGCTGTTTAGTGGAATCTCCATAGAAATCCTCAAGCCTGAAGTTTGGAGAGCTTCTGAATTGGCACACATTTTGAGGTGCTGAGGGGCTTCCTTGGTGGCTCAGACAGTAAAGAATCTGCCTACCATGCAGGAGAACCAGATACAACCCCTGGGTCGGGAAGATCCCCTGGAGAAGGGAACGGCACCCCACTCCAGTATTCTTGTCTGGGAAATCCCAAGGACAGAGGAGCCTGGCGGGCTACAGTCCACAGGCTCCGAAGAGTCGGGCACGACTGAGCGACTGTCGTTTTTGCACTTGAGGGGCTGGGAGGGTGGTGCACCCAGAGAGGGCAGGGAAGCCTCGTCCCCTCACCAGGACCTCGTCCTCTGCGTCTATTCCATTCGGCTGTTCTTGAGTTGTATCCTTTGTGATAAACTGGTAACAGTATGTAAGCTCTTTTTCTGAGTTCTGTGAGCCATTCTAGCAAATTATCAAACCAGTCAAGGGTGTCATGGGAACCACCGATTTATAGCCAGTTGGTCAGGAAATGGCAACCCATTCCAGTATCTTTGCCTGGAAAATGTCATGGACAGAGAAGCCTGGTGGGCTGCAGTCCATGGGGTCGCAAAGAGTTGGGCACGACTGAGCAACTAACACTTAACCATTAGCTTGGACTTGGACTTGGACTCTGAAGCAGGGGCAGTGTCGTGGGACTGAGCCCTTGATCTGTGAGGTCTGATGGTAATCTCAGGTAGTTAGCGTCAGAATTGAGTTGAGTTGTTGGACACTAAGCCGGTGTCCAAAACTTTTGAGAATTGGTTGTTGGTGTGAAAGAAAAACCTCCACAGGATTGGTGTCAGAAACATTGTAGATAAAACAGTTTCAGTTTGCCTTAAACTCAGATGGCCTGGCCCTGACCTCTTCCTCCTCATCCCTCCAGTGTTGCAGCAGGCACGTGGTAGAGGTCAGTCAGAGTTTCTGAATCGAATGGATTTTTTGTAACCTGCCCCTGTGTAGACAAAGAACAGTGTAAGACAACAGAGTCCCTGGAGGTTCGCTGGACCTGAGTTCAAATTCTATCTCTGGGACTTCCCTGGTAGTCCATTGGTTAAGAATCCGCCTGCCAATGCAGGGGACACAAGTTCGATCCCTGGTCCTGGAAGATCCCACATGTCCCAAGGCAACTAAGTCCATGCACCTTAGAGCCCATGCTCTGCAACAAGAGAAGCCACCACAATGGGAAGCCCTCGCACCACAACTAGAGAGTTGTCCCCACTCACTGCAACTAGAGAAAAGCCCGCTTGCAGCAATGAAGACCCATTGCAGCTAAAAATAATCAATTAATTAAAAAAATTCTTTCTCTGATCATTCTGTTATGACCACAGGCAAAGTAATTCATGTCTGTGAGTCTCCATTCCTTTCCTATAAATTGGAGATACCATCACCTCCCTGAGTAGTGTGTTTTGAGAGTTAAGAAAAATCCTGTTATTCTGAATGTCTAGCCCCAGGGCGGGTGTGCTGGGCATTCGGTCGCTAGCAGGGTAATCAAGGGAAGGAGTCCAGAGCAGGCCATCGTGTGTAGCGTAGCCCCAGCCCTGCTCTGGAGCTGGGCTCCACCCCTTCCTGGGGTGTCTGGGTTGTTTCTCTGGAAAGGCGCTTGGCCCCCAGAAGCATGGATCCATACTCCGCCCCCGGCCCCACCAGTAACATAGCTTGGGGGGACTGATTTTGCGGAGATCTGTGTTTGATGACCTGGTGATTTTTTTCCTCTGGCTTCTGGATGGCCTGTGGATGTATTTGATTTTGTCTGCACCATCATAGTCAAGCACGTGAATTAGCTGCCAGCTGATATGAGAGCTGAGGGATTTCCCCTAACAGCCCAGGTTGGCTGCTTCCCCTGAAAGCTGAGGAGCGGCCCTGCAGGCCCCCAAAGTCCCCTCGCAGCGGCATGCCGAGCATCCTGCTTCTCCGATGTCGCTGTCGCCCTTGGGTCCTGCGCATCAGGCCTGGGCCCTAGAGGGTGGAGCGTGCGCCCCTGGTCCCTGCCGGTGGTCGGGGCCGGGGTGTTGGCATCTGTCTGCCAACTCTCGAGAGGGACACAGCCGCCTTGCCACCTTCTCTTCCTTGGCTTTGAAGCCTGCTTGTTCCTCCCAGCCATGTCTCCCCCGGAGGGGCCTCCCTGGGGGCGTGATGTCTGGGCCCAGCGAGAGGAAGACCGGCCCTCTAGTCAGTTGCTGTCCTGACCCTACTGCTTCTTAGCTGTGTGATCCTGGGCCCAGCACTTACGTTTTTGAGCCTCATCGGTGAAATGTTGGGGTCAGAAATAACACTCATAACCGTGTCCGCTCAAGTCCTGGCATTCGACACGCACTGCCTGGCATGGTTTTGGCTCCGTTATGCTTCTCTCTGCTCAAACAGCCATTTCAGGCTGTGGCATCAGCAGTTAAGGATTTACACTGGTCGTAGAGACTACAATTAAGACAGTCAGAGACGGCTCCACACGACGCTGCTGTTGCTGCCATTAAACTTTCTCTAAAGCAGACCCTGTGTGAGCATCACACTTGCAGTGGGCTGTGAAGTGGCCCAGGGCATTGCGGGGAAGTGGCTGTGGGTGCCATCTGTCTGCCCAGCAATCGCTGTGCTGTCTGGGGCCCCCACAGGCAAAACAGTTGCATAGAGGGGTTGAGAGGGAGGGGAGTGAGACCCCACGGAGCCCTCAGGGAAGACTGGGACATAAAATACATGCAGGCACTCTGAACTTCTGGTCTCAGCCTCTGAAACTGTTGGAGTTTTTCAGGGCAGGACACGTAGGAACCCAGGATCCCACAAGGGTCTTTGGATCTGATGGATGGAGGTCCTGGCATTAAACAGGTGCAGAATGAGGAAATGCATCTCTCCTCTCTGATTTTCCTCTTTGGACCTCCCAGACAAAACAGCGAGTTCATGCTGTCGCCCAGCTCCTGACGCACGGATCTCAGTGTTCACTCTGAAGCCTCAAGTTCACCATCCCTTCTCCCATCAGCTCTTCTCATTGCCACAAATAGCTGTGCCATTGTGTTTGGCTCAGAGCTGGAAATTTGTGTTTCCTTCTAGAATATGTTGCACTAGTCATGTTTTTAATTTACGTACATGGCATAGTCCTAGCCTCCATCCTTTAACTTTTTTGACTCAGCCTCCTGTTCAGCTCTGTTCATGTGGCCGCGTCAGCCTGTCCTTTGCTTCTGTGACTATTCAGTGTATTTTGGGGAGGACACAACCACCACATTTCACTTGTCCTTTACTCCGGAATGCCTCCCAGTGGCTCCTGACTGTTCCCCACTCAAAACAGCATAGCCATTGGTCTCCTTGTACGTGACCCTCAGGATCCTGTGTGAGAATTTCTCAGGATAGGTACTCAGGGTGGAATTGCAGGGCTGTGTAGTGAACTATAGGACTTCCCTGGTGGCTCAGATGGTAAAGCGTCTGTATATCTTCTATTTATTTTTTCAATTTTATTGAAGTATAGTTGATTTATAGTACAATGGGTCATGTAGTACACTATATTTAATTTGACCAAATTAATTTGCCAGCCTAAAGAATATGGCTGACGGACCTGAATTGTGACTGCTTCGAAAAAGGAAATGTCTCTGTATTGAGTGTCTACCATGGGTTGAGAACAGCTGCGGTTTTTGTTTTGCATACATTGTCTCATTTGATCACATAATAATCCTCTAGGTCGTGTGTGCTAAGTCACTTCAGTCATGTCTGACTTTTTGCAACCCCATGAACTGTAGCCCACCAGGCTCCTCTATTCACAGGATTCTCCAGGCCAGAATACAGGAGCGTGTTGCCATGCCCTCCTCCAGGGGATCTTTCCCACCCAGGGATCAAACCCACATTTCTTAATGTCTCCTGCATTGGCAGGTGAATTCTTTACCCAGTGAGCCACCTGGGCTGTGCTGCACGAGTGGAGAAATTGAGGTCCAGAGAGGTGGAGATAACTTGCTCAGGGGTCGCCCAGCTAAGCCGTAGCTGGGGCTGAGCTCAGCTCTGAGTGATCCTTGTGGACACACCATGCTGCTTTCCTAAATAATCCCAGGTCCTAGGTCTTCCTTCCATAAATTTGTGGAAAGCATTCTAAGTTACGGAGCATCTCATTAGATCAGACATCTGACATTGTGGCCTGTCTTCTGTTTTGTTTGATCCACCTGGACTTTAAATCTTTTATGATTTTCAATATTTAAAAATCTAGGATTTCACTTGAAAAAAAATCTAGGTGATCTGGCAACAGTGGACCCACTTCCCCACAAGGCAACAATTACTGGGATTAAACAATTACCTTGTCCCCTCTGGCACCTGTGGTTGCCCGTGTTACCCACTGGCCCCTCCCGCACTGGAGCTCACAGCTCTGGAAGAGACACTTGCATGTGGATACGGTCTTTTATTCCCCCCACTCTTGAGTTTTTCCCAGTGAATGCATGAACCAGCCTTTCCCCCATCCCCACCTCAGCTGTCCAGCCTGCAGGTTGCCTTGGCTGCAAAGTCAATAACAGAGAAAAATGGGCTTTGACTGCGACAGAGCCTTCCGTTCTACTGCTAGGAGATCATTTGTCATGTCCTGTCTGGGACCCAGCCTGTGCCAGCGTCACAGAGGGGGAAAGAGACGTTGCAGGCTGTTTCCCGCCTGTGGGCGGACAGGTCCCCGTATCCAGGGCTTCTTGAGCTGCAGAGGCCACTCTAAAGCTACTGTCCGTAATCCGTCTCCCACCGACGGGCAGGTTCCAATGATAGAAGGATGAGACTTATCCAGCCACAATGCATAGTGCTGTGCCACAAGGGGAGTTTTTAGAGCTCTGGTATCTGGTTCACCCCATGGGAACTGCAGGGCTACTCTGTTTTTTCATTCCTGTGTTTAGCGAAGCTGTTGAAATCCTGCTGTGTATGAATATGTTGACCCTAAGAGCCAGGACAGCATCGCAGTTATGAGTTGAACTCAGACAGACATGGCCCCACAATCCCAGCTCTGTTCCTCCCTAGCTGGGTCACTTTAGGGGAGGTCCTTAATTTCTGGGAGCCTCGGTTTCTTCATCTGCAAAATGGGAACATTAGTATCTAGTCCATAGAGCTGTCGCAGGGGTCTGTTGAGGTAATTCAGGGGGACACTCCACGTAATGCTCAGCACACAGAAGCTTGGCAATAAATGGCATTACAGTAATTACTATGATGATCATTATGGGAAGTGCATGGGAGGAAAATGTAAATGTACCTGGAGCCCTGCAGGTGGGGGTGGGGGTTCTGCTCCTTTTGTGAAATAGAGATTTGCTTTGTTTCTTGTGTTTGCAGTCCAGGTGTGGGGTGGAGCTCCCTTCATTGCGGGTGGGGGTCGGGATCCGCCTTCTCTTCTGACATTTAGCCTAGTTCACTGACATCACTCGAGTGCCTTGTTACGCTCTTCAAACTCCTCCACGTTGTACTCCCTCCTTGAGCTGCCCAGCCCTGGGGGTCTGATCTGTTTCCCCCATTTCTGAGTGAGGTGTTGTGAGCCATGAGGCTTGTCCGTAGCCTCACTGGGAGCTTTCTGGACAAGAGGAGGAGTGTCTCCTGGATCAGTAGGAAGTTCAGCCTTAGATTTGGTGCAAGCCCTAAGCCCCCTGGTGTTTTTCATGAGGAAGGTGTGGGAAGGACTTTGGGGTCTGTGGTGTCTTCTCGAACCTGCCCTTTCTTTTCCCACCACAGGCCGAGTCTCAGCCGGAAGCCCTCAGATCCTCAGGGCTGCCGGCAGAGTCACGTATCTTGCTGTGTGTCTTGTGGAAACTCCTATTTCCACAAGAAATAGGAAATATTTTTTTAAATATTTTAAAAATAAATATTTTTAATTATTTTATTTATTTATTTTATTTTATTTTTATATGGCGAGGGAGGCAGTTCTGTTTTCAGTAGCCCCTTGCCTTCCCAAGGGAGTGTTAGCCTGTGCCACTGATAGAGACAGACGAGCTGGCTTTACAGTCCAGGCTTCTTAGCTCCTCTACTAGGGATTAAACCCGCACCCCCCGCATTGGAGGGCGAAAGCGAAGTCTTAACCACTGGACTGCCAGGGAAGTCCTCATCAACTCCTTTCTGTTCCTCCCCCGAGTCTCGACTTCTGGGCCTCCTGAACCCCTAGTGCATGCACTCAGTCTCCCCCAGACCCTCTGCACTGACTTCACGCCTTACCATTGGCCTCTCTCCAAAGCCTGACTGCTTCAGTCCACACACACCCCACCCCCACCAAGAGGATGTCACCCGACCCCCCTCAGGCACTCCATCCGGATTCCTTTCCTCCCCATCTGCCGAAATCCTACCCACCCGGCCCCCCACCGCAGACGCAGGCTGGAAGTGCCTGCCAATTCCCAGCAGCCCAGCTCAGAGGGCATGCCACCCCCACTCCAGGAGCTCTCCTCCTGCTCTGCCAGTGTTGGCCCTGACCTCCTGGTGGTGTCTACTGAAACCAGGACTTGTCATCTCATCTCAGGGGCCCCCAGCACAGGGCCCCACAATCCCAGACAGACATGGCCCCACAATCCCAGCTCTGTTCCTCCCTAGCTGGGTCATTTTAGGGGAGGTCCTTAATTTCTGGGAGCCTCAGTTTTTTCATCTGCAAAATGGGAATATTAGTATCTAGTCCATAGAGCTGTCGCAGGGGTCTGTTGAGGTAATTCAGGGGGACACTCCACGTAATGCTCAGCACACAGAACACTGGCCGAACGGTGTTGGAAGGGAGGGGATCTTGATGGCGACCTCCATGAGGGCAGCCGTCCCGTTCACCTTCTCCAGCCCCTGCTCATCACGGGCCCCAGAATGAGGCAGGCATCCAGGGCAGGTGTGGATGGGCGAGTGGAGGACCCTCCACTCTGCCACTTGGTGGATGCTCGAGTGTATGGATGAGTGAGAGGCCGTTCATGCCTTTAGGCCAAGAACTAGGTGTTTTTCACACGGACTAACTGGGCTTGGCAGGGAAGGCTTCAAGTCAATGTTTGCTTGGGTGGAAAGCTGTAACATCCCGGGACTCAGTAAATGTTCCGACCGGGAGACGCTGACCCCCACGGGGCTATGCCTGTTTCCTGTCTGTCTCTGTTCATCCCAGCCCATCACCAGGCTACTTGGTAAATGGTGGCCAGGCTGAGTCACTGGGGGTAAAGTAATTCAACTAACAGGACTGTGCTCCCCTGGCCCTGCAGATGGGCCAGTAGCTCTGGTCTCTAAATTACTGGGTGTCTGTCAAGGCTTGGAACCTGAAATTCTCAGCAAGGATGCCTTAGAGACACGTGGGCCTTTTTCACCCCTCGCCGCCCTCCCCTCTCCACCAAACTACTCTAAATAAAGGCCTCCTCCTCCCCGCTTCATTCACATCTGGTCCTTCCAGCTGATGAAAGTGAAAGTGGTTTGTCACTCAGCCGTGTCCCACTCTTTGCAACCCCAATGGACCGCAGCACTCCAGGCTCTTCTGTTTATGGAATTCTCCAGGCAGAATACTGGAGTGCGTTGCCATTTCCTTCTCCAGGGGATCTTTCCAACCCAATTATCGAACCCGGATCTCTTGCATGACAGGCAAGTTCTCTTACCAGCTGAGCTACCAGGGAAGCCTGGTGATTTTCCAGGTAGTCATCCAGCTGATGATTACCTGGAAGAAAGCTTGGGAAACCAGACTCATTTAAACAGCCAGGCCACACCTACCTGTTTGGCCCAGATGTGAATGAACATCAGCACCTCTGTCCTGACCTCTGGGGACCCACTCATGGTGTACAGATTAGGAGAGCTTCCTTTTTTAAGTTGCGATTTTATTATTTCCGAGTTAGGCAAGTGAAGATATTTTGTGTGGTCTTGCTAAAAACACCCAATGAGATGCTGATGGAAGGGGCTCAGTGATGTTTGCAAAGCCGCTACAAGGGTCCTTCCTGCCCGGGCTTCATTGCTCTCAGAAGTCCCCGTCCAGTGTGTTTAAAGCAACAGCGACAGGCCCTTTCTCGCCTCGGTTTCCCATTAGCAAGTGTGTGATGGTCTCCCCAGAACAGCCCTCCGGCTGTGGTCTTTGGACTCCAGGTGGTTCTCAGAGCAGAACACCCTTTTCTGCCTCTATCTTAGAGTAGCGCGGATCTCTGCTTCCCGGGCCGAGTCCTGTCTCCACCCCTCAGCAGTCACGTGTCTGGACACTGCCCCTCGCCCCCACCTCTCTGAATGTCAGCTTCTCTCTCTGACATGGGGATACTAAAATGTATCTATCCCAGTGGGTCTGTGCGAATCCAATAAAGCATTTAATGTACTCAGTCTTCCCAGGTGGTGCTAATGGTAAGGAGTCCACCTGCCAGTGCAGGAGACCTGAGTTCAATCGCTGGATCGGGAAGAGCCCCTGAAGAAGGAAATGGCAACTCACTCTAGTATTCTGGCCTGGAGAATTCCATGGACAGAGAAGCCCGGTGGGCTACAGCCCATGAGGTCGCAAAGAGTCGGACATGGCTGAGCATGCATGCACGCACTCAGAATGTTCAGTAAACGTTAATAGTAACACCTCCTCTTCCTGTTGCTGCTGATGCTACTGTAACTATTATAAATCCTGGGAAAGGCCTGCCTACCCCACTGTGTGCTCCCCACACACACTCCCCCCTCCCCACAGCAGACTTTGTGCGCACCTTTATCCTGTGTGTTCCTGGCCTCATCGCACTTTTTGTAATGATCAGTTAGTCTGTCTTTTCCATCGACTGTAAGCTTTGTGAAGGCAAGATTCGAGACTGATTTATTTCCTTCCCCTGTAGCACCTGTCTCACAGCAGGCTATCTGTTGCATGAATGAGTGAACTAATTTGTGGCCGGATCATCGAGTAAATGAATGAATGACACCAGCCCATCAGCATGTCCCACCTGGGTTGTCGGCTCTAAAATAGAACTTGAAGTCATTCACTGATGCTGGGCTCCTTGGGAAACTAGTTCTAGAATTGTTCGGGGATTCTCTAGCCAGTGAGGCACTGTCAGATCAGCTGACTTGCCATGGCCTCTCTCGACAGGGCCTGATGCCCTTGATGGACAAGACCTATATATCGAATAAATCACTGCGATATACTTAAATGGGAATGAAGAGGCACTCTGGAAGTGCAGGCGGGTGGGGACGGTCCTCTTGGAGAGACGGGGTGTGGTTGAGGAGGCGCTGTTTTAAGGAAGGACCTAGGAAAGAATAGGCTGCAAAATACAGGGGGCTGGGGGTCTGGTTCCAGGAATGGTAGCTCGTTGTCTTGTTCACATCCTTCCATTGTTTTAAAAATAGCTCTTCTTCATTTGATGGCGTCTTTATCTTCTTGAAGCTCAAAATAAAATTAACCTTTTCAAGAGGGAGAAAAAAAAAATACCCCCATTAAAATAGTCCTGAGTATTCTTTTTTACCGTGAGGACTAACTGCCTTTGCTATTCTTAGTCCTCAACCATAACTGACAATAGTATTACGATAAGAGGGCCAGGCAAGATGACTGCAGGGCCATGGGCAGCGAGGACTCATTAAGCGGCCACCAGAGGCGCCTGGCACATTCCGTGAGCTGGGCTGCCGTCCAGCCCACTGCTGCTGATGCTGCGTGTTGGCGGCAGCCCCAGGAGCACAACCATGATCCGTGGCCCTTTAAGTGCTGGCCCCTATCCAGCGGGGCAGGCCCTATGTGGACGCCAGTCTCTTCCCCGGGGGCCAGCTGACAAACGGGGTCCCCGAAAGACCGGCTCCCCATTTTTGCTCTCTCCTTGTCTGCCCCTCACTCCCTGCCTAGGGGGAGTTGGGGACCAGGGAGCCGGCCTGCAGCCACTTCTCTCCATGTCTCTCCCCACTAGGGGGCTTGTCGTCTCTTGTCTGGGCTCATTCTCTCTGGTGGCTTGTCTTGTTGTCCCTAAATCCACCCCCCCACGTTTGTACATTCTTACAGCAAGTGTTTACAGAGCTGCTGTGATCGCCTGGATGTGGGGTGTGTACTGATGGGGTTGGGGGTAGGGTAACGTGAAGGGAGGTTGGCAGGGCAAGCTGGGCCATGTCGAGAAGGTTCATGCGAGCCATGCTGAGGGCTGAGATGTGCACCCTGGGTAAGGGGGCAGAGTTCACAGGCGTCTCTTTGCGTCAGGCTGCCTACAGCCCATTGGCCACCAACAGTCTTTCTAAATGCACTTCCTGCATCCCACCTCCATCCCAGCCTCTTTCACTATCCCTGAGGCTGTGTGCGATCCAACCCCTGCTGCTCCAGCCTCGGCTCCTGGGAGCCACCTCAGCCCAGCCCCTCCGGCCTGCCTGTGCCACTCCCATAAACCGCACTCCTTCTGCCTACAGTCTCCACATTGCTGTTCCCTCCGCCTGGCATGCCCTTCTCCACTGAGGGCTCCCAACTAGACCCCCGATGGGTTTCTCTCCTGCAAGAGATGCTGAAGAGCCCCTTTAGGAGTCTGCTCCTCAAGTGAAACCCTGTCTGTTTCTCACCTGAACTTCCCTCGCGCTCCCCTGCTCACCTCTGGAAGGCGGCCTCCCAGCACTTGCCCTCCCCGCCCCGTGCCCAGAGACATTCCCTGAGGAAAGGCATCCTGGCTGAACATCCAGAGACATCAGCATCCATCGCAGAGCCTGGCAGACGATGCTGGTCACCAGGCGCTTAGCTTAAGCTATCCCAAATGACACAGACTCCACCCTTACCCCACTTTGCAGATGAGGAACCGCAGCTCTAAGTGGTTTAGCCGCCGCACAGTAGAGCTGGCCAGTGGCAGTGCAAGCTGTTCTGGAAGGTCACCTGGAATGTGATCACCTGGAATGTGATCGTCTCGCTGGGTGGATCTTGGATGGGTCTGTGGTGTCTTGGGCAATCCCATGTGGCACAGAGTTGGGTCCCCACAGAGGCTGGCTGGGACGGTGGCCCTGTGCTTCAGCTGTCGAGGGCCACTTCTCAGGAGAGGCCAGGAACCTGCACGGGATGCAGCTCCCTCTGTCTGTGCTCAGTTATGTCTGACTCTTTGTGACCCCATGAACTGTAGCCCTCCAGGCTCCTCTGTCCATGGGACTCTCTAGGCAAGAATACCGGAGTGGGTTGCTGTTTCCTTCTCCAGGAGATCATCCCAACCCAGGGATCAAACCAGTGTTTCTGTGTCTCCTGCATTGGCAGGTGGATTCTTTACCACTGCGCCACCTGGGAAGCCCCTACACCCTGGTTTTCGTGTTTTTAGGCCACACAAGCCCACTAGCAGCTTGCGGTGAAAAGGCACCACCATCTGCACCTTTGGTCAGTTCAGTTCAGTCGCTCAGTCGTGTCCGACTCTTTGTGACCGCATGGACTGCAGCACGCCAGGCCTCCCTGTCCATCACCAACTCCCGGAGCTTACTCAAACTCATGTCCATTGAGTCGGTGATGTCATCCAACCATCTCATCCTCTGTTGTCCCCTTCTTCTCCTGCCTTCAATCTTTACCAGTATCTGGGTCTTTTCACATGAGTCAGTTCTTCACATCAGGTGGCCAAAGTATTGGAGTTTCAGCTTAAGGATCAGTCCTTCCAGTGAATATTCAGGACTGAATACCTTTAGGATGGACTGGTTGGATCTCCTTGCAGTCCAAGGGATTCTCAAGAGTCTTCTCCAACACCACAGTTCAAAAGCATCAATTCTTCGGCGCTCAGCTTTCTTTATAGTCCAACTCTCACATCCATATATGACTACTGGAAAAACCATAGCCTTGACTAGACGGACTTTTGTTGGCAAAGTAGTGTCTCTGCTTTTCAATATGCTATCTAGGTTGGTCATAACTTTTCTTCCAAGGAGTAAGCGTCTTTTAATTTCATGGCTGCAGTCACCATGTATAGTGATTTTGGAGCCCCCAAAAATAAAGTCTGTCACTGTTTCCCTGTCTGTTTACCATGAAGTGATGGGACCAGATGCCATGATCTTAGTTTCCTGAATGTTGTTTAAATCAGCTTTTTCACTCTCCTCTTTCACTTTCATCAAGAGGCTCTTCAGTTCTTCTTCACTTTCTGCCACCAGGGTGGTGTCATCTGCATATCTGCAGTTATTGATATTTCTCCTGGCAATCTTGATTCCATCTTGTGCTTCATCCATCCCAGCGTTTTGCATGGTGTACTGTGCATATAAGTTAAATCAGCAGGGTGACAGTATACAGCCTTGACAAACTCCCTTTCCCAATTTGGAACCAGTCTGTTGTTCCATGTCCATTTCTAACTGTTGCTTCTTGACCTGCATTCAGATTTCTCAGGAGGCAGATCACGTGGTCTGGTATTCCCATCTCTTGAAGAATTTTCCACAGTTTGTTGTGATCCACACAGTTAAGGGCTTTGGCATAGTCAATAAAGCAGAAGTAGATGTTTTTCTGGAACTCTCTTGCTTTTTCGATGATCCAGCGGATATTAGCAATTTGATCTCTGGTTCCTCTGCCTTTTCTAAATCCACCTTGAACATTTGGAAGTTCACAGTTCATGAACTATTTTGAGCATTACTTTGCTAGCGTGTGAGATGAGTGCAATTGTGCAGTACTTTGAACATTCTTTGGCATTCCTTTTCTTTGGGATTGGAATGAAAACTGACCTTTTCCAGTCCTGTGGCCACAGGACTTTTGGTCAGAACTTCACTAATCCCGAGGGGGAATCTGATCTGAACCAGACTGCATTCAACCTGCTGGAGAATTGCCAGCTTTGTTCTAGGATGGACTATACCCTTAAAAAAAAAATTCCATAAGCAGTAGGCACATTTGAAAATTCAGACGTTCGAATACACACTGGGTATGAGGTAACACCAACACATTATCATTCATCTTATTAGAGGTGACCGCAGTATTGTGGTACAATCGGAAAATGTTCTTAGTGTTTTAGAAATGCACCCTGGAGTGTTTAGGGATAAAACATCATGATAGCTATAATTTAAGACAGCTTAGCAAAAAGGTGAAAATGATGAAATATGGGAAAGGGTTAAGACTTTATTAGATAAAGGGTCATGAGGGTTTATTATACCATGCGCTCTACTTTCTGCCATAATTTGGAACTTTCATAGTGAAAAACGAAATGACAGTCCCGGGAAAGACTGAGGTATTCTGAGATCTTTGCAGCCTCACTGCATCCTGCTGAGTCGGTGTGGCCACTCAAGGCGTCCAGACCCCCAGAATGAGATTGAGATCTGAGGACAGTGTGTCCAGGCAGAGGCTCGTGGTCTGAGGACAGCCCGCACCATCCTAGCCCTATCCCCTTCATTCCGGTGTGACCGGCTTCCTTCTGCAGCCGACGGGCAGGTGCAAGTGTGAAATGCGTCTTGACTGGGAGACGCCTTGGGGTTTAAAGGACCCATAGATTTTTCTTCTGTAAATTGAAGAGCGTCTTCAGAATTGAAGGCAGCTCTCCCTTGCTCATCGCCTGATGACCTGGGACCCTGCTGAGCTGCCTCCAGGTCCTGAGACCTCGGACAATTTCCCTACCCTTCCCGAGCCTCCACTGTGCTGGAAATATGCGGCTCTGGGAAAGCGCTGAGCGCAGAGCAGGCATGAAGACTCCACAAATACCCATCTCTTGTTCTGAACAGCTCAGTAGAAATTGCTCAGCTGTCAGACTCAGATTGCTACCATGTAGGGTTTTATTAGAAGCTGGCTGGGGTTTCCTGGGACTGGCGAGCTCGAGGATTCAGTGTGTGGCAAGGATGTGGGATTCCTCCAGGTGGTAACCTTTCTGCCAAGCCCCTGTTGGCCTGGGACCTGGGCCAACAGAAGCCCTAGTGAAAACAGGCAGATTCGACTCCTGGGTGGGATCCTCTGACCTTCATTTGAGGGTCCTCCTGTCCTCCCCTCCCAGGACCGTATAGCCCAGCACAGCCCCACAATCCGCACGGGGAGCCATCCCCACCCTCCTTGGTGCTCAGAGTGTTCTGAGCATCCTTCCTCTGAAAAAGGAGGAATCCCCATGAGTTCTTCCGGGACTGCTGAGCCCCTTTCTTGCCTTCCTGCCGCAAAGTCTTTCAAGCCGTCCTTGAGGGTTTCTTGCGCAGATTACAAACCAGGCCTGAGTGGCTCCGTTCAGCATTAACCTGGCATATTAATCACCTTCCCAAGGAGGAGGATCTAATTGCTTATGATGGGTTGAAACTTGGAGACCGCGGAGCAGACCCAGGCATCAGACGGGTGAGCAGAGCCCGAGTGGCTGAGCTTGGGGCGAGGACCCACGGTTCTCCTGGCCCGATGCCTCCTGCCCACACTGCATGAGATTCCAGCCCCAATGTGGGACCGCGCTGGCGATCAAGTTGGACGGCCAGCCACAGTGTTGGAGCGCCATTTCCCCTGGAGAAACATCCCGCTGAGGCACTACATCAGAGGGTGGCTCTGGGAGAAGAGACCTTGCTGTGACCTTGAAGCGGCCCCCAGGGGGCAACAGATGCTCTGTGTTCTTTCCTCCCCTCTGGCATCCAGAGGAGGGCTGCAGATGAAACTCAGGGCACCCCGTAAAATCTGAATTTCAGATAAACAGTGAATAATTTCCAAGTCTGAGTGAGTCCCAAATATTATATGGAAAGGTTTTATTGTATAGCCATACTTGAATACCGAAAAATTATTGAGTCATGAATTATTGAATATGGAGTTATGAATACTGAAAAATTCATTGTTTATCTGAAATTCAGATTTCACTGGGCATCCTGTCTTTTTATTTGCTAAGCCTGGCAGCACTTAAGAATCTCCCGGCTGTGCTTGGGTTCCTGGCAGGGCCTTGTGGGGACAGGGCTTGTCCTCAGGTGTCTCTGAGCATGTGGGCACCTTCTGCAGATTTCCAGAGCCCCAGGCTGGCTGGGGCAGTTGGCGAGGGGGGTGATGAGTGTCCTGCTTTCAGTGTGGGGCCTCGTGGGCGAGCAACCCAGCCTCGCTCTGGGCCACTGTTCCCTCATTTGTCATGTGAGACTTATCAGAGAGTGCGTCTCATGTCCCTGTGAGGATAAGTAACCCTGTTCCTCCCATCCCCTTGCTCTGCCGTGCCCTGTTCGCCCCACTCAGCCTCCAGTCTGGAAGAAGCATCACTTCCTCAAAGAAGGATGTCCCCCACCCCCAACGCGGGCCCGATTTCATTGTTCCAAGCCAGCCCCCTCTCCCCCGCGCCCCCCGGCCAGTTCAGAGGCATATGAGCAGGTGGGGCTCTGGGATCTGTGGGGCCCATGACAACAGGCAGATGTAGGGCCCCCATGCCAAAATTATTCAGATTTTTAACATGGGGACAGCATGTCACCACACGGGTCCAAGTTCTCACCCTGGGGCACGCCTGGAAGCCAGCCCTGCCTACAAGGGCCAGGCAGACGTGGGGGTGTGAGCCAGGAGGATTCTGAGCGTGGACCTGGGGCCCTGGGCCTGCCTCGGGGCCACACCGAGCAGACCCCCACCCCCGGAGTGGCCCTGGGAGTGGGGCCGTGTCACTACGTCTCCTGGTTTCTCAGAAAGGGTGGAATTTGTTTATTAATGAAATCCTTCTTAAATAGTGGTGACTGATTCCAAATTCAGAAAATTCCCGTGAAGGCAAAATTAAGCACCCTCTCTGGAGGGAGGCACACTTCATGTGATGAATGACACTGTGTGCTGACCTGTGTGGTCACTGGGTTCATTTATCTCCTCCACCAGGGCCATCGCAGGGACCCTTTGTGTTCATGGTCTGTCCCAGATCCCAGCGCCATGCTTGGCACGTTGCAGGTGCTGAGATTTCATTCGTTCCTGGGAATACAATGTAGGAAATTTCATGAACCTGCATTGCCCCCACTTAGCAGTAATAGTGGGGCTTCCCTCGTGGCTCAGATGATAAAGAATCTGCCTGCAATGCAAGAGACCTGGGGTTTGATCCTTGGGTTGGGAAGATCCCCTGGAGAAGGGCATGGCAACCCACTCCAGTATTCTTGCCTGGAGAATCCCATGGACAGAGGAGCCTGGGGGATTACAGTCCATGGGGTTGCAAAGAGTCAGACACGGCTGAGTGACTAACACACACACACACACACAACAGTAGTAGTATCACGAGCATCTCCCCTGTTGCTAAGTGTGGTCACACGTGTAAAGCCTGAGACACACTTGCACTCGCTCTGGGTAAAGAAGATTGTTGGTCGCGTGTTCTCCGGGTGGTTGAGGAAAGCAGAAAGCATACCTGAGGACGCCTGTCTGTCTGTCTGTCTGTCTTCCCAGGACGCCAAGTTTGTGGAGGAACGCAGGAAGCAGCTGCAGACCTACCTGCGCAGCGTCATGAACAAAGTCATCCAGGCAGTCCCTGAGTTTACTGCCAGCCCCCAGAAGGAGACCCTGACCCAGCTGATGCCCTTCTTCGTGTGAGTACCGGTCACGTGCTCCGCCCAGTGCGGCCTGCCTTCTCCTCTGAGGTTACACTGCGGCACCTGTCTGTGTCCTGGACACTCCAGGAGACCCGAGGGGGCGAGCTCGCAAGTCAGCATTGTTGATTCAAGGCTCCCCAAAATTCAGAACTCTGCAGTTTCGTCCTTTGGTACATTTTGATTGCAGGAAGGATTGCAGCCTACAGGTGTCCCGGAGTTAAAGTAGTCTCTCTCAGGCTTTCTTAGCATATCGGCAGTGAACCCAAGGAAACTTCTCCAAAGACTCCCACTGGTGCCGACTTAAATTACTTTCATATTTGTATGACTTAAGTATAAGCCAACTTAAAACTAGGTATATAGACCTTGTTCTTACAGGTCGTATAAAAGTAAAAGCAAAAAAGATGTTTACATATTAGACACTTAGAACATTACACAATTCAGAATCATCGATTAACACAGTGGCCACTGCTTTTTATGAAACCAAGTCTTTGCTCACAGTGATATGCAGAAGAAACTTGGCTTCTCCCAAGCTTGCCACATACCTTGCCGGTGATCCACGTGCTGACCCCTCCTCCCCCTGACCCAACTTTCCTAGGGTCACGTTGCTGGAGAACATCTGTTTGAGTCACACTTTGGGGCCAGTGGGCCTCACTGGTATCACGGCCTTATCACTGATTATTCCCCAGAGTCCTCATCCATCTCTCATCATATCAAGACATCTGCATGCTTGGATTCAGGGAACCCAAATGATGAAGCTGCCCTTAGTTTTTATTGAGTCTTCAGATGCTAGAGAATATAATTATACTCCACCCTTGAATCACACGGAGGTAAGAAGCACCAACCTCCCTCCCAGTTGAAAATCTGTGTATAACTTTTCACTCCCTCCAAACCTAGCTGCTTATAACCTACTGTTGACCTTACCTATGACATAAACAGATGAAACATATTTTTGGGTGTCTACATTTATTTTATACATTTATGATATTCCTAACTTTTTCTTAATTTTTTAGTATTTCTAGACTATGCAGTTTATCTGAGAGTTTTTAAATCATTGCAAATCTTCAAAAATATTTCTGTCTATTTAAAAATATCTGTATATAAGTGGACCCGCTCAGCTCAAACCCATGTTGTTCAAGGGTCAACTGTATATGATTTCTAAAATGTTATCATTGTAGTGGAAACAATAGACCTAAGGATCCATATAGCAAACCCATGGGCCTCTGAAAGTAGGTTGGGACTTGTCATTTGATAAAGACTGGTTTGCTGATAATGCAAGAGTTTCCCTGGAGCTCTTCAAAATGGGTGTGCTGAGGGTTCGTGGATCTGTTTTGTCTTAACAGTGATGCTATAACTCAAAATGGGGCTTATTTCTGCTTCTGTGTGTGGGGAGTATCTTTGGCTTCACACTTTCTGGAATTTCCAAGTTGAATTTCCAACCAGACAGACATTGGCAGGACTTACCTGCTCCATGAAATTAAAAGATGCTTGCTCCTTGGAAGAAAAGTTATGACCAACCTAGACAGCATATTAAAAAGCAGAGACACTACTTTGCCAACAAAGGCCCGTCTAGTCAAAGCTATGGTTTTTCCAGTAGTCAAGTATGAATGTGAGAGTTGGACTATAAAGAAAGCTGAGTGCCGAAGAATTGATGCTTTTGAACTGTGGTGTTGGAGAAGACTCTTGAGAGTCCCTTGGACTGCAAGGAGATCCAATCAGTCCATCCTAAAGGAAATCAGTCCTGAATATTCACTGGAAGGACTGATCCTTAAGCTGAAACTCCAATACTTTGGCCACCTGATGTGAAGAGCTGACTCATTGGAAAAGACCCTGATGCTGGGAAAGATTGAAGGCGGGAGGAGAAGGGGACAACAGAGGATGAGATGGTTTCATGGCATCACCGACTCAATGGAAATGAGTTTGAGTAAGCTCCGGGAGTTGGTGATGGACAGGGAAGCCTGGCGTGCGGCCTTCCATGGGGTCATAGAGTCGGACACAACTAAGCGACTGAACTGAACTGAACCTGCTCCAGGCTTTGAAACTGAAGCCAAATCCGCTTACTCGCATCCTTCTAATTGTTTTAGGACCTTTATGAGAAGATTCAGTTGTTCTCTGCTATCTCTGATAAAAAAGATGTCTCCCCCTCCACCCCTCCAAATAGAATACCCCATATGGTATTTTTCTTTCATTCGATTATTTGTGCCGCTTGGGGCTTGATTTTGTTTTGAAAACACCACTATAGTTCATGAGAGGAGGTCCCCTTCTTTTCTTTTTAAACATTGCGTATTGTATGTACTTGGCTATGCTGGTTCTCAGTTGCAGAATGTGGGATCTCTTGGTTGTGCTGTGTGGGATCCAGTTCCCTGACCAGGAATGGAACCCAGGCCCCCTGCTTTGGAAGCACAGAGTCTTAGCCACTGGACCATCAGGGAAGCCCCCCTTCTTTTAAAGGCAGCTCCCTGGCCTGTGATGAGTACTGGAAATCAACTTCTGACTGAGTCATGTGTGTTTGGATCAGATTTCCTGGTGAAAATGGAGTCCAAGACATGGTCCTAAGACCCAGATGTTACAAAAGGCTGCCCACCTCAAGTGTGAGAATAGGCTGCCTCATAGGGGTGAGCTGGTGCCCCCACTGCTGGGGTGGGTGGTCCAGGCAGTTCTGGTGGGCATGCACCCAACTCCAGCCTGTGGAATTGTGACAACTGCCTGGTAACACAGGAGCATCTTGGCGTGTCGTGCAGCCACGCTGGCTGCCATCGATCACAGCTGAGAAATAAAGCTCAGTGGCCAATTAGCATGGAGAACATGGGGTTCCATTGCATGGGCCTTAAAACATACAAAAGAGACTGTGGCAAATGACACAATATTGACACGAGACTCTGGACTCAACCTTGGTCTCAAATCCAGTTGATATCAAACAGCTTTCCTTGCAGTTCCACTGCTCGCTGCCCTCTCCTCCTCTGTCTTTTTGAAGTCAGATGGTGCTACAGGTTGGAACTTGCAGATCATTTCATGAGGGGGTGACAGAAGGCGAGCCTCGCCCTGGTCTGTCCTTGCCAGTCACCTCCATGTAGTCATGTCCTGTCTCTGCATCCTTCTAGAAAACAGCAGACCTGCTATCTCAGCTCAGAAGCTCACTCTGAGAGACTCCCAGTTAAAAAGCGTCTATCTCAACTAAGGAAATAACCCTCCCTTCCAAAGCATGATTATTCTTAGAATCTTGACAGATTTCCTTGGGTCTTTCCTTTTTTATTTCATTTTATTTATTTATTGGCTGTACTGGGTCTTTGTTGCAGCGTGCGGGCTTCTCTACTTGCAGCATGTAGTTACGGTGCATGGGCTTAGTTGCCCCTTGGTACATGGGATCTTAGTTCCCTGATCAGGGATCAAACCCATGCATTGGAAGGCGGATTCTTTACCCCTGGTGGTGGTGGTGGTTCACTCTCAGTCACGTCCGACTGTGACCCCATGGACTGCAGCACGCCAGGCTTCCCTGGCCTTCACCATCTCCCAGAGAGACTGTATTCCCACTGGACCACACCTGGCTGAAGCACACAGTGCTGCCCTGTCCCCGCCGATCCCCCCTCATCCCTGGACACTGAGCCGACTTCCCTGCCATTTGCTGTTAGCGTTTGGCTGTTGTTTTACCCACTGCTAAGTCACTCGTATTACCTGCCTGGCCCGGGAGACACCCGGGTTTGCGGTGCTGGCTCTGACCCGCTGCTCAGCCGTGTAGGCTCTGGCTGTGAGGCGCCCACGGTGCGTTGCTCGCCCTCTGTGCTCCGAAGTGTGTTCCATGAGCTCTTCCACTGCTGAGCATCCGTCAAGATGGTCCCTTTCCCATGAGGGGCGGGAGGGTGAAGGGAGGCAGGGGATTAAACCTGGCAGGTAGAGTTTGCTCATTTTTCTTCACTGAAATCCTTCAAACGTTCAGGGCTGTGCAGGGCCGGCATCCAGTGTTCCATGGCACCTGCTTTTACACACACTTTTCCGCTTCGTCTTTCCTATTTAACGTGTCAGTATTTCACTGTGTTCTGCAAGGGGCAGCATGACTTCCAAGGATTCTGCCATCTGCACACGTCTGAGAGCTGAGGAATCAGCAGGTTGAATTCTTTTTTCTCCAGATCTCTCTGCCTCCCATTGACTTCCTGGCTAATGCCAGCAGCAGTCGGAATTAGAAAGTAGGACAGTAGGAAGTGGGCCGTTTCTTTTCCATTTTGAACCCTTGTGTGTGCCTGGCCCACGTGGAGATTTGAGCCTGCCCCCAAAACCAGCGAGTAGACAACACACCCTAATGCCCTCTTCCTTTGGGGGACCCCATGTTGTTTGCATCCTCCTGGCTCTTTGGAGGGACAGGCAGACCCCAGGACGTGACACGTGGCAGATGTGAGCAGTTACTTTGGGAAATGTCGCGTGCTCCTTGGAAGGTGCATTAACGAAGGGGGCAGGATCGTGGATTCCAAGAAGTCGTTCTGCAGAACTGGACCGCAGCTCCATGAAGACTTCAGTGATTTGCGGTGCTGTTGTATAGTGTGTTATTAAGATGTTTTTCTGCAGAATACTTCAGCCTTGGGAAATGCACCGTGTTCTGCCGCTCCGTGGAGGAGAGGAAGAGTTCCGGGGGTGGGAGCAGGAGTAATGTAGGGCACAGCACACCCTCCCCACCGGATTCTCGGCAGAAAACACGGTCCATGTTTTCCCCACTCCCTGCCCCCATCTGCTGCCACATTTATTCTCAAAGCTGTTAAACATATTTTTTGCTGAAATAGGAGCTGCCACGTTCTCCCCGCGAGCGGGAGGTTTGGCTCAGGGTTGAGATGTTTCAGCCTGGGCGCCTCCAGGATCACGCGGAGCCCAGAGGACATGCCGCTCTGCCAGGGGCCACTCACAGGAGCCACGTGGTTCCTTCCCAGGACCCTGGGTCCACACTGCTTTTGGGGACTGGCCCAAATCTCCCAGGCCAGAAAAGAGTGAAGACCCCCTTCAAGAAGTCTCACTCTTGAGGCCAGACTGGCAGACTGGTGAGATGTGGGTCATGCTTAAAATGAAATATCCGTGTGAGTGATTTGTGATGAGCAGATGAGTCTGAGACCCCCGGTGTCCAAATGGAGAGCGTGGGGATTTGGGCGTCACTGCTGTTCCCCACTAGCTCTGCCATGGAGGAGGAGGGTGATCTCGGGCCAGGATGCAGCCTCTTGAGTCTTAGGTTCCTTTTGTGTGAAATGGGAGGAGAGGTATGAATGCAGGATGGTAGGTGAGAGTGGAACTCGGCCGCTTCTCTGTGTCGACTGCAGCTGATGACGAGACTTGTGAGAAAGACCAGGAGAGACTCCCCACAAAAACCCTACGGACATTTCTCTGTCTCTCTCTTCATCCATCCATCCATCCATCCATCCATCCATCCATCATCTATCCATGCCTACAGGTAAAAAACTGGGTCCCAGGAAACTTAACCGGTTTGCCTAAGGTCCTGGTGAGAGCAAGTTGCAGGCCAGAGCAAGAGTCCAGTGCGCTTCCCTGAGCCGCAGGGACGCTGAGTGCCCAGTACATACTGTGTGCTCGTGAAACGCTAACTGATAACATGGCTGTTCCGGAAGTCCGCCTTTCCCGCCCTCCTTCCCCACAGGGATCTCGCATCTAGGCGCAGTGGCTCAGGGAGAAACCGTGTCCCCCAGCCGGGCTCTGGCTTTCTGTGGACTCTGAGAGCCCATGGCAGCGCTCCCTCTAGGGACCAGGCCTTTCCCCCAGGAAGACACCCCATCCCTCAGAAGCTCATTACCCGGAGGTCTCTCCCAGGGAGAACCCGCCACCCTGTCGCCTGGAGAGATGATATGCAAAATGCCACTTCATCACCTCCATCTGCTGGCCTGTGGAGGGGCTGTGTCGAGGGATGCAGACAAAGTGCAGTCCCCCGGGGTACTGGCCCTCCAGTCCTCTGCAGGACTCCTGCCCACGGAGCTCAGAACAAATGCCTCTTTCTGAAGATGATGAGGGTAACAGCTACTCTCCTCTGAGTCAGATGCCCCTGCCCCCACACGCCCCTTATGTTTCACTCATGCTGCTGCTTTCTGTTGGGTGGTGAAGAGGGGCGAGATCAGCTTCACAAAGCTGATGATGGTGCAGCTTTTACAAGTCCAGGAAAAGTGGGGGAGCCTGGAACACCTCCAGGGCAGGGACACTGCTGAGCTGATACACGGAAAACCCCCATCAAAGGGACTTCTGTTCGGTAAACAGCCCTGTCATCCACTCAGTGTTTACTGACCACCTGCTAAGGACTCAACAGGCACTGGGGAGGGTAATAGCAAACAAAACAGAAAAAAAGAGCATAAACCACCTTAATGGAGTCAAGAGAGATGGAGAATGGACAAATAAACATGTCACATGCTGCTAAACAAGAAGGTCTCTGAGGAAAACTAACAAAGAGTTATAGACTAGAGAGTCCCGGTCACGTGGGTGGTGTTTCCACCAGATGGTCAGGGAAGGCCTCTCCGAGGGACAACCTTGTGAATTTCCGAGGGAAATTAGAGGGAACAGTGAGTGCAAAGGCCCTGAGGCAGGAGTGAGCCCAGTGTGTCGGATGAGGCCAGTGTGGCCAGAACAGAGAGCAGGAGAACGAGGCTGGAGAGGTCACCAGGGTTGGATCACACAGGGCCTTGGAGGCCGTAATAATGATGTCAGGATTTACTCCAACCTGAAGGGGTTGGGGCAGGAGTGCAACGTGACCTGCTTTATGTTTTTGCATCCTCACTCTGGATATAGATTAGAGAATAGAATCAGGGTGGGGGCGAGGGGAGGCAGAGGGGGAGGCTTTTTTAGGGTCCAAGCAGGAAGAGGTTGTGGCTTGACCAGAGTGATGAGAAGAACCGTGTGAAAGGTGATTGGACCCCAGATACATTTGAGGGCTGGCTCTTGGGGTTGAAAGAAGAGGATTATGACACGCTTGAGGTCCTAACAGACCAGGCAGGTGTGCAGATGCTCTGTGTTATTACGTACAGATAACCCTGTATTCTCTGGTGGCTTCCCTGGTGGCTCAGATGGTAAAGAATCCACCTGCAATGCGGGAGACCTGGCTTCAGTCCCTGGATGGGGGAGATCCCCTGGAGGAAGGCATGGCTACCCACTCCAGTATTCTTGCCTGGAGAATCCCCACGGACAGAGGAACCTGGCGGGCTACAGCCCAGAGATTGCAAAGAGTCGGACATGACTGAGCGACTAAGCACAGCACAACGCTGTATTCAGGTCACAAGCACCTACATGACTCCATGCAGGCGTCTGGGGTGGTAAGGAGGTTGGTGGGGAGTATCACCACACAGATGACTGAGACAGGGCCCCAGGCCTCAGGGTCAGTAGGTGTCCAGGTCATGCAGTTATTCCAAGGCAGCGTTTTTTCCCTTCTTTCCCAAGCTCATTCACCAGGAAATTTGCAGAGTGCCTGGGTGGGTGTCAGACTGTCCCATTTGAAGCCCCACTCTGCTTCAGACTGGCCGTGTGGCCTTCGGCAGCTCACTGAAGCCTCTCCAGCCCTCAGCGTCTTCCTCTGTGCAGTGGCAATGTTCCCAGCACTCTCTCGTGGGGCCAACAGGGTTCCACGTGCATGTCGAGCTCTTAGAATGGCACCTCGCACATAGTAAGCCCTGTATGTGCGTAACTATTTTTTACCAGCAGAAAGGGAGCACGGGAAAAGGAGTCTGGGGAGCAGACGTTTTGGAGGAAGTGATAAAATCATGGTATTAAAAAAAAATCCTGAAGCACTACAGAAAGATATAAGAAGGAGAAGTAAACATCACACCCCACTCCGCTGTGTGTTGGGCCCCCCACCCTCCGCGGTCGCTGTCAAGTTTCTTATGTAACTTTGCAGAAAGCATCGATACTTATGTAAGCCAAAGCCGGGCTCCAACCAGCCCTCTGTAGTTTGCCTTTTTAATTTAATAAAGCTGGCTCATTCCCTTTGAAAGCTACCGAGTACTCAGTGCAATGGCTGTTTCATAATTTATTTTACCATCGTTCCATCTGAACGCTTAAGAGGTTTCCAGATTTGGCTCCCTCAAACAGTATTGCCAGAAACGTTTCAAGTAGATGTACATTTTGGCAGGTAGGTCTGTGGGACTGATCTTTCGAAGTGGTTCTGGCTCTGGGGGCAGGCACATGTTTGAATATTGACAGGTATCACTAACCGCTACCACTCATACCAGTTAGATATGCACCATTCTGTTAGACATGAAGGGAGAGATGTGTTTCCCCCCGCCCCAGATATGCAGCTGCAAAGCTCAGAGGCCCCCTGTCCTCCACTGCAGAGAACAGGGCACTGCCCTTGTGGTCAGGACGCCCTGGGGAGCAGGGCTGGGAGCTTAGAGGTCTCGAGCTAGTTGCAGTGTTGGTCTCCAGGAAGGGAGTCCCTGCAGGTCTCTGAGCTCAGGTCTGTGCTTCAGGAGGATCCTACTGGCAGCCGGGCATAGGGCGTGAGTGCTAGGGAGACAGGGCAGGGTGCTTTTATAAGAGCCCAGAGAAAAGGTGGGAGGGCCTACACCAGACGATGCCAAAATTTTTTTTTGCATTTTTTTAAAATTAATGAATTTATTTTAACTGGAGAATAATTACTTGACAATGTTGTGATGGGTTTTTGCCATACATTGACATGAATCAGCCACGGGTCCACGTGTGTCCCCCCTATCCTGAACCCCCTCCCACCTCCCTCCCCACCCCATCTCTTGGAGTTGTCCCAGAACACCGGCTTTGGGTGCCCTGCTTCATGATGCCAAGATTTTGATGCTAAATATCTGGGTGGGTGATGATCAAGGGGACAAAGGAGAAACTGGTTTTGGAGTAGATGAGAGTGTGGGGTGTTGAGCTTAGAGATGGTCTCTGTGGGGTCCAGAAGGCAAGAGAGGAAGGTGAGTGTCTCCTCGGATGGCAGCCTCTGGACTTGGTATCAGCTGTGAGTTCCTTCCTGCATTTCTCAGGAAACATCTCTCTCTCCAGATCTCAAGAGAAACAGGACATCAAGAAAAAGTATGATGATTCTTCTGTGAAAATTAAAGCGTAACAGTCAACATCCCTGGTTGAAGGAATCCACATTAATGAGGCAAAAGCAAGAATAGGAGGAGCGAGGGCCAAGGTCACTGGTTCCAGGAACCAGGACAGGAGCTTGTAGGAGAGAGAGGGTCACGATCTCAGTAGTCATTCTTGCCTTCAGCTGATGCTGTGTCATAAGTAGTGTGTCTGTGGCTCTGCCTACTGCAAACAGTGAATTATTCTTGCAAATAAAATAAATACTAACAAGTTTATTGCATAAAATCACTGCAGATGGTGACTACAGCCACAAAATTAAAAGATGCTTACTCCTCGGAAGAAAGCTATGACAAACCTACATAGCATATTAAAAAGCAGAGACATCACTTTAATGACAGAGGTCTATATAGTCAAAGCTATGGTTTTTCCAGTAGTCATGTACAGATGTGAGAGTTGGACCACAAAGAAGGCCAAATGCCAAGGAATTGATGCTTTCAAATTGTATTGGAGAAGATTCTTGAGAGTCCCTTGGAAAGGGAGATCAAACTGGTCAATCCTAAAGGAAATCAACCCTGAATATTTGTTTGAAGGACTGATGCTGAAGCTGTGATACTTCGGGCCACTTGATGTGAAGAGCTGACTCATTGGAAAAGACCCTGATGCTGGGGAAAGATTGAGGGCAAGAGGTGAAAGATCATGAGATGATTGGATGCCATCACCAACTTATTAGACGTGAGTTTGAGCAAACTCTTGAGAAATAGTGAAGGATAGGGAAGCGTGGTGCAGTCCCTGGGGTCACAAAGAGTTGGACACTTAATGGATTGTACAGCACCATACTTGATGTGAATGGCATTCCAAGAAATAAGTTTCAGAGGCACAAAATGTCCTTAAATTGCCTGTTTTGACACAGGACTCTCATAAGAGATTCATACATTGCATTATTATCCAAACAGGACTCCTTAGTGTTCACTAGCATTTCCCGATTTGAATATTTGGTCTAGGCTATGATTCTTTGTGAATTACCTCTGAACTTACTATTTCTTCCTTATTGAGCAGATCATGGTAGAGTTCCACAATAAAGAGTAAATTGTATGAAGAATGTTGGGACTATTTTAAGAATAACTTGTGATTTGGGGGATGAATTTCCAAGAAAACACTCAGGAATTACTCTGCAATCCCTAAGACTCATCTCTTTCAGGATTTTGGCAGCCCTTCTTGGGAGATAGTTTCCGGGCACGAACTTGGGAATGGGGGTCATGGTGCTGGGGTAGGGCCCTCAGGGAAATAGGGTGAACAAGAGGAGGTGACAGGGAAGGAAATGCAACAGATTGGGCCAGGAGCCAGCAGAACAGAGGAGACAGGAGGCAGAAACCTGGAGAAAGCTGGGTCAGGGTTGCCAGGGGAGAGAGCATTTCCCAAAGAAGGCTTCCTCTGCATGAACAAGCTGCCAAATTCACACCTAGTCCCAGAGCAGTAAGAATAGCAAGCTGTCCTTCCTTGCTGCCAAGTTGGCTGAGGAGCACGGAGCATGTGGCAGAGCACAACTGTGGAGGCGTCCCTGCCACCCGTGTCAGGGGAGGGCACCATGAACAAGGCATCGAGGGCAGCGGGGGTGGAGCGCCTATGAGATCCCCAGTTGCCTGGGTGGCCTGGGGTTTTGAGGGGGGCACAGTGGGCGGTCAGTTCCACAGCTCTGCTTAGAAACGTGTGCCTTTGACCGGCAAGACTCTCTCTGCAGTGACCTTTCAGGAACTGGTAGCTTTCCAGGGTCCTGGAGGACTATTGGCCTAGTCTCGTAGGTTGGGGCAGTTCATTCTGATGTGGAGCCCCTTGCAGAGTTCAAAGCCTCCACCTGGGGATTCAGCCCTGGTGGCTTTGTGGCCGGTGTCTGGCCATTATTTCAGAAATCATGACCCTCTGGGGCCCTGGATTCTCTAGCGACTCAGACATTAGAGAATCTACCTGCAATGAAGGAGACCTGGATTCAATCCCTGGGTTGGGGAGATCCCTGGAGAAGGAAATGGCAACCCACTCCAGTGTTCTTGCCTGGAAAATTCCATCGACAGAGGAGCCTGGTGGGCTACAGTCCATGGGGTCACAAAGAGTTGGACACAACTGAGCAGCAATCCCTTTCAATAACTCTGATCAGATAGAGGTCAGCTGGGATCGCAGAACCTTTGGCTCCTTTTCTGACACACTGGTGCTTCATTTGGATTTGGGGATTACCAGTTGGCACTAGTGGTAAAGAATCTGCCTGCTGATGCAGGAGATGCAAGAGACATGGATTCGATCCCTGGGTCGGAAACATCCCTGGAAGAGGGCATGGCAACCCACCCCAGTATTCCTGCCTGAGAAACCCCATGGACAGAGGAGCCTGGAGGGCTACAGTCCAGAGAGTCGTAAAAGGGATTGGCAGGACTGAGCAAATGAGTGCATTTGGATTTGATGGGGCAAAGCACTGATGTCTCATCCCCAGTTCAAAGATGGCTTTTTTCCATTGCCACGTCTGTTGTTGTCTCTTAGCTTCTGCTTCTTACCCCACCGTTATTAATCAGGTGGTTATTGGGAGAGGAGGGAGTTCACCACCAGCACTGGCGCCCTAACTGGGACAGATATGCCCCGGTGGGAGCCAGCCCCCTTGTTTCTGTGATCTTTCACCATCTTGCTTATGGAGGTTTGCACCTCACATCATCTGGGATCAACAGAGCAAACACCCCGAGTGTATCCCTGTCAACTGGACTATGACCACAGCAACCTCGGATACCGATAGGGTCCAGGCAGGTCTTGTACGTCAATTAAGCCAGTGAGCTGTGTTAATAGGGAGGTGTGGGGAGTGGAACTCAAGAGCGTCAGGCCCGCCTCAGCCTTGATTATCACTGAGACCACAGGTTGGTGGTCTGTGAACTTTCCAAGAGATGGCAGACGCCCACGTCTTGATGTGAAATCTGACTCTTAAATTAGCTGGCAGCTAGTTTGTTTGTCTGTGGTCCAGACACAACAGCTGTGGGCTGCATGTGGCCCACTGTATTCACGCGCCTTCTGGAGCCCAAAGGGCCTGCGATAGACGAATCTGTTTAAAACCTGAAGAAATCCAGGGCAGAAGCAGGCAGTGACCTACTCAGGCAGTCACAGTGGACAGTGACAATAGGATAACAGCCAGGGTCGCTCTGACCCCAGATGCTCAGGACACAGCGGCCCCTGCAGTTCTGACTGAGGCCTGGTGAGTGACGAGCCCACCGGGACAGGCCTTAGGCAGTAGACATCGGCTCAGCTTCCAAGAGCAGCCCATCAGGCCTGCCTGCTTCCAGGTGAAGAAGGTACCGTGTTCCCAGAGAGGGTTGTTGACCAGCCACATGTTCGGCTCCTCCAGACAAGGTGCCTGCTAGAGCCTCCCACGTCTTCTCCAGGGCGGTTCTTTTGTTTCTTACCTTTGTATAACCACAGGCCATCCAACCCAGGTCTCCTGCATTGCAGACAGACGCTTTACCTTCTGAGCCACCAGGGAAGCCTTGTGTAAGTACAGGCCATGCTTATTTACCTGTAAAAAGAACATGGCCAGTAATTATGTAGTTTTGCTCCTAGCAAGAGGAACATGGATCCTTGGAGGACAGTTACCCTTCCAGGGAATTGGTCACAGGTTATTAGGGTTGATATGTTATCGACAGGGTGTTAGGTTCATGGACAGAGGAACCTGGCAGACTACAGTCCATGGGATTACAAAGAGTCGGACACAACTGAGTGACTAACACTTACTAGGATTGTAAAGGAAGTCTGGTCATCTCACCTGTTAAGTTCAAGAAACATACTCTCTTCGTGGGTACAATTTACCTGAAGGGCTTTTGTGCAGAGAAGCTTTTTACTATGATTGTGTTTGTGCCTATGTGGCTCCTTTTTTTTTCACTCGCTGCCCTTAGCCATCTAACTCCTGTTGTGTCTCCTCCTGCCTCTAACACCATGGTTCTCAACTAGGGACATTATGCCTTCCTCCCCAAGCCTGGGGACAATTGGCAATGGATAGAGACGTTTTTGGTTATCACACCTGTAAGAGGCGGGGGGCTAGAGTCTAGTGGGGGGAGGCCGGGATGGTGCTCAGCAGTCTACAGTGCACAGGACAGCCCCACAGCAGAGAGCCACCTGACCCAGGTATCAGCCCCGCTCCAGCCCAAGAAGCTGGTCTGTCATTGGGTCTTTTTTTGTTTTTTGCCTGCACTGGGTCTTCACCATTGTGTGTGTAGACTTTTCTGTAGTTGCAGCAAGGCAGGGGTGACTTCCTTGTGCTGTGCAGGTTTTTCTCTTGTGACAGAGCACAGGCTCTAGAGCACGCAAGTTTCATGGGCTCAGTAGTTGGGCATGTGGGATCTTCCCAGATCAGGGATCAAACCTGTGTCCCCTGTATTGGCAGGTGAATTCTTACACCCTGGACCTCCAGGGACGTCCCTGTCATTGAATCTTGTTTAGCAAGCTGCAGATCCCTCAGGTCCCATGGCTGAGAGAGAGGTAAGAAGACCCCAGGAAATGGGCCAGGAGCTGTTCTCTCATTAAGTCCTCACATCTGCCCTCTGAGGTTGGGGTTATTGTTCCCATTTTTCAGATGAGGAAACTGAGCCTCTGACAGTGACAGGACCTGCCATAGTCTCACAGCTGGAGGTGGTGGAGTGAGGAGAGTAAGCTGGGTTTGTGTGGTTTGACAGTCTCCACTCTGTGTCACGGTTCCATCAAAATGAGAAACGTGATAAAGCATCCCTAAGTATCTTCTGATGGGCTGTTGTCAAGTTCAGGATGCTAATTGTGGGTTATCCACACCCCAGGAAGTAAGCTTGGCTTTGTCACACTCGTCACTGTCCACTTGTCTCTCCTCTGGGGTGGGGTGAGGTGGGGGTGGGGGGTTCTCTGGCATGGGTTCGGGCCACTGCTTCAAACCTTTCTGCACCGTAGCTTCTTGCCGTGCATATCTGTTCTAGGGCCGCTGCTTGGTGCTGTCCAAGGTCCTACCCATCTCTGCCTCTTTGGGGTTAGCTCCCAAAGTAAATGTTGTGGAAAGAAAGGGAAAATGGGGCTGAGGGTTCGGAACTCATGAGGGCTTTGACCCAGTTGCAAAAAGCGGTCTTAGATACCCGCTCCTCAAGCACTTCACACCCCTCCCATCCCTTCCTCAACCGGTTTGCTCATAAGCCTCAGCCCTTTCTTGTTCATCAATCTAATACACCCAGGATGTTTTAACTGGGCCAGAAGGGTAAACCGAAGTCCTGCTTGGGCCCTGGGAACTCTCCTTTGAACACACCATCTGCTGGCTAGGCAAGCATCACTCAGAAGATAAAGCGGGTCACAGGCTGCTGAGCGAGAACAGGGTGCCTTGTTTTTATTTTTCTTTTTCACACATGAGAACTTGCTGTGACAGAGTTTTGGATGTTTTTCTAGCTAGCCTCTTCTGGGAAGGCAGGTTGAGAAATTATTAATGCAATAGGAAGCAAGCCATTCTGTCAGAGTTTGGGATGCGGCGTGTTTTATGACTTTTGCATTGAAGGTACGAGCTAACTTTGTTGTTAAGAGAAAGAGCTACAGTCATGCAGACCCTGGTTCCACTCGAGGCCATCCCATTTACTAGCTCAGTGATTTCAGATCAGACCCTTTAAGGACGTTATGCCTCAACATCCCCATCTGAAAAATGGGATTCCGACTAGGCTCCGCCCCGCCGCCCTTCAGAAGGCTGGTTCAGAGCTTCAGCAGCGCTGGAGCACTTAGACCAGGCTCATCCTAAGCATTTACTGGGTGAGCTGTGGCTGTGGGGTAAAACAATTGGTTCCGTTAGCTGGAGGATACACAACTCCTTTCTGGCTTCTCAGAATCAGGGCAGACCTTGGAGCTACGGTATTTGCCAGGCATGATGGCCTGAGGAGCACACAGCAAGCGCACTTGTTGAGGATGTGTGGGAGACAGTATAGATTTCTCTGCAACTCTCCCAGCCATGGTCACTCCCTTTCAAGTTAATTAACTCCCAGTCAAGTTAATCTGGGAGGCTGACGCTCTGTGATCATGTTAGCATCAAGATGGCAACCCCATGGCCAAGCCCTACATTGCTGAGCCCAGTGTCCAGGCAGCAAAGTGCCAGGTGCCCCTAAAATATCAGACCTATTCACCCCAGTAACTCTTCACTGTGATGGATAGATCACATGAGCAGATAGGCTGAAGCTCTGTTATTAGTTTCTTACAACATTAAAACGGCAGCTTGGTGTCTAACTGAAAAAGCAAGACTTTGAGTCAGAGACCCGGGTTCAGTGTCAACCGCACTACCCAGCAGCCTTGGCCTCTCTGTGCCTCAGTGTCCCCAGCTGTAAAATGGGCCAGTAGCACAGACCTTGCTGGCTTGCTAAGAGGATTACATGAAATTCACCTACTGGGAACTTCTCCAAGGGGAGCTATTTCTGCTGTAGTCACATTTCACTTCTATGTTCAGACTCTCACTTCAGTCTCGAAATGATTTGAGTTGGCGGCTTCGAGATTATTACAATTGCTTGCCCTATTTCATGTCTTTTATTTTTAAATATTGGAGCATCTGAAAATTCAGTTTGGAGCAAGGGAAGCAGATTAAGTTACTTTGGACACAATAACCTCTATCCAACTTGGTGTTAGTAAAAA
Source organism: Bubalus kerabau (assembly GCF_029407905.1). Taxonomy (NCBI): domain Eukaryota; kingdom Metazoa; phylum Chordata; class Mammalia; order Artiodactyla; family Bovidae; genus Bubalus; species Bubalus kerabau. The sequence goes on from NC_073646.1 coordinate 12,216,415, forward strand.
ACAATAATAAGAGTAGTAATAGAAGTTCTCTAATATTGGGGGATAAGACCACAGCATGCAAGAAGTCGGGTGCTCTTTGCAGATGGGATTATTCTGTTCCACTACATTATAATCAATCTCCGTGGCAGCTTTTTTCTCCGTGGGTAAAACAATTTCACAGCTTTCTGCATTTCCCCCTGCTCTTTTTAAATGTTCTCTCTGAGTGGTAACTGAGAATGGCTGCTTAATTGGGTGATGTATCAGTTATTTACTGCCACGTTAATGCTGTGTAATAAACAACCTTGACACCTTGGTTGTGGCAAACAATAATAACAACATATTGCTCACATATTAGGTGATGGGCATGGAAGTTCTGCTGATCTTGGCTACATTTGCTTCTATGCCAGCTGACTGTCAGCTGGCCCAGGAATGGCCTTGACTGGGAGTAACGGGGCTGCTGGGACCAGCAGGCCAGCCTGGGTATGTATGGCAGAGTGAGAATGGGGAAAACCCGATTACTGCAGCACCTACCAAGCTCTGACTGTGCCATATTTGCTAACACCCCATGTTGGGCAAGGCATGCTCTGGACCACAGTGGAGAACAAGAGTCAGAGCCAGAGGACTCTGCAAAGTCACAGAGGGAGTGAATAACTGGGGCCATTTGTGCAACTTATCCTAGGTAGAAAGTGAAAGGGCGTGGGGGAGGCACAGCTGTAAAGTTCTACACTGGATAATATTTCACCAGTAGGAAGGTGGACGGAAGCCCAGTGATCAGAGCCCCAAGTGCCCAGTAATCAACAATAGGTCTCAGAGAGGGGTCATCCCGCTGCATTCTGGGAAGGGGCCAGTTCATACCCTGCATATATTGACCACAGTCCCGCTTGCCTTGACTTAAAAAAAAAAAAAAAAAATCAACTTCTTTTTAAAATCAGCATGCAGGGAAGTCCCTGTGGTCCAGTGGTTCGGACACGATGCTTTCCCTGCTGGGACCTGGGTTCGATCCCTGGTTGGGGAACTAAGATCCCGCAAGCCACATGGCAGGGTCAAAAACAAAAAGCAGCATAAAGTTGACTTTGTGCATGTGTGCGCTCAGCTCTATGAATGTTACCACATGTATAGATTTGAGAGCCTCATCGCAATCAGGATAAGGAACAGTCCTATCACCCCCCAGAGCTGTCACGTGCTACTCCCTTGTGGTCACGCGCTCCCCCATCCCTGAGCCCTGGCCACCACTGCTTGTTCTTATCACTGCAGTTTTCTTTCCAAGACCGCCATCTAAATGGAATTATATAGCGTCTAAGCTCTCGAGATGGATTCTCTCACTTGGCACAGCTCCTTTGAAGTTCACCCAGCTGGCAGGTGTATCGGTTGTCTGTTCCTTTTTATTGTTGAGGAGTGTTCCATCACACGAATTTCCACAGTTTATCTGTTCACAAAAGACATTTGTGAACAACTTTTGAATGGAGCACATATAACCATTCATGAGCAGCTTTTTATGTGAACTGAAGTTTTCATTTCTAGGGTAATACCTAAGAAGAGGGTGGCTGGGTCGTGGGTTAAGTGTAAAACCGTGTCTCGGAATTGCTGTGCCGTCGTGCAGTCCCACAAGCAGTGTGAGAGTGGCAGATGCTCTGCACCCTCCTCATTGCTTGGTGGTGCCACAGCTGTGTGATAGGATGCCCTGCGGTGTCTGGTCATGGTCTCCATTGGCATTCCCTTGGTAGCTAATACTATGAAGCATCTCTTTATGTGCCTACTTTTCTTCACTGTGTCCTCTTTGAGGAAGTAGCTACTCAAGTCTTATGCGCATTTTAGAAAATTTGGTTGTTTGTTGTTTTACTATTGAGTTTCATAAAAATGTCGTTGACTTATGTACTATAATGTTGTTCTATATTCAAGTATACAACATAGTGATTTGCTTTTTATAGATTATACTCCAGTTAAAGTTATTATAAAATGTTGGTTATATTCCCTGCATTGTGCTTTATATCTTTTGTTGTTGTTGTTCCATCGCTGAGTCGTGTCTGACACTTTGGGACCCCGTGGACTGCAGCACACCAGGCTCCTCTGTCCTTTATTAACTCCCAGAATTTGCTCAAATTCATGTCCATTGAGTCAGTGATGCTATCTAACCGTCTCATCTTCTGCCGCCCCCTTCTCCTTTTGCTTTCAATCTTTCCAAGCATCAGAGTCTTTTCCAATGAGTCATTTCTTCTCATCAGATGGCCAAAGTATTGGAGCTTCAGCCTCAGCATCAGTCCTTCCGTTGAATATTCAGGGTTGGTTTCCTTTAAGATTGACTGGTTTCATCTCCTTGCAGACTTTCCCCTAGAATTTCTGCTTAAAAATTTATAATTTGATGTTTAGGTCAGTGATTCATTTCGAGTTAACTTTTGTATAAGGTGTGAGGATTGGATTGAGATTCACATACCTTCCATAACTACGTCCATGTCCAAGACCAAGTACAGGGGGACACAGAGATAAAAAGCAGCAAGGGTTTGTCCTGCCCTTGTGGGGCCAAAGCTCTTTGATTTGAAGAGTATTTCCCCCATATCAGTTTCCGACACCCACTGTAACAAACCTCCCACAAACTCAGTGACTTAAGACAACACGACTGTAATGCCTTTGAGTTCTGGGGGTCACAAGTCCACACTCAGTCTCACAGGACTGAAGTTGAGACCTCAGCAGGGCTGGTTTCTTCTGGAGGCTCTTGGGCAGAATCTGCTTGCTCGCATTTTCCAGCTTCTAGAAGCTGCCAATGCCGTGGCCCCTTCAGCCTCTACTGCATCAGCTACTCTGTGACTCTGATCCCCTGTCTCCTTACAAGAACCTTACGATCACACTGGACCCACCCGAATCATCCAGGATCACCTCCTCATCTCAAAGCCTTAAACTAACCACATCTGCGAAGACCCTTCTGTCTCATAAAGTAACAGGGAGTGAGACAGGGCATCTTTGAAAGTGAAAGTCGCTCAGTGGTGTCCAACTCTTTGCAACCCCATGGATGGTATGGACTGTAGCCTGCCAGGCTCTTCTGTCCACGGAATTCTCCAGGCAAGAATACTGGAGTGGGTTGCCATTTCCTTCTCCAGGGGATCTTCCCCACCTAGAGATGGAACCTGGGCCATCTGCACTGTTGGCAGATGCTTTACCATCTGAGCCACCAGGGAGGTCCCAGGGCATCTCTAGGGAGCCATTATTCACCTTTCCACACCCTCCCTCAGAGTTTTGGGTGCTTCAGGACCAGACTGAGGCGTGAGAACCAGAGGAAGGAGAGAAAAGAAACACAGGAGCCCCCTACCCAACTCTTCCTGACCATTAGGAAGCCCCTCTCCTGCCTCTGAATAGAACCAGAGGCTGGCCCGGAGCCCTCTGCGTCCACACGCAGGTGTCCAGCTGCCTTGGGTCCAGGCTAAAAGATAGTTAAAATTGTGAGCTCGCCTGAGGTTCAATAGTCATCTTCCCCAGTCCACCTGCTATTATTGACTTTTCAGGATCCATGGATAGCTCCCTTCATGCATTCTCTCCAGGTTTTATAGCTGCATTTGGTGGGAGGCCCAGAGTGGAATGGGGCTTACCCTATTCCCCAGATCTGGATGCCTTCTTCTGTATTTTCTACACCAAAGAATCATGGACCAGTTGTGTATGCCAAAAAAGAGTGTTCTGTATAAACATGTGTTATGTCAGGGAGTGAATGCTCAGTGCTGGGGAATATTCCTGGTAATTGTGATGGGCAGGATGTATTGAGCACTTTCTGCCTGCCAGAATTATTAGTATCTCCATCTGCTAGAATTATCTTACTTGATGTTTATAGTATTCCCTTTGAGAGCAGGTACCATGTTTAGGCTCATTTTACAGATGAAGAAACTGAGGCTCTGGGAAGCTAATGAATTTGCCAAAGGATCCATCCATAGCGAGTGAGGAGGACAACATCTCAGACTCAGATGTGTGTGACTCCAGGGTCCTGGGTCGTAACCACTCTGTCCTGCCGTTTTTAATAGCCCTGCCCTAATAGGGACTGCCCAGGTTCTTGCCACAGCCCAGCCTCTCCCACAAGTCCAGACCCTGGCCACATCTCTGTCTGACCCCATCAAGTCTTTCTTTAGCTGACTTGACACGCTGGTACTGTTACTGAAAGGAGTGTGTGAGGGTCCGGCTGCTCGCCGCTCAAAAGCCAGTAAACAGGCCAGGTTGGTGGAAAGGAAAGTTTGCTTTCCTTCAGGTGCTGGCCACTGTGGGGGGGTGGTGGTGGACATCTGTCCAAAGGCTGACTCCCCGCCACCCCACACATGGCAGGCAGGGGGTGAAGGCATTTTATAGAGAGAGTGGGTGGGGGCCTCATGCAGAAACAGCAGAGTCATCCCTAACTGTCATCCTCAACTGGTCATCAGTGGTCTGACAAGCATCATCTTGGATGTTTTAGGTCCAGTGTATCTTCAGTTCCAGGGTGCACTTGTGCCCATTTCTTTGTGGTCAGTTCTCGGAATCGTGGCAGCTCACGTCCTGGGTACAGTCTGGTCACCGTGTCGTTAACTTCTCCACCTGGTGTTCCTGTATCTATAGAACAGCTCACAGGATATGGCTCAGAACATTATCTATAGCCTATCTTGAGAAAGAACTAAAGGTCCTTGGCTATGCTTAATGATTACATTATTATTATTTAGTCTCCTTGGACTGTTTTTGTTTCAGCAGTTCTCACTTCTCTGATTAAACTTATCCTTTGGTTAAAGTTTTCCACAGGCAGAAGGCCAGCAGAGGGCGTGGTGTGGGGGTGGGAGAGGCAAGGGCCATAGGGTCCTGCTCCATGTCAGTACCAGCTCATCAGGCAGGGGTGCTTTCCTCCACCGAGGCCGCCAGGCCTCGTGCTGACCTGTGTGGACGTGTCTCTCACCCCCTCCAGTGTAACCATCCAGAGGTCAGGAACCTCCCTCCCCTTTGATCTGTGCTGTGGAGCTTAAGCGAATGTTTATTGTAATGAACCCAAAGCTCCTTTCCGTTGACTCCCCGCAGCAGGGACCTCCCCAGGTGGGATGTGTGATCCATTTAAGGAGACTTGTCTGATACATCCAGAAGGGTGGAGCACTGCTTCTCTCTCGTATTCTTTACTTTTTCTTTTTTTTTCCTTCTTTTTTCAAATTAGTATAGCAGAGATAGACCTAATCCCTAGTCTTCTCAAATCCTGCAATGCGGTCTCCTCCCAGAGTGTCCCTAAAAGGAGCCACCATTTCTGTTTTACCCACCTTCGCCGGTGCTCCTGCCCTGTGTCAGGCCTTGGGTTACACATTTTACCGGCAGGATCTCATTTCACCTGCAGTTCTGAGAAGTGAGACCCATCCTTATTCCCACCTTGTAGATGAAGAAGTTGAGGCCTAGAGTGACTGAAGGACTTGCCGAAGATCACACAGCTTGGCAGGTTTCAGAGCTGACACTGAAGCTGAGTTTAACTCCTCAGTGTGTATGCTTTGAAGGTGAAGCGTTGGAAATGTGGACTTTGCTCCCAGGTGGGTATTGACCCCTGATCTCTGACTCTAAGGTCATTCATTGCTGGAAATGCTATACTCTCACTGCTTTTTACAAAAATAAATTATCAGTGAAGTGGGAGAATGAGGTAAAGGCACATCGTATGGGAACCCACTCCAGTATTCTTGCCTGGGAAATCCCATGGGCAAATGAGCCTGGCGGGCTGCAGTCCGTGGGGTCTCAAAGAGTTGGACACGACTGAGCAACTGAACAAGGTATCTAGATCCACGATAGGCCCTCAGCATGCTAAACGCCTGAGTCTCTAAAGGTCCCAGAAGCATGGTATGTGTCACGAGGGACTCTGGTTTATAAAATTTCAGAAACCTGCTTTGAATTATCTTAAACTGAAAAAAAAATACTGTTAGCTCACCTAACTATAAAGCCCGAGGATAGCGATGACTTAAGTGGCTGGGTCCGGAGGTTCATATAATGTCAGCAGGACTCTGTTGGCTTCATTTTCAAGGAGATTTTTCTTTCTCTGATGAAAGGTGGCCCCCAGGCACCTACATGCTATTATGGACCCTCTCGAGGCGGGTCCTGAAGAAGCAGCATCTGCAAGGTGTGAGTCACATTCTATATTTGAAGGAGAGTGGTTTTGTCTGGGAAATCCTGTGGATAGAAGAGCCTGGCAGACTACAGTCCATGGGGTCAAAAGAGTTGGACAGGACTGAGCGCACTTTAAAAATTATTAATGTGTCTAGGCTGAGAGGTCTTATCACACTAACAGGAACCCTCGTGGCCCTTCGCCCCAGGTCACAGAGGTAGATTGCCATGCCCTCTTGTGGATGAGGAACAGATCTGGTGAGGGGGGTGCAGGATAGAAGGGGAGGGACTCAGCCAGGGTCACCCCACAACTGCAGAGGCCCTGGATGGCAGACCCAGCTCTGAGTTGTCACGTCCCGAAGCCACAGGAGTGCTTCCTGTTGCTCACGTCAGCAGGGGCAAAGGTCTTTCAGCAGTTTTGATTGCTGAAGGCTGTTGCTGCGAATAAGTCCATGGTCCTCAGCTTTGTTGTTTAGAAGAACACACAGCAGAACAGAGAGGGAGGTGTGTGCATTGATCGGGAGCCACGACACCCTGGTTCCTTAACACCCAGGGCACAGTTCACTGTCATGGGTAAACACAACCTTAGGACTGTTCCCGAGAACGGCCTTGCGGCCTCCAAGGATGGGTGTCCCGGATGCTCAGGCAAGGTTGGGGGAGGCCAACCCTGCGGTCATCAGGCAGCAAACATCAAGAGTGTTGGACAGGGGAGCTGATGTTGGGAGGGGCCTTGGGGCCTGTCTGCTGAAACCTGATGGCTCACATCTGCGGAGACTCTAAATTTCCTTTCTAGACCTTGTCTTTTTTTTTTTAATGTGGGAACATTTTTTTTTAAAGTCTTGATTGCATTTGTTACAGTATCACTTCTGTTTTATGTTTTGGTGTTTTGGCTGGTCAGCTTGTGAGATTTTAGCTCCCCAACCAGGGATCAAACCCATGCCCTCTGCATTGGAAGGTGAAGTCTTAAGCACCTCAACCACCAGGGAAGTCTTCTTCTGAAGAGGCAAGTCCCTTCTTGGGGCCTCTAGGAATGTGGAGAAGGCAGTGGCACCCCACTCCAGTACTCTTGCCTGGAAAATCCCATGGATGGAGGAGCCTGGAAGGCTGCAGTTCATGGGGTCGCTGAGGGTCGGACACGACTGAGTGACTTCACTTTCACTTTTCACTTTCTTGCATTGGAGAAGGAAATGGCAACCCACTCCAGTGTTCTTGCCTGGAGAATCCCAGGGACGGGGGAGCCTGGTGGGCGGCCGTCGTCTATGGGGTCTCACAGAGTCGGACACGACTGAAGCGACTTAGCAGGAGCAGGAATGTTTATGTGAGGACTGTATGGGGACTGTACGTTCTCCTAGGATATTCCATTAAATGGCTCATTTGTCCAGCAGGTATTTATTAATCAGTTGTCATTCCTTATTCTCTGTCACACCCTGGGATTAGAGGGTTTATGGGACATCCCACTTATTTCTCCCTATAGCCCCTGAGAGAGCTGTTCTGAATTATTTTCACTTATCCTTTTCATAGGGGCAGGAAGTCATCTCCAAGCCCAGAGGGGTGGAGTCATTTGCTGTGGGTCACACCACTGGTAAACGGCAGAGCTGAGATTCCAAAGCTTAAGCTCTTAACCCTGCCAGGGCCTTGGGCTGAGGAATTCAGCAAGAGCCCCCTGGTAGGATGCCCAGAGCTTCCTTGGGAGGGGTGATAAAAGAATTTCATGAAGCTGCATGAATCCCAACAGGTAGGTATAGCGAGGGATGTAGATCAGGCTCAGAAATCCAGGATCTGGGGAAGGTCGCCACAGCTTGACCCTCAGAGAAGAACCCAGAAGTGTCAAGGAAATAACACTTCACCTGCCTGTGGACCGTCCATGACCCGTGGTGGGTGGACCAACAACGAGCATCTGTTAGCTGTTATCATCCCCCTTCCCTGTGCACATTATTTCCAGATGTGAAAACTGAGGCTCAGAGAAGTCAAGCAACTTGCCTAAGATCACACAGCCAGGACGCAACAGAACTGGGCTTTTCATGGCCACTCTGAAGCTCCATGGCCCAGGCAAGCTCTTCCCACCCCACCAGCACAGTTACTAAGTGCAGACACCCTGCTGGCCCCCAGAGAAATAGGACTGATTAGGAAAAGGGTAGGGGAGAGCTGACAAAGACAGCCCCTGCCTCCCGAACAGCTCCGCAGAGTTCTGGTGAGTAACCGGCTTGCCACATGGACCTGTTTAAATATGGAGTTCCTGCAGCCCCCAGGGAGGGGGTGACATTGGCTCCCAGGGCACGCAGATGGCAGCGCCTCCTGGCTGTCACACGCCAGGGGCACAGTCACCCTTCCAGCCTGCCCCCACCTGGCTCCATCCCCCGGGGCTGCTCCCATCCAGCTCGTGGGCTGATAAAATACCACCCCGCTCTCTGGCTCAGTGGCTCGAGGGCCTGCTGTCTCGGAGCAGGACTTTGCCCTCCTGTAGATGGCATGTCCCGAGAGCAGCGTTCGCTCCAGTCAGAGCAGGTGATGAGGGCCTCTGCCAGCCAGGGCTTTTTACAGAGAGCTAGTTTGAAGCAGACTGAGGAGCCTGTTTCCTCTGGGATCTGTGCATACAGAAAGCAAAGGTCAGGTTGTTTTCTTCTGTTCTCAGAGCCCAGAGTATGGCCTTTACCTGGCTTGTCACCTCCAAATAAAAGGAAGTGGGTGGTTCAGAACTGGCCCCACTGTTGCCTAAACTAGGGCTTCCCTGGTGGCATAGTGGTAAAGCATCCATCTGCTGATGCAGGAGGCGCAAGAGACGCAGGTTCGATCCCTGGGTCAGGAAGATCCCCTGGAGGAGGAAATGGCAACCCATTCCAATATTCGTGCCTGGGAAATCTCATGGATAGAGGAGCTTAGTGGGCTACAGGTCATGGGGTCACAAAGAGTCAGACATGACTGAGTACGCTAGTGTGTACATACACGCACACACACACACACACACACACACACACACAAGATTGCTTTCCCCAAAGGCTGAAGTTTCACCAACAGTGTCTAAGATGGCTGCATGAAATTAAAAGGACTTTTAATGGACCAGTACATTTAATTCTGCCTTGCTGGTTTTTGTTCCTGTTGTTCCAGAAAGATGTGATTGACTATGAAAGGTGCATCCCACCATTGCTGACATCCAAAAATCAAGGAGGGGCTTCCCAGGTGGCTCAGTGGGTAAAAGAATCTGCCTGCAACACGGGAGATGCGGGTTCAATCCCCTGGAGGAGGGCATGGCGACCCACTCCAGTATTCTTGCCTGGAAAATCCTGTGGACAGAGGAGCCTGGTGGGCTACAGTCCATAGGGTCACAAAGAGTCCGACACGACTGAGCACACAGCATGCATGTTATCTAAACTAGAGGTTCACAGACTATGTAGCCCAGGGGCCAGATCTGGCTTGCTGCTTGGTTTGTTTGTGTTTTTTTAAGTTGGAGGAGGGCTTTGTTTATTCTGTAATCTATAATATTATGTGCATGGAAATTAATTTTTCTCATGTTTACATTTTAAAAATTAATTGGAGGCTAATTACTTTAAAATATTGTGGTGGGTTTTGCCATACATTGACATGAATCAGCCACAGGTGTACCTGTGTCCCCCGTCCTGAACCCCCCTCCCACCTCCCTCTCCATCCCATCCCTCTGGGTTGTCCCAGCGCACCGGCTTTGAGTGCCCTGTTCTTGCATCAAACTTGGACTGGTCATCGATGTCAAGTATGGCAGTATGCATGTTTCAATGCTATCCATCCCCCCACTGCTTGTCTTCATGGATAAAGTTCTGTTGGGACAGAGCCATGCCCACATATTATTTCCTGTCTGTGCCCACTCTCACACTGCACTGGCAGGTGAGTGGTTGCAGAGACTACATGACTCTATAGCTCAAAATACTTACCATCTGGCCCTTCACAAAAGCTTGCTGACCTCCGCACTATACAGTTGCCAGCAGTGATCTCAGGTGCAGTTAATCCTAGGAGGGATGACTTCAGAATTCAGTGTTAGTTAAAGACATGGAGGTGGGGAGAAAGGAGAGGGTGGGATGTATGGAGAGAGTAACATGGAAACATACATTGCCATATGTAAATTAGCTATCCAACAGGAATTTGCTGTATGACTCAGGGAACTCGAAACCAGGGCTCTGTAACAACCTGGTGGGGTGGGGTGGGGAGGGAGGCCATATACGTATACCTATGGCTGATTCATGTTGATGTTCGGCAGAAACCAGCGCAATACTGTAAAGCAATTATACTTCAATTAAAAATAAATAAAATGTAAAAGCAACAACAACAAAAAAGAACATATGCATGAGAAAAAGAGGGAGATTGGGTCCCATCTCAGCAGGCGGTGTAGGGCAGTAACCAAGAGCATGGGCCTGGGAGCCAGATCGGGTTCCAGCCTGGACCCTGCCCCCGGCCAGCCGTCAGACCTTGAACAAGTTACTTCCTCTCTCTGAGCCTCAGATTCCTTGTCTGTAAAGTGCAGTTAATAGTGGCGCAGTGCTGTTTGCTGTAGTGCGGGTTACATCTGGAGCACTGTGTAGGCCAGGGTAAATGTGGTGTATGCTTTTGCCATCTTCCCTGCTGCTGCTGCAATTATTATTATCTGGAGCATGGACATGATGTCAGAGCATGGACCACCTCCTCTGTGGTTTGATAGATGTGAAAATCTGGGGTGAGTCACTTAACTCATTATTGACCAGGGGAGTTTTGCAGAGATTAACTCCTGTGGCTGGTGATGTGTTATGTAAGTGGATATTGAAACAGTCCAGTCAATAACGTTCAGGTAACAAAAGACATATTAATATGTCTCTGGTCAATGATGTGTTAACCTCTCCGGGCCTCAGTTACCCCCTTTATAAAACGGGCACAGTTGTAGCTCCCTCCTCTTGCTAAGGGAGGTTGAGTGAGACTAATGCACTAAAAGTCCCTGCTGTTCAGTCAGCACAGGGCTGTGCTCCAGAAGACAAGGGTGCAGGGTCTATTGTGCAGGAACGTTGAATTTGTCGGATACGTTTTCTGCATCAATTGAGATGATCTATTTCCACCTTATTTGTGTGCTGTTACGGTGATCAACTTTTGTATGTTGAGCCATCCTTGCTTTCCAGGAATAAGTCTTACTTGGTCATAGTAGATAATCCTTTTAATAAGCTTCTGAATTTGGTTTGCTAGTGTTTTATTGAGGGTTTTTGCATTAATATTCTCCAGGGATTTGAGTCTGTAGTTTTTCTACAGTGTCTTTGTCTGGCTTTGCGTCAGGGCAATACTGGCCTCACAGAATGAGTTAAGAAGTGTTGCCTCCTCTTCTGTTTTCTTGAAAAAGTTTAAAAAGTACTGGCATTCCTTCTTTAAATATTTGGCAGAATTCACCAGCAAGGCGATCAGGTCCACGCCTTTCCTTTGACAGGATATTTTTGATTACTGATTCATTTTCCTTACTAAGCAATGCATCTATTTGGATTTCCTGTTCCTCTCATACGTTCAGTCTTGATAGGATTTTTGTTTCTAAGAATTTGTCCATTTCAGTTATGTTATCCAATTTGTTGGCATGCAGTTGTTCACAGCACTCTTATAATCCTTTTTACTTCTGCAGAATCAGTAATGAGGTCCACATTTTTATCCCTGATTTTAATAATTTGAGTCATTCCTCTTTTTTCTTAGTCCACCAAGACAAAGATTTGTCCATTTTGTTGATCTTTACAAAGAACCAATTTTTGGTTTTATTGATTTCCTCTATTAAATTTTCTCTATATTCCCAGTTCTCATCCTTATTTTCTTCTCCCTGTTAACTTTGGGTTTGGTTTGCTCTGTTTCCAGTTCCCAAAGTCATAAAATAAGAGTTCTGATTTCACATCTTCCTAGTGGTTGCTTTTTTTTTAATACAAGCATTTATTTAGCTAGAAATTTCCACCTTAGCACTGTTTTCCCTGCATCCATAGGTTTTGGTATATTGAGATTTTGCTTTCATTCCTATTGAAGTATTTTCTAATTTCACTTGTAATTTTTTCCTTTGATCCAATTGTTGTTTAAGAGTGTGTTTAATTTCCATAACAATTTCCGGATTTTCCAGTTTTCCTTCTGTTACTGATTTCTAACTTCGTCCTCTTGTGATTGGAGAAGATAGTCCATATAAAATTGATCTTTAAAAAATCTGTTGAGCCTTGGTTTGTGGCCTAATGTGTGATCTATCCTTGGTAATGTCCCTTGTAGCCTTGAGAAGCGTGTGTGTACACCTGTCTCTAATTGGTTTATTGTGTTATGTCTTCTTTTTTCTTACTTATCTTCCCTCTGGTGCTTCTGTCCACTGTTGAGAGTTGGAGTACTGAAATCTCCATCTGTCTGTTTCTATTTCTCCCTTTGAGCCTATCAATAATTTGCTTCATGTATTTTGCTCCATTATTGGGGTGGTGGGGGAGCAGTGTTTATAATCATTATTGCTTCTTGCTGTATTGAACCTTTTGTTAATCTCTAATGTCCTTCTCACCTTTTTGATTTAATTCATTTTGTCAGATTTCCATGCAGCCATATCAGGGGTGCAGGGGTGGGAAGGAGACTCGCAGTCACCCTGCCTTGAGATTAAGTCCTTTATTTAAAGCTACTTATTGAGCCTCCTCTGTGTCTCCCAGGCCCCATTCTGGGCTTTAGGAAGACACCACCAGCAGTCTGTCCTCAGGGGCTTCGTGTCAGCCTGGAGGCTCAGCTGGAGGTGAGGACGCCCAGTCAGTGGAGGGGTCTGACTCATCTTTACATTGTTGGGGGTGGGTGTTATGGGGGTGGCCCCTTGGCACTGCCACCGTTAGAGCAACTGTGACCCGGTACCCAGGGAAGGGTTCCAGTTATGCCTGTGGGTGCCACACGGGAGCCTCAGCTGGTCTGGGATTGGGGAGTTGTTTGTTGCATGAGGAGGATGACTGGAAGTCAGCCAACCAAAGAGCGTGGGGGGAAGAGAGGAGGGAGGCGTGGAGCTGGAGGGCGGGGGCCATGGGCCAGGACGGGCAGGTGGTAGTGACGAAGTCAGGGTCTAAGCCAGGGCTTCAGGGGTCATAGTGAGGCCTCTAGGTTCCAGCCTGAGACCCAGGAGCAGCCTTTGAAAACCAGCTCTCTCCCCCTCACTGGGCACGTGGGCTTTCTGGGTGGCTTCCTCATCAGACTCTGGGCCCCAGCTCTGCAGGCTTCTGTGGCCAGGGAGGGACCATCGTTGGCGCAGCCAGCGAGGTCGGGCAGACACCAGGTCTGGGCTTTCTCCGCTTAACGCGGCTGCCTCGGCTGGTTTTCAGAATCCGTTCTACCTGGCCTTGGCAGGACACCCCGAGCCTTCAGTGAGTCGCAGTCTTTTCGCAACAGTAACACGAAAGATCACTGATCACAAATCACCACGGCAGATATAATCAGCATAAACAAGTTTGAAATATTGCGAGGCAAGGGCAGGCACCCCCGCCCCGCCCCACTGCCATCTGTGTCTGCAGGGCTGCATGGAGGCAGGAGGGGCGTGACTACCTCTTGGCACGGGGGCCCCTTCTGAGAGAAGAAATACAGGCACACATCTTATTGAGCTTCGCAGGTTTTGATTTGTTTTGCTTTTCCCCACTCTTGAAGGTTTGTGGCAACCCCGCCTTAGGCAAGTCAGCCTCATTTTTCCAACAGCGTTTGCTCATTTCCTGTCTCTGTGGCATGTTTTGGTAGTTCTCACAATATTTCAAACTTGTTTATGCTGATTATATCTGCCGTGGTGATTTGTGATCAGTTATCTTTCGTGTTACTGTTGCGAAAAGATTACGACTCACTGAAGGCTCAGATGGGGGTTAGCATTTTTCAGCAAGGAAGTGTTTTTTAATTAAGGTATGTACATTGTTTTAAGACCTAATGCTATTGCACACATAAATGGACTACAGTACTGTGTAAACATGAATTATTTACGGGCAACCTCAACAATCGTGTGACTTGCTCCATTGCGATGCTCGCTCTCTTGCAGTGTCTGAAGCTGAACCTGAGGTATCAGGAAAGACTGAGTCTCAGTGCGGCTGCCTCAGAGCAGCCCAGATATGGGGGGATATTTATTTATTTATCCTGCACTTGAGTGGGGACTGTAGTTTGACTATCTGAATATCCCAAAATAAAAAATAAACTGTAAAGAGTGGGGCAGCCCTGGGCTCAGATCCCCAGTCTTTCTCTTAGCTACATGACCTCGGGCAATTTATGTTCTTCTCTGCACTCATATTTCTTCATCCATAAAATGGAGCCCGTAACTCAGACCCCCCAGCATGGCAGAGGGGACTGACGCAGTGGTTATAAAACAACCAAGTATGTAGTGGGTGCTCTACGCCATCAAGTCAAAAGTAATTTCCCTTCTTCATTCTTTCCTCAACCCAAGAAGGATGATATGAGTCAAGTACAAATACTAACTTGATCAATCGGTAATTATAAACAATGATTCAGATCAAAGGAGGAAAAATCTTTTTATTTCTTAATATATGTAGAACCCCTGTGATTAAAGCTGTTGTTTTGACTAGAAAACCAAGAAAACATGATGAGAAAATTACAGAGACATTTAAGCAGCTGCCTTCTACGCAGGTACATTTATTACAGGAGATTTTAAATATAAGCGATTAGGATTGCTTTCAAAATAGGTGCAAATAAAGGGATTAAAATTAGTCTAAACACTAAAAGGTACACTCAGTTCTCCCCAGGATCTGTCAGAGTTCCAGGAAGAAGCTCAGTTGCCTCAGCCTCAGCTGGGCCAGGGGGAGCCCTGAAGTCATGGTGGGCCTGGAGCACCGAGAGTGGGAAGGAAGAGTCCTCCATGTATCTGTCTGTTTCATCCATCCCACCCAGCAAATTCTTACTGTGTACCTACTGTGTGCACCTTTTCAGACTCAGATAGTTCAACAGTGAATAAAACAAAGTCCCTGCCCTTTGGACCGCAAATGAACGTGTGTGTGTGTTGTTGCCGTTCAGTCGTCAAGTCCAATGCTTCGCAACCCCATGGACTGCAGCACACGGGGCTTCCCTATCCTTTACCATCTCGCGGAGTTTGCCCAAGTCCATGTCCTTTGAGTCAGTGATGCCATCCAATCATGTCATCCCCTTCTCCTTCTGCCTTCAGTCTTTCACAGCATCAGGGTCTTTTCCAATAAGTCAGCTCTTCGCATCAGGGGGCCAAAGTATTAGAGCTTCAGCTTCAGCATCAGTCCTTCCAGTGAATATTCAGGGTTGATTGCCTCTAAGATTAACTGGTTTGATCTCCTTCCTGTCCAAGGGACTCTCAAGAGTCTTCTTCAGCCCCACAGTTCAAAAACATCAATTCTTCAGTGCTCAGCCTTCTTTACAGTCCAGCTCTCACATCCATACATGACTACTGGGAAGACCATAGCCTTGACTATATGGACCTTTGTCAACAAAGTGATGTCTTTGCTTTCTAACACACTGTCTAGGTTTGTCATAGCTGTCCTTCCAAGAAGCAATCGTCTTCATGGCAAAAAGAAGGGGAAAAGGTGTGGGCAGGGACAGATTTCCTCCTCTTGGGCTCTAAAATCACTGAGGATGGTGACCGCAGCCATGAAATTAGAAGATGGTTGCTTCTGGCAGGAAAGCTATGACAAACGTATATATGTCAGATGGTCATTACTCTGGAGAAAGGTAAAACAGGAAAGAGCCACCAGAGGACATGTAGGGGAAGGGGCTTGCTGGGGTTGTGTCATCTGTGGTTGGAGAAGGCCACAAAGATAGTTCGACAGCATGGAGACCTGGGTGGGGGGAGGGAGGGCTGAGTCAGGAGGCAGAAACAGCAAGTGCAAAGGCCCTGGGGCAGCACCTGCTGGAAGAGCACCAGGGAAGCCAGTGTAGTGGGAACAGAGTGAACAGGGGGAGAGCACCAGAGGTGAGGTCAGGGGGGCAAGGAGGTCAGTCAAAGGAGGACTCTGGCTGTGGACTTGGAGTGGAGTGGGAGCCATCCGAGGCTGTTGTGAATAATGACAGGACCAAAAAAGAAGCCATCAGGCCGGGCAAGGAATGATGTGATCACCAAGGCGAGAGGAGATAATAGCTGGGTGGGGCCGTGCTGTGAGCAGCAGTCAGATTCTGGATGTATCCTGAAAATAGAGCAGACGGGATTTGCCAGTGGGTCAATGTGGACAGGAGGGAAAGAGAGGAGTCAGGCCAGCCCCAGGGTGGCTGGGGTGAGGAACTAGCAGAAGAGAGTTGACATTTATGAAGTGAAAGTGGCCAAGGGTGGTGGGGGAATCAAGAGGTGGCCTTGGATGTGGTATGTTTGCCATGCCCGTCAAACATCCAGGTGGAGATGGGTGCTGGAGTCTCGGAGCCTAAAGCCTAGGATGGAGGGCTGGGTGGGGGTTGGAATCTTAGGCGTCATCGCATATGGGGCAGGAAATGCCACCGGGCTTGTTGCGGGAGGCAGGATGAAGCCCTGCCCACCCAGCTGGTAGAGGCTGGTAACTTAAAGGGCCCAGCCAAGAAGATGGAGGAGCCTGGGAGTTCTGAGAAGGATCCAACTGGAGACCAGAGGAGAATGAGCCCAAGGGCTGGGCTCTTTCCACTGGAGCCTCCTCTGACCTTTGTCCAGGAGGCTGGGATGTAGTGGGAAGACCCCCAGTGCCTGACATACAGTCACACACTTGCCAGCTGTGTGTGGGCTCTATGGCAGTGACCCTCCGAGAGCCTCGCCCGTAACAGAACACTAACATCCGTTTCTGTATTAATTTCCTGATCTTCCTGGTCCACACCCCAGAGTGTTGTTCCCCGTTTCACCATTCAGGTGCCCAGTCTTTGAGCCTTGAAAGTAACCAGTAGCTTTAGATGTTGCACAGAGCCTTTGGAGGGAAGTTGGGGGGTTGGGATGAGGTCAGCAAAGCCTTCAGCCAGGCCGGGCAGGGCTGTTCCCACAAAGCTGCACACCTCCTCTTCTCTGTCACTTGCTCTGCCTTAGCCTGGAGTCTGCCTCATCTTTTTTTTTTTTTCTTTTTCATTGAGGTATAGTTGATTCATAGTGTTGTGTTAATTACAGCTATACAGCAGTGATTCAGTAGTTACACACACACACACACACACACACACACACACACATATTCTTTTTAAAAAATATCCTTCTCCATCATGGCTTATCATAGGATACTGACTACATTCCCTGTGCTGTACAGCAGGACCTTGTCATTATCCATCCTATACATAGAAGCTTGTATCTGCTAATCCCGACCTCCCACTCCATCCCTCCCCCACCTCGCCTCCCCCTCGGCAGCCACCAGCCTGTTCTCTATGTCTGTAGGACTCTGTTTCTCTTTCCCAGATTCCATATATAAATGATATCATGTGGTATTTGTCTTTCTGACTTCCTTCACTTGGTATGATAATCTCTAGTTGCATCCATGTTGCTGCAGATGTCACTGTTTTCTTTTTATGGGTGAATAGTATTCCATGCCAGCAAATTTGGAAAACTCAGCAGTGGCCACAGGACTGGAAAAGGTCAGTTTTCATTCCAGTCCCAAAGAAAGGCAATGCCAAAGAATGCTCAAACTACCGCACAATTGCACTCATCTCACACGCTAGTAAAGTAATGCTCAAAATTCTCCAAGCCAGGCTTCAGCAATATGTGAACCGTGAACTTCCTGATGTTCAAGCTGGTTTTAGAAAAGGCAGAGGAACCAGAGATCAAATTGCCAACATCCGCTGGATCATGGAAAAAGCAAGAGAGTTCCAGAAAAACATCTGTTTCTGCTTTATTGACTATGCCAAAGCCTTTGACTGTGTGAATCACAATAAACTGGAAAATTCTGAAAGAGATGGGAATACCAGACCACCTGACCTCCCTCTTGAGAAATTTGTATGCAGGTCAGGAAGCAACAGTTAGAACTGGACATGGAACAAGAGACTGGTTCCAAATAGGAAAAGGAGTACGTCAAGGCTGTATATTGTCACCCTGTTTATTTAACTTATATGCAGAGTACATCATGAGAAACGCTGGACTGGAAGAAACACAAGCTGGAATCGAGATTGCCGGGAGAAATATCAATAACCTCAGATATGCAGAGGACACCACCCTTATGGCAGAAAGTGAACAGGAACTAAAAAGCCTCTTGATGAAGGTGAAAGTGGAGAGTGAAAAAGTTGGCTTAAAGCTCAACATTCAGAAAACGAAGATCATGGCATCCGGTCCCATCACTTCATGGCAAATAGATGGGGAAACAGTGGGAACAGTGTCAGACTTTATTTTTTGGGGCTCCAAAATCACTGCAGATGGTGATTGCAGCCATGAAATTAAAAGACGCTTACTCCTTGGAAGGAAAGTTATGACCAACCTAGATAGCAGATTCAAAAGCAGAGACATTACTTTGCCAACAAAGGTCCATCTAGTCAAGGCTATGGTTTTTCCAGTGGTCAAGTATGGATGTGAGAGTCGGACTGTGAAGAAGGCTGAGCGCCGAAGAATTAATGCTTTTGAACTGTGGTGTTGGAGAAGACTCTTGAGAGTCCCTTGGACTGCAAGGAGATCCAACCAGTCCATTCTAAAGGAGATCAGCCCTGGGATTTCTTTGGAAGGAATGATGCTAAAGCTGAAACTCCAGTACTTTGGCCACCTCATGCGAAGAGTTGACTCATTGGAGAAGACTCTGATGCTGGGAGGGATTGGGGGCAGGAGGAGAAGGGGACGACAGAGGATGAGATGGCTGGATGGCATCACGGACTCAATGAATGTGAGTCTCAGTGAACTCCGGGAGTTGGTGGTGGACAGGGAGGCCTGGCGTGCTGCAATTCATGGGGTCGCGAAGAGTCGGACACGACTGAGTGACTGATCTGATCTGATCTGATATATATTTATACACACACACACACCCCACGTCTTCCTTATCTAGTCACCTGTCTTGTTGATGGACATTTAGGTTGCTTCCGTGTCCTAGCTATTGTGAATAGTGTTGCTATGAACAGAGGGCTGCACGTGCCTTTTGAAATGGTAGTCTCATCTGGGCATTTGTCCGTCATCCGCTTTCTCTTCCGAGTGGAAGCTTGACGTGTGACAGAAGCCATGCTGTCGACACAGGCCCACTCTCCTGGAGCCACGTTCTGCCTCTCGAGCGGCCGAGCTCATAAGGCCCCTTCTTGAACCTGGGACTGGCCAAGGGCGGTCTGATACCAGGCGAGGAGCCCAGGCAGGGGCAGGAAGAAGGTCCACTGGGCAGAGGAGGGGCTGGACTTGTCTTTAAACCGCTGGAATAAAACACTCGATGTGAGGAGGCAACTCACTGGAAAAGACCCTGATGCTGGGAAAGATTGAAGGCAGGAGGAGAGGGAGATAGAGGATGAGATGGTTGGATGGCATCACTGACTCAACGGACATGAATCTGAGCAAACTCCAGGAGATGGTGAAGGACAGGGAAGCCTGGTCTCCTGCAGTCCATGGGGCCACAAAGAGTCGGACACGGCTTAGTGACTGAACAACGGCCACCGCCCTCGATGCCTCACGTCCCCTCTCTGAGTCTCTGCCGCTCGCCTCTGAAGCGGGTGTACTGCACTAAGCCCCCTAGTGTGACGGCTGTGGGGCCTCTAGGCCCTTCCTGCCCAGCGCCCCACCTTAGTGGGTTTTCAGTGGATGAGCATTTGCCGTGTCTTCCTTGAGTCAGAAGAAGCACAGCCACGTACGGGCTGATTTAGCAGTCTGGCAGGCTCCCTGGGGGAAGTGGCTTCCATCCCAGTCATTTTGAATCAGAGCCTGGAATGTTCATCTGTTTGGGTCCAGCTGTGGGCCCCCAACACCAGCGCCCTGGTGTGTGCCATCCCAGTCTGTCACCATGGTGATGCCCAGCATCTCTCTGGCTCAGCCCAGAGGTGGCATCAACTGCTTGTCGAGACCATGCTCGGGACAGCTGGTCCTAGTGGAACCGGGCCGGGTTTGGGAATGAAACGGGATCTGATTTTCGTTAAACAACACTGGCGATAATAATTAACGGCAGCCGTCATTTGTGGAGCTTGTCTCTGGGACTGGGGGAGACGCTTTCTGTGCCTTTTCTAGTCGCATCCTCAACCCTGTCCCTTAGTTAGCATCGTTGCCATTTTACAGGTGAGCAAGCTGAGGCTCCATAGGTTAAATGACTGGCCTGAGGTTCCAGAGCAGACCCTTGGCTGCAGAGTCCAGGCCTTCCCGTTCCCTGCCATGGCCCCGCCTCGGAGGCTCACCCCCAGAAGGACACGAGAGCCGCTGTGTTGCCTCACAGCTGAAAGCAGTATCCGGGCTGCAGCCTTTTCCAGCTGCTCAGGGCGGCAGAGAAGCCCTGACACACAGAACGCTCCTCTCATGCCTGACCGAGAAAGTTCGCCTGTGTTAGGGTTCCAGTGCCGAAAGCGTGGGAGCTGCCCATTGGTTTGCCCCTTTTCAGGTGAGAGCGGCCGTCAGCTGCCACGGCTCCCTTCCCGTGGGCTGGGCACGGGCCGGCTGCTCTGATAACCATCTCTCAGTTCTCACCACGGGTCCTCTCTGACCGTCAGTGTTCTCCTCTGTGCATTCCCGCCAGGTCGCTTCAGTCGTGCCCGACTCTTTGTGACCCCATGGACTGTAGCCCGCCAGGCTCTTCTGTTCATGGGAGCAAGAATACTGGAGTGGGTTGCCATGCCCTCCTCCAGGGGATCTCCCCGATCCAGGGATTAAAACTCTGTCTCCTGTAGCTCCTGCCCCGCAGGTGGATTCTTTACCGCTGAGCCCCCGGGAAGCCCCGTCCTCCGCTGTAAGACAGGCTTATTAGTAACCCTCCCTCAGAGGGACGCAGCTGTGGTAACAACTCATTTTAACTTCCCTGAGTCAGAGCCTGCGCCCAGCACCTTTCTTGTATTTACTCGTTGACCCTCTTGACTTTGGGGACGTCAGGGTACCAGCTTCAGCCTACAGAGGACAGCACAGCAGCGAGGCGGGGGACCCGCCCCGGCCCCGTGGCCTCTCCTGAGGGCAGGGACGTAAGCCCGGGCTGTCCGCCTCAGAGCCGCTCAGCTTCTCAGTTAAACACGATGCTCTAAGAGCCCGGCGTGTTGCTAGGCAAACAGTAGGTGCTCAGTGTATGTTAGTTTTCTCCTATTTAGTGAGTGCTCCGAAGGAATTCCTGCAGGCTCCCACAGGAGGGCTGGCCAGTCTGTCCACTGCCCAGGTTGAGCTCAGGGAGAATTTGTTTCTGTAGAACTTTGGTCCCTCTGAGTCTTTTCAGAGCTTCCTCGAGGCCTTGGGCTGGGCCAGCCAGGCCGAAAGCCTCCCCGCCTGCCCCCTGCAACCGAGTGGCGCAGGGAGTGGGGGCCCAGGGCGCGGGCAGCCTTCTGGCCAATGCGCTGGGCCTGCCTTCTCTGCAGAGGTTTCTTCTCCACTCCCTAACCCCACACTCTGCACAGTGGGGCAGGCAGCCCCCCGGGAGGAGGGCCGCCCACGGGCAGGGCCCACAGGGTGAGCGTGGGGTCTCTCCCGCAGGATCAACGTGCCCACCCCCATTGGTGGAGGCCCGCCTCACACGGTGCCCAGCTCATGCCTGCAGGTCTCTGGGACGTGGGTACATACAGCAGTGAGTGCCTTCCTGTTGGGGAGGGCTGAGCCCCCTGGGAGCATGGTCTTTCCCGCAGGATCGATGTGCCCACCCCTGTTGGTGGAGGCCCGCCTCACATGGTGCCCAGCTCACACCTGCAGGTGTCTGAGATGTGGGTACATATGGCAGTGAGTGCCTTCCTGTTGGGGAGGGCTGAGGCCTTCTTTCTCACAGAGGAGCGAGGCCGCATGAGGCTGGATGCCAGGAGAGACATCCTCACCTGAAGCCAGTACCCGAGCTGGATGCTCCCCTGCCTGCTGAGCCCCATCTCCCTTGAAGAAGGAAGTTCTCGCCTTTGGTTTTCCTACTCCTAGCGCCTCTGGGAAGCTGGGCTCCCCCAAAGGAGGAGAAGGGAAAGGAGTGCAGAGGGTCCCCATTTGACACAGGTTTAGGGTGAAATCAAGGACACGCTTGGGAACTGGACACCCATCTAACCCTGGCTCTGCCAGCCCTCCAAGCCCAAAGGTTGGTCTTCAGGCCAGGCTGTTCTGGCAGGGAGCCCCGTCTTGGGCTAGGGACGGAGCAATGAGCCAGGCACCCTAGTGCCCGCTTGCCCAGAACTCAAGTGCAGTGAGAGGGTGGGTGTCAGGGGTCCCGAGGTCACCCCTAGATCCAATGAGCCACTGGGAAACCCAGAGACCCGACATAGACTCACACTCTTGGCTCTGATTCATCCTGGTGAGTGGATACAGGGCAAGGTGAGCAAACAGGAAAGGTATGGGGCTGGAGTCCAGGGAGGTCCAGGTGCAGGCTTCCGAGATCCTCAGCCAGGGACTCACACCAGATGCACTGAACTCTCCCAAAATCAGACTGTGACGTGTGAAATGTGGCCAAGCTGGGAAGCGCTTCAGAGACTCTGCAGCCAGTCTCTTTACTGGGGTGGGGGCTGACATGCCAGGCAGCCCCAGGGATGGTTTAGGCCAGAGCTGGAGAGTACAGATCAGTGGTCAAACTGCCTTTAGTCCACTTGAAGCATCTCCAGGGGCTTCCCTGGTGGCTCAGCCTGCCAACTCAGGAGATGCAGGTTTGATCCCTGGGTCGGGAAGATCCCCTGGAGAAGGAAATGGCAACCCACTCCAGTGTTCTTGCCTGGAGAATCCCATGGACAGAGGGGCCTGGTGGGCTACAGTCTGTGGGGTTGCAAAAGAGTCAGATAAGCAACAACAGCATCACCAGATATTAACCCTGGGACCAGAACAAGGTCTCCCCCTAAGCCTTCACTGATTCATCCATAAAATGGACTGCATGCTGGTCAGCAGTTTCCATCCAGTGGGAAGTCTGCTTCCTATAAAAACGACCTATGAGTATGTATCAGGCCTTCGTATTTTTCAGGGAACTGGAGGTTCGGGGACTGTGGCTGGATTGCAGTCTACACTGTTAGCAGTCTCCCAGCCCTGGAGCTGTACTTCGTTTCCACATCTTCACATTTCCTAATCATTAAAAAAAAACTTGGCTGCACCAGGTCTTGGTTGTGGCACGTGGGCTCTTGAGTTGCAGCATCTGAACTCTTAATTGCTGCATGTGGGATCTAGATCCCTGATCAGGGATCGAACCTGGGAACCCTGCACTGGGAATGTGGAGTTTCAGCCCCTGGACCACCGGGAAGTCCCCACATAACCCCATCCCTAACTCCTGAACCTTTAGAGACTTGGGGAGGCTTGGGAGACTAAAGCAAAAGCCTTTGACTTCAAAGGACAGGGACACAGGGTTTTATATATGGTTCCAGTCCCCTCTTTTCTTCGATTCTCCTCAATGGACATGAGTTTGAGCTAACTCCAGAGTGAGATAGTGAAGGATGAGGGAAGCTTGGCATGCTGTAGTCCATGGGGTCGCAAAGAGTCAGACACGACTAAGCAACTGAACAACAATTTTGAGGGGAACAGATTCAGGGAAAGAAAGGGAGTAAAGGTTTGGATAGAGAGAGTTAATCAGAAACTTGGCAGAGGAGCTCAGCAGGAACACCTTGGTCTTAGCTCAGTGAGACACATGTAGAACCTCAGGCCCCCAGAGCTCTAAGAGAATAAACACATCCGTGTTGTTGGAAGGGAGCACGTGTTAGGCAGCTTGTTAAAGCAGCTGCAGGTCCCGAATACACCACTCTTTCCCCTCTGCCCTTGATTCTGCTCTCTGCCTTGCCGGGTCTCGTTCTGAATCCCCTGCCTTCCAAGGCTCAGCCCAGGTGTCACCTTTGTGAGCGGCCCTTCCTGCTGCATCTCTGTGGCGGGTGAGGCCCTTTTCTCTGACAGCACTGCCACCGCCTGGCTTGTACGAGGACGCAGGGACAGTTGGTGACAGCCTGTGTATCCTCTGAGCTGTGCGCCTGGAAGGTGAAGCCCTCTGGGAATCACCTCTGTCTGGCGCCTTCTATCAGCTCTCAGTAAAGTAGGCTTGAATCACTCTCTTCTCCTTGAATATTCATTGGAAGGACTGATGCTAAAGCTGGAGTTCCAATACTTTGTTCACCTGATATGAAGAGCTGACTCATTGGAAAAGACTCTGATGCTGGGAAAGATTGAGGGCAGGAGAGGGAGCAACAGAGGATGAGATGGTTGGATGGCATCACCAACTCAATGGACATGGGTTTGAGAAAACTCTGGGAGATAGTGAAGGACAGGGAAGCCTGGTGTGCTGCAGTCCATGGGGTCGCAAAGAGTCCAGCGTGACTTAGCTACTGAACAACGACTACTTCCCCTTAAGCCCCATGAACTTGGCCGGCCGATGTGCTCTGCCCAGGCCGTCCGTGTGAGTCCTGCGCTCCAGCTAGAGCTGTGGGGGCCCTGGTGAGAGGGTGGACCTAACGCCATCCAGCTCTCTCTCGGTTCCTTGAGTCTCCAGCCAGGGTCCTGGGTGTGCGTTCTGCAGATGCCGGCACTCATCTAGGCAGCTGATGTTTTCCAGGGACGTGCAGAGGGCCAAGTGACCAGGGAAACCTCAGAAAATATGAGAGCTGAGTGCCTGCTCTCCCGGTGTTTTTGGTCTGCTGAAGGCAGCAAAGAAAACTGAACAGGTGATTCTAAGTACAGGCCAAGGGGTCAGGGCAGAGTTCTCCAACGAAGGGACAGCTGGTCACATCAGGACATCTGGGCAGGGATTCTGACATGGACCAAGCATGGGGGCGGGGGGACAGGAACAGGTCATGGAATGTCTTGGAACTTACTGTCATGCTTACAGCCAGCTGCTCATTGTAGCATCTGGGTTTATGTTCAGTGATGTGGTTTCTTGAGGACACAGCAGATGGAAAATCCCGGGATCAAATTTTGACCTTTTATTTAACGATTTTCATCCTCATCCTTGTATTGCTGTCTGTTCAGTGTCTACAAGTGAGGCCCCCTCACCAGGCCAGGCCCCTCACGATGCTGTGTTTTAGTGTTATTCTGGACTCTCCCATGCCTCCGGGAAGGGTTGGAGCAGGGTTCAGGCCTTGCCCTGGGACCCAGTCCTAAGCCTAGGCCTCTTCTACCCCAGGCCTTCCATAGCCAGCCTCAGCACTCTCGACTTCTGCACATGTCTCTGAAAAGAAGACAGAGCACAGGACTTCCTTGGTGGTCCAGTGGTTAAGAATCCACCTTGCGATGCAGGGGACGTAGGTTCAATCCCTGGTCAGGGAACTAAGATGCCCCCATGCCATGGAGCAACTGAGCCCAAGGGCCACAACTACTGAGCGAGCCCAGCACACCCAGAGGGAAAGATCCGTATGACCAGCTGAGACCCAATGTGGCCAAAAATAAGAGAAAACAGAGCTGCCTAAACCAGCTCAAAGCAGTCCCCACGCCTGGCATTTTGGTGTCCTGGATGCTATTCAGGGGCCACTGGAGACACCAAGCAAAATCTGTTCCAGCGTTTCGCTCGAAACTTGTCGGGTGATAAGCAGACAGCTCATCTCTGTTTGCTCTCAAGTGCTGGTAGAGGAGGAAGCCCTTTCCTGGTCCCTGCGTTTGGGGCCAGCCAGCCCTGCCTCCGTGATACCGTGCAGCCATTGATGGATAAGATCCAGCTGGGATCAGACAGCCAGAGAGTTTAGAACAGAACTCAGTAAACTGTGGCCCACGAGCCAAGTCTCACCCACTGCCCGTTTTTGTAAATAAAGATTTGTTAGGACACAGTCACTCCCATTTATTTACATGCTGTCTGTGGTGCTTGCATGCTTCATAGACAAAGCTGAGTAGTTGCCAGAGACCAGAGGGCCTGGGAAGCCTGAAATGTTTACTGTCAACCCCATTGGAGAGGAAGTTGGCCAGGCTCTGACTGGGGCTGATCTATGTATGGTGCATGCATGCGTGCTTAGTTGTGTCTGACTCTTTGTGACCCCACAGACTGTAGAACCCCAGGCTCCTCTGTCCTTGGGATTTCCCAGGCAAGAATACTAGAGTGGTTGCCATTTCCTTCTCCAGGGGATCTTCCCGACCCAGGGATTGAACCCAGGTCTCCCACATTGCAGACAGATGCTTTAACCTCTGAGCCACCAGGGACCTCTCAATTCAAATGACATTTTCATAACAGACTCTGGGAAGAAGACTCTGTGAAAGAAACTCAGGATTGCCAGTTATACGGAAGTGGAAATAAATCTCCAGTTGACTCACAGAGGTAGAAAGGCTTAGGGCACAGTGGGAAGTGATCTAAGTGTTTCTCCATCTCAGGACGAAGGATCTGTACTCCTAAGTGAGTGCATCCTGGTGGGGGAAGCAAAGCTTCTTCATCTTCCGGTCATGAGGCCTGACCTGGAATGATGAAACCAGGGTCCATAGCTGCTGGGAAAGTATCAGAAACCACTGGGGACCCTCCATGAGTCTCTTCCACCAGCAAAACTCCATGCACTGTGCTCACATCTTCCCTCTTCCAAGGATGGTTCAAATCATTCCACCAGGAAGTTCTCACACTCTCCAGTGTTCCACCAGTTCGCCAACCCATCAGAAACCCGCCTTTGACCTCAGAGCAAAAGGGCATTGTTCTCTCTTTTAAAAAGTGTTTATTTGGCTGCACCAGGTCTTAGTTACGGCATATCAGATCTTTGGTTGTAGCATGTGAACTCTTAGTTGCCGTATATGGGATCTCGTTCCCTGACCAGGGACCAAACGTGGGCCCCTTGCACTGGGAGTTCAAAGTCTTAGCCACTGGACCAGTGGCGAAGTCCCTCTTCTCTCCTTAGCTGGTCTTTATGTTTGCGGCTCTCAGCCCTGGCACGGCACACTTCTGGACAATACAGAGGCCCTGCCCCCTGCCATATGGCCCAGGTGGAGGGAGTGTGGCCTTGGCATCAGGCTATAGGACGGAGTATGGGGCTTCCCAGGTGGCGCTAGTGGTAAAGAACCTGCCTCCCAAGGAGGAGCCATAGCAGATGTGGGTTTGATCCTTGGGTGGGGAAGAACTCCTGGAGGAGGGCATGGCAACCCACTACAGTATTCTTGCCTGGAGAATCCCATGGACAGAGGAACCTGGTGGGCTACAGTCCAGAGGATTGCAAAGAGCAGACATAACTGAATGACTAAGCACAGTGGCCTTGGCAGCAGGCTGTAGGGAGCATGGGATTTATTCAGAGTGCAGTGGACAGCCTTTGAAGGGCTATAATCAGGGGAGTGAGCTACAATCAGCCTTCTGTCTTAAGAAGTTGTCTAAACCTAGTTAGAGGTGACCATTCTGACACCATTAGCCGTCTCTCATCAGAACCACCACGTCATGCAGGCTGGGCCTAGGGGTGCAGGCTGAGGTGATCATAGACACCTGGCTCCCAGCTCTGGGATCCTTCTTGGGGTTTTTGAATCCTTAGTCAGTGCTAACTGCTGTTCTTCCTAGGGGCAGTGCCAGAGGACGGGGACTCTATGAGACCACTGTTGCCTGGAGGTCCTCACCCAGGCTGTGCATGAGGGCAAAGTCGAGAGTGGGGCAAACATGGATGGAAATGCACCAGAGCTGGAATCTGAGCGACAGGGCAGGCAGAGAATACGGTCCAGTCTTCCCGGAGCTTGCTAGGGGGTGAGAAATTGAACAGGTTACCAGCAGATCTGATCACTAAAAACTCATTTTGACACGCTCCTGCTAGTTGAGGCTGCCCCGGATTCCCTCGGCTCTGGGGGGGTCTCAGCCTGTCCCAGCTGGAGTGCACGCCATCCCCGGGCGGGAGAGTGGACCCTGGTGAAGCTGGGGGTCTCCAGGCAGCAGCTCAGGGCTTTTTCATGGACTGTTGTGTTTTTTAATTGTATTTTTCATTAAATGAGTGATGTGTTTTAATGGAAAGGGTTTAAATAACGTGAATATACAGAACAAGCACAAATAGGCACTTCACCACCGTCCTTCAGGGCTTCCCTGGTTCCTAAGTGGTAAAGAACCCGCCTGACAATGCAGGAGACACAGGTTTGACCCCTGGGTCGGGAAGATCCCCTGGAGGAGGGCATGGCAACCTGCTGCAGTATTCTTGCCTGGAGAATCCCATGGACGGAGGAGCCTGGTGGGCTACAGTCCACGGGGTCACAGAGTCGGACACCACTGAGAGCATGTGCGCACGCACGCCCCCGTCCTCTGGTCTCTGCATTAGATGCATATTTGTGTGCACATGCATTTTGAGGTTTCATTTTTTTCATAAAAACCGCATCCTGCCCTGTCTTGTTCTGTAACCTGTTGCTGTCCCGTGATTGTACCGTGGAGGTGTTTTCTTGCCGGTCTGCGTTGCATCCTCTGTGGCGGCAGCCCTGCTGCTTACACAGGTGCCATCGTGTGTTTGATGTGTCTCCTGCCTCCAGGCAGGGTGTTTCCACACTTCCTCGTTAGAATCCACGCTGCCTTGAACATCCTTACACCCAGTGCCTCTGTAGGAGTGGCCCTTAGACGTGGCATTCCTGAGTCAGAGGGTTTGCACAAGTATGTGTTTGTGTGTGTAAACATGCAAACGTGTGAACTCACAGCCCCCTCAGCTTCCCTAAAAACTTCCACTGGTCTGTACATTTGTGACCACAACCCCCCCGACTTCTCAGTATCTATATCAGAGCTTGCTAAGGGCCATCTTTCACCTTGTACCAGGTGACTCTGATGCGCTGGGTCCCCCAGCAGGACTCATTCATTCCCCCAGTGGTCACTGAGCACTCCTGTGTCATTCTCTCTCTGCATGCTGGGTTACAGCCAGATTCCAGACCCTCATCGACATAACACACCACGCAAGTCTGGAGTAGGGGGCGGGGGAGAGCGTGGCGGCAGGGAAGGTGGCCCTGAGAACATCCCAGAAGAGGAAGGACCTGGAGGAGGAGGGAGAGAGCCAGGCCAAGAGCCCCCCTTGCTGTGGCAGTGAAGAGTTAAAGTAACTGCAAAGGCCCTGGGGCAGGCACATGCCCAGCTCTGCTGAGGAGCCCCGAAGCGGGGGATGGAGTGGGGAAGGGGACTGCCTAGTCAGCGATGGCCTGGGAGAGCGTCGTGTCCACGGAAGGCGGAAGACTGGCAAGTTTGGAGCAAAAGAGTGCTGTGATCAGGCTTGTTTTATCTGCTGGATCGCTTATACCAGAGGAGAGTAGCAGCAGGCAGAACACGGGAGAGAGGGGTGGGGTGGTTCAGGTGAGAGGAGATGGTGCCTGGCCCATGAGATACCTCCCCAAGAGCAGGGGCTCTGTCTGTGACAGGGCACCTAGTAGGGCTTCAACAAATAGCAGAATTACTGAAAAACCTAAAAACCTGTTGCTTTTCTGCTGTCCAGTGCTCACGGTTATCCTCTCCCCGTGCGCTGCTGGGCTGCAGCCTCTTTCTGGTTGGTTTGCAGGAGCCCCGCACACACTCTGGACATTTCAGTCCCCACCTCCTCCCAGTCTGCCTGTCGTTTGAGTCACAGCTCTGTCTTTACATATTTCTGCATATGACATTATGTCTATTCACACCAACTTGTATCCCAGCCCAGTGTTCTCTCTGCAGCCCTCCCGTTATAACCACTGTAGCTTCTGCCTGAAGGGACAGACCTGGGTGATGCTTTGGAGGCTGTTTTTTTTCTTTTTCCATCTCTCATAAAAGTGATACCACCTCTTCTGCTTTCTATGAGAGACGTGAACACCGGTTATTACTTGTCTTTTCAAATTGAACCACAGAGCCATTAAATGACTTTTTCACAGTCACACAGCTGGTATGTTACAGAGTCAGGTATCAACCCAGGGCTTTCCGATTCCAAGGCCCGGGTTCTTATGGAACATGCTGCTGCCTCCTCTGGGCGAGGACAAAGCACTGTCTGACCCAGAGGACAAGTCTGGTGGGGATGAGCTTGGCGTTTACAGGCCACTTTGACATCGCCCAAAAGGTTAAGTGGACCAGGCACAGTTCTAGGCATTGGGATTAGGGTGGTAAAGATGCCGCTTCAGAGAGTGACAGGTGCTGTAAAGAAACCAAAACAGAGTAACTGGCAGTGACCTAAGTGAGACTCGGAGGAGGACTTCCGAGCAGTCCAGGGGGTCCCAGTGCAGCTGGAGGAGGTAAGGACGAGTTGTAAGGATTTGAGTGCAGAGGGAAGCCATGGAGGAGGGGAAATGGCGGGCGACTTTGAGTTGCAGAGGAATCAAGAGGAAGCAGGGAGAGCACGTGGGAATCTGTCCTAACAGTCCAGACAAGAGGTGGCGGTGGCCAGACGTACGATGTTAGAGCAGAGAGTGGACTGTTGAGCGTGTATCTACAGGTGGAACCCAACGGGCCCATGCTTGGATTGGGTCAGGAATATAAGGGAGAGGGAGAAGCCAAGGTGATGCGTTAGGTTCTGGTTTGTGCAATGAATAGGGTGGGGGAACTGCAGCAGTTACTAAAGCGAGGGCCAGAGAAGGAGCAGAAGTTTGATGGGGAAAATCAGAATGTGCATTTGGGCCACGTTCAGGACAGGAATGCCTATCGAACATCCATGTGGAAATGCCAGAAATTCCAGTGGGTCCATTGACTCTGGAGCACAAAGGCAGCAAGGCTAACATTTAAGTCTGGGAATCTCTGGCATTTAGACACGTGTGATCCCCTAGGTCTCCATGAAATCCCACATAGGCGCTGTTGACAGAGCCGAGGAGAGAACCCAGGCCCAGGATGCTTGGAGGGGTTGGCCTTAAGTAGGAGCAGGGCCGCGTGATCCTATGTCGGGGAGGAGAGGAGCCAGAGCACCCTGTTTCTGGGTGAACTGCCAGGCAGAGTGGGTCGGGGATGGTCTGAGAAGAGGGAAAAAATGAAAGTCACTTCTGTGGGTGGGGCCCAGTGGGGTTAGCCACGAACTGAAAATACAGCCAGTAGCCCCATCCTGGGCTTTTGTTCCCACAAAAGGGATTTTGTTCTACTGCTTGGCTTAACTAGTGTGGGGTCTGGTTGGGCTTTGTGACAGGGAAGAGCAGCCGTGAGGAGATGGGCAGTGATTACCATGGAGATGTGATGCGGGCTGATGTGTGAGAAGGGGACTGAGACGGGGTCAGTGGTGGGATTCAGAGAGGGGGCTTCATGAAGGACTGAGAGAGGGGTCCTAAAGGGCAAGAGCGAGAATCATCTATCCCCTTTTCTGAAGAGCCTCTTGGGGTAAGATCCCCAACCTAGCACATGACGTATACAGACCTTTTGAGATGTCAGTTGAGTCAGATCAGGAGCCCCAGAACCCTGACTCTGGGTAACACCCCGCTCTGGATAAAAGGAGCTGTAACTGCAGAGGCTCCCAGCCAGGCACCTGGTGCAGCCCCGTCAGCCCAGGGCCACCTGTAGCAATCAGAATCTCATCCGTTATGGTTTGTTCCGTGAAGGGATGAAAGCTGGCATGTCCGGGCTCACAGGTAGACAGTACAGTGTGTGTGTGGACTTGCGTGATCTTCCTGTAAACTAGGCCAAATGCATCTTTACATTTTTAATAGCATAGTTTATCCCAGGGACATGCCTGACCCCCATCCACCTGTCACTTTCTTTACCTCCCCCGCCACACCCCCCACCCCAGCTCAGCCACTCCCCAGAGTCCAGTTTCCAAGCACAAATGAAACCCGTTCTCACTCCCCCATCCGATTGGTCATGGAGCCTTAGGGATGCGGTCTCTTCAGCACCTTGGGAGCATCATCCCAACCCTGCTGCTTTGCCTTGCCCCGTCTCGGCTCTTTCCAGGGTCCTCCTCCTAGGGCAGGGTTGCACCAGCCCCAAAACAGGGCTCCCTGTCTGTGGGGCTCATCTCTGTCCCATGGCTCCCAGCTCCATCAGGAGATCTTTAGAGGCTATGCCTTCAAAGTAGGTTCCACCCCTCCTGCAGCCCCCCCCCTCGCGCCCCCCACGATCCTCTGCCCCACGAGGCAGCCCCTGCCAGTCCTGCCCCCGCCACCAGAGCCCACATTGATGGAGAGCATCCCCCGGGTTGTCCTGTTTAACCCCACAGCCCCATTTGTGAATGGCAACCATAGATTAAGAGCCTTTGCCTAGAACAAGACCAAGAAATTTCTTAAAATAGGTGACTATAGAGAAGATGCAGAGATGGGAGTGGTTGGAGCATGAAAAGGCTCACTCGAGGCAAGTAAATTCACAAACTGTAGAGTCTTCCCAGAGCGTTTGAGACTTCTCCCCCCCACCACCCCCCACAAATACCGCCCTGTCACCTGCCACCCAGCCCAGAGGCTGAGAACACAGGCCTGGACTTCCGTCCTGCTCTGTGACATAGGACTCGCGTGACATCGCGTAAGTCCCTCCAGCTCAGGAAGCCACCCTCCATGGCAGCTTCTTGAGTTTTCACATGTGAAACGAGACCTTCCCTCCCAGGGTTGGTGGGAGGGAGAGCTTCGTAGAGTAACACTGCTGAGCCCTGCACCTGCCACACAGCAAGCCCGCTGTGTGCGGACCTGGTAGAATTACCCGTCGTCCCTGTCACCAGTCTTTTCCAGGACACATCACCAACATCTGTGGCATTCTGTGAGCGGGATGCCTTGATTTAAAAGGATGTCAGATTTCAAAGCCGGCCTCTCTAGGAAGTAACCATTTTTTATATTGGAAGATCCACTATGAGAAATGCATATAGACGGTGGCCTGGAGAACCCAGACTTGCACGAACAGCTGTCGTCCACGGAGGGCAGGGTTTCAGGCTCTCTGCTCCCTTTTCATGCCTGTGCACGCTGGTTCCATTTCTCCCCTACAGTGAGCCTGGGTCGCTCCTCTTTAACTTTTGTTAATGACGGGAGGCTTCTCTACACCCTCTTGCTCCCTCCCTGCCCTCTTGTAAAATCTGGCTGTGCCAGGTCTCAGTTGCCACATGTGGGCTTTAGTTCCCTGACCAGGGAGGGAACCCAGGCCTTCTACATTGGGAGCATGGACGGAGTCTTAGCCACTGGATCACTGTGTGAGTGTCCCCTCCTTCTTCCCCTTTTTAACCTGTGCGTGTGTAACCCCCGGGCCAGAACTCAGAGTAGAAAAGCTGAAAGTTGAAATGTTAGAAATCTATCAACAGAGAGCAGCAATTCCATCAGAGCACGACTGAAATCACTCGAGAAAGATCCTGAGACTATAGTACGGGATTTGCTGAAATGGGGTGTGCGGTCCCCCAGTGATAGATGTGCCCTCCCCAGTTCCAGTTGTTCCCAAAGATCAGACCATCAGTGCTGAAGGCACAGCCGCTTGGATGGCAGCTCCCAGCAAATGGAGTATTGACCGGCCCTCCAAAGCCACTTCCTAAGTGAAATGAACAGCACATCTCTCCTTGAAATCACTTTCACTGATGAGTGGTTGAGACCATCGGATCAATTTCACCTGTGTGCTGGGAACGGGAACACCATGCCAATGTGCCCCCAGAGGCTTATTAAAAGAAATAGTCCTCCCCTCTCCAGGGCTCCTGGCAGGGGCCACTTTCACAAGGTTGGTCTCCCTCGGTGCCTTGATGGTGGCCAGCACTGGAGAGTGAGTTTCCGAACAAATGCCAAACACATCTCAGGAACGGGAGAGCAGGCAGAATGAAGGGGCTCCTGGGCTCAGCTCTGGTCCCCCATTCCCGCAGGAGAGAAGAGGAAGGGGGTACTCTGGGGATGTCTGGGCTGTCTCCATGGGCAGCCATCAGACCTCAGGAGGCTGTTTGTCCACCACCTTCCAGCTGAAGACCCGGTTCTAGCTGAGCTGAGTGCCACGTGTAAGGTGTCAGCCCTGGGGAAGCCACATGCCCAGATGCCCCTAACCCCGCGACAGGGGGTCGCTGCAGCTCAGGACAGCCAGCACCTTGCAGGCTCGGGGAAGGAAGCCATGGCACCATTGCCTTCCT
Source organism: Bubalus kerabau (assembly GCF_029407905.1). Classification (NCBI taxonomy): domain Eukaryota; kingdom Metazoa; phylum Chordata; class Mammalia; order Artiodactyla; family Bovidae; genus Bubalus; species Bubalus kerabau. Next base: position 12,250,216 of record NC_073646.1, read on the forward strand.
GGTTTCCTGCCCACTGGTTGGAACTGAGCCTCCAGGACAAACCCTTCACGGCCCCAGAAATGGCTCCAGCAGCCCCACAGGGTTGACAGAGCTTGGTGATGACTGGGCATAGTTCCCTCCGAGAGAGAGTGAGCCACGCTGGAGGTTGGCCAAAGCCGAGTTGAGAAGCAGGTGAAGAGAGGGGGTATTTACTAAGCATCTTCTCTGCAAGCTAGCCATCCAAGTACAGAGTGTATCCCTCAGCTGTCAACAGCCTGCCAGAGAGGATTCTGTAATACTCTTCTTCTTTTCTGTTTTTTTAACATGTACCATTTTAAAAACAGCCTTACTAAATAGAGTTCACACACAATTCACCTATTTAAAGTGTACACAAGTCAGTCGTCTGTAGGGACTTCCCTGGTAGTCCAGTGGTTAAGAATCGGCCCTGCAATGCAGGGGGCGCAGTTCAGTCCTTGGTCAGGAAACGAAAATCCCACATCCGTGGGGCAACTGAGCCTGTGTCACAACTACTGAGCCCGTGCACCCCAACTGGAGAGCCCGTGCACCCCAACTGGAGAGCCCGTGCACCCCAACTGGAGAGCCCGTGCACCCCAACTGGAGAGCCCGTGCACCCCAACTGGAGAGCCCGTGCACCCCAACTGGAGAGTCCGTGCACTGCAGTGAAAGATCCCACCTAATGCAAGCAATATCCCAGTGACTGTAACCAGGACCCCATGCAGCCAAATAATGAAATTTTTTTGAATCAGGTTTTAGTATATTCATACATATACACAGCCATCGCCACCGTTGTTTTTAGTGCATTTTTATCACTTGAAGAGAAAGCCCACACCTTCCTTGCTCCTGGAAACTACACACATTTACTTTGTCTCTCGAGATTGCCCTGTTTTGCCGTATAGAAATAGAATCATCATGTGGATTTTTGCATCTGGCATCTTCCACCACTCACAGCTGCAAGGCTCATCCATGCAGTAGCACATGGAGAGGGCAATTTTTCTCTCTCCTCTCTTGGGGTTTTTTTTACCTTTGTTGTTGTTCAGTCACTAAGTCGTGTCCAGCTCTTTGTGACCCCATAGACTGCAGCACACCAGGCTTCCCTGTCCATCACCAACTCCCAGCGCTTGCTCAAACTCATGTCCATCGAGTCAGTAATGCCATCCAACCGTCTCGTCCTCATTCGTCCCCTTCTCCTCCTGCCCGCAGTCTTTCCCAGCATCGGGGTCTTTTCTAATGAGCCAGTTCTTCGCATCAGGTGGCCAAAGTATTGGAGCTTCAGCTTCAGCATTAGTCCTTCCAGTGGACATTCAGGGTTGATTTCCTTTAGGACTGACTGGTTTGATCTCCTTGTCTGAATCAAACCGACATAAGATGGAAGAACAGGGGAAGCTCATCCAGGTTTGTAGAAGGGTCGTGTGACATGGGAGCCTTAGTAAGGAAGTGAAGACCCAAAGAAATGGCCTGGCCAAAGCTACCTGCTGTTTCTTGAGCTGATTTTATATTTTGTGAACAGGAAGGATCAATTGTGAAAAAGTAACTAAACTGTGTGAGTAGGGCCAAGGAAGACAGTAATTTTAACAAGACCTATTTGTACAGAATTTGCTCCATCTCAGCTTCTCGTCCTCAACAGTGAGAGCGTGACTTTCCTTCTGGTGTGGTGAGGACGTCTTTCACTTGGGAATTCTGTCTCCTGCTTTAATGAAAAATGGGAAGGTCAGAGTGTTTGCTTGCATTCACTTCCTTTCAAGTGCCTTTAACCCCAAAACAGTCAGTTAGCAGAGCGGCCTTTTGGTGTGTGGTATATTCTGCCACCTTCAGCCATATCAACGATTCATGCCTCCTGTGGCTGAGTAAAATTCCATTGAGTGGATAAACCACGTTCTGTTCATCCATTCCACCGATACACATTTGCATTATTTCTAAGTTCTGGCTGTTATAAATTATGCTGTTTCCCGCATTCATGTACTAGTTTCTATGTGGACATGTTTTCATTTCTCCAGGGTGTGTACCAACAAGAATCGCCGGGTCACATGGTCATTCTATGTTTAACCATCTGAAGAATTGCCAGACTGTTTTCCAAAGCTGCACAATTTAATGTCCCTACTGGCAGTGTGGCCGGGTTCTGATTTCCCATCTTTGCTGGCACTTACCTGTCTTTTCAACAGTCACCATTCCAGTGGGTGTGAAGTCGTGTCTTATTTTGTTGGGGTTTTTTAAAGTATTTCTTTTTGGCTGTATCCGGTCTTAGTTGCGGCTCGTGGGGTCTTGTTGAAGCACGTGGCCTCATGCGGCGCACGGCTTCTCTCTAGTTAAAGCACGCAGGCTCGGTGGTTGTGGCTCTCAGGCTTAGTCGCCTCAAGGCATACGGGATCTTAGTTCCCTGACAAGGGATCACCTTCCCCCGACACCGGAAGGCAGATTCTTAACCACTGGACCGCCAGGGATGTCCCTCCTATTGTGGTCTTGATGTACATTTCCTGATAAGAATGTTGAGCATCTTTCCATGTGCTTGTTGGTCTTCTGTGTATTGGCTATTCACATCCTTTGCCCGTTTGTTGATTGAGTTGTCTTTTCACTGTGATGCGATCCCTTCTTACAGGTGAGGAATCTCAGTCCCAGGGCGCATCAGTGACCATCCAGGCAGTCAGCTGGTAAATGACAGAGTCCGAGAATTTCTGTCCCCGTGGTCCCTGCCCTTCTTAGCTGTGGAAGGGGGTGAGGTCACTGTCTCCTGGGAGACCCAGAGTGGATGCAAGGTGCTCCTTCATGCGGAAAAGGTAGAGATTTTTAAATACAGCCTTTCTCAGCCAGGCTTCTTAAGACTGAAGTACAATTTTCATGTGGTAGCATTTCCCCTTTTTGTTATATAGTTCTGTGAGTTTTGAAGGATGCGCAGGGTCACAGCACCACCGGAACAGCCCCCAGAACCCCCCGGTGCCTATCTGTAGCCAGTCTCTGGTGCCCGCCGCTGCGGCTTCTGTCCCTATACTTTTGCCTTTTCCAGAATGTCTTAGGAAGGAATCAGGTGGGGTGTAGCCTCTGAGTCTGGCTTCTGTCATTTAGCAGAACGCCTTTGAGATTTACCCATGTTACCAAGAAAACACATTTTGAAGGAGGGAACAACCATTTAGGGTGGTAAATGAGCCAGTGGTGATATCTAGGAAATGGTTGTTTTTTTTTTTAATTTAATGTTAATATGCTTACATCTATGTTTGTGGATGATTTTGCATAAGCCAAAGTAACCTAAAAACAGAGGTAAAGAAATATCTTGGGTATTATATAGGAGGTGTGCAGATAATGAGAGGTGGGAGGTTAAAGCATCAGAGATGATAAGGCGGTATTCAGGAAACATGGCTCCATGTTCCCATCACAGCTCTGGGCAGGGTGACCCTGGTCTCCAGAATAAAGAGGCCATGGCCCTGAGAACCATATCCCCAACGTGGCGTGCTCCGCCTGGTCCCAGAGGAGCCTCAAGGTCATCTAGACCATTGGTTCTGACAGTCCCATGTGTGGTCTGGACCTTGTCCCAGAGGGAGTGTTCTCTAAGCGGGAGGAACCACAAGCAAAGTAGTAAGACCTCCCCTAACCTTTGCAAATAGTTGGATTGTGCTCATGTGTATTATGTCTCCTTAGTTGGCAAATTGACAACCTGAGGTTGAGTTTTGTTGCCATTAAGATGGCCTCTCGGGCCTTCTTTGCTGGCAGTCCAGTGGTCAGGACTCTGCACTTCATGGCAGAGGGTGCAGGTTCGGTTCCTGGTGGAGAACTAAGATCCTTTATGCTTGTGATGTGGCCCAAAAGTCATCGCTTGCCACGGGCTGACTGGGTCCCCACCTTTGAAAAGGTAGTTTGTAGAACTCCTGTAGACCAGAGGTGTCTACATCATCTGGGGGCCTTCCTGGCCCACACAGACTTGGGCAGCTTCAGGCCCCACCACCTGTCTTGCTCCCCATGGAGTCTTTTGCTGGCTGCTCTTCCTGCCCAGAAAGCCCTTTCCGTCTGCCTCTACTCCACTGAGCCTTACCTCCCCCACCCCACCCCTCTACCTCAGTGCTCAGGCCTCCTCCAGAGACCCTCCCAGCCCCTGACTCTACCGCTGTGTATATTCTTCATCATTTCCCCCTCTCCCTCCGCCACCCCTGCCCCTGTTTTGAGTAACTTAAGGGTAGAAACTGTTGTCTTGATGTCCCCAGAGTTTAGCACAGGGTCTGGCCTTATCTCAAGGGAAACAGTGGTTTGATCTTCCTTTACAGGAGGGTCACGATTTTTCCACCCTTGTTCCCCGATGGATCCACCTGTTTACTCACTTATTTCCTTAAGCTGTCTCGAAACAGCCCTGCCAAATCCCAGGGCTTTTCTGTCTCTGTAAATTTTAGGGCTCCTCTTCCAGAAAACCTAGTCTGATCTCTTCAGAGAAGGTTTCTTTCTCCGTCTCCTGCCCCCAGGACAGACAGATGGAAGACTTGAGCTGTGCTAGTAAAAGGAATGGGAGGTATATTATTTTCCCTTTTTTTTTTTTGGCCATGCCATGCAGCTTGTGGGATCTTAGTTCCCCAACCAGGGATCTGATCCACACCCTCTACAGTGAAAGTATGGAGTCTTAACCACTGGACCACCAAGGAACTCCCTTGAGGTTTATTTCTGTCATTTGTAAAATCTTTATAAAAGCTTCTACCAACTTCCTTTGATATATTGATGCCTCAGCCATCAGAGTTCTTAAGATTTTGCTGGCCAGAATTTGCCTGTGCCTCTGAATTTTATCTCAGAGATCCTGGGGTCTTGAAGGAGCCAGTTATATTCCTATTTATAACAGATTCAATTCATATGTGTTGAATGATACATAAACAGTAGGGAGAACCAATATTATACCCATTTCACAGATCAGAAAACTGAGTCTTGGGGAGGCGATGTATCTTCCTCTAAGGTCCTAAGGGGTCTAAGTGAAGGCACCTAGGTTTTCTGTCTTTGAATATGGGGTTTCTATTATTCCATACACCTTTAGGATCTGTTCTTATGATGGAGGTGGGGCCTTTCTTGCCCTCCATACCCCCCTTTTCTTGTCTGCAAAATTGGGGTAGACACGTGTGCTCAGTCTTGTCCGACTCTTTGCAACCACTTGTACTGGAGCCCGCCAGGCTCCTTTCTCTGTCCATGGGATTTTCCAGGCAAGAGGACTAGAGTGGGTTATCTGCTTCCTCCAGGGGACCTTCCCAAGCCAGGGATTGAACCCATGTCTCCAGCATTGGCAGGCAGATTCTTTACCACTGACCCACCATGGAAGCCCTGGGGTAGACAGACCTTCCGCATTAAAACAGAATCGGGTAGATGAGGAACATAATTTTGCCTTGCTCAGTGGTTCTGCTCCTGCCCAGACCCAGACTCACCAGCCCGCTTTATTATAACATCATCATCAGCAGGAGGTAAAAAGAGCTTCTTGGTGGCCTGATCTCTATTGATGGGGCCAGGTGAGAAACACACCCCTCCTTTAAATCTCAGCAGTGCAGGTGGCTCACAAAGGCTGTAAACGATGAGGAATTGAGAGACCAGCGTTGACACACACACACCAGCACCCACCCACCCACCCAGCGGGAAGCTGCTGTATAACACAAGGAGCTCAGCTGCATGCTCTGATGACCCAGGACAGCGAGGGAGGCTCAAGAGGAAGGGGATATGTGAAGCTGATTCACGTTGTGGTACAGCAGAAACATTGTAAAACAATTACACTCCAATTTAAAACATCAAATACAGGACTGTTGGCTGTAGGCAGTGTTGTACAGACCTCGAACTTAACTCATCTTTTTTAAAACTTAATTTTATATTGGAATATAGTTGATCTACAATGTTTTAGTTTCAGGTATATGTTCATTTTTTTAAGATTCTTTTCCCAGATAAGTCATTACAGAATATTGAGTAGCGTTTCCTCTGCTATATAGTAGGTCCTTGTTGATTATTTTACATATAGCAATGTGTATCCGTTAATCCGAAATTCCTCATTTGCCCCCCGCCCCCAAACACGTTTCTCCTTTGGTAACCAAAAGTTTGTTTTTCGAGTCTGTTGAAAAACAGACTTGTTGAGTCTGTTTCGGTTTTATAAATAAGTTCCCTTGTATCATTTTTTAGCTGACATGTAAGTGATACCACATGATATTTGTCTTTGACTTCCTTCACTAAGTATGATGATCTCTAGGTCTGTCCAGGTTGCTGCAGATCACAGTATTTCATTCTTTATGGCTGTAATGGATACAGCTGTATCCACTGTGTGTGTGTGTATATATAGACACATATATCTTTATTATGTTAATATATAATATATATACATTAATGTATGCATGTATGTATACACACACACACTTTTTTTAATCCATTCCCTTCTCAATGGACACTTAGGTTGCTTCCATGTCTTGGCTGTTGTAAACAGTGCTGCAGTGAACATTCAGTTCAGTCGCTCAGTCGTGTCCGACTCTTTGCGACCCCATGAATCGCAGCACACCAGGCCTCCCTGTCCATCACCAACTCCTGGAGTTTACTCAGACTCACGTCCATCGAGTCAGTGATGCCATCCAGCCATCTCATCCTCTGTCGTCCCCTTCTCCTCCTGCCCCCAATCCCTCCCAGCATCAGAGTCTTTTTCAATGAGTCAACTCTTTGCATGAGGTGGCCAAAGTACTGGAGTTTCAGCTTTAGCATCATTCCTTCCACATTAAGGTGTATGTATCTTTTCAAATTATGGTTTTGTCCAGATAAATGCCCAGAAATGGGATTGCAGGGTCATACGGTAGCTCTATTTTTAGATTTTTAAGGAACCGCCATACTGTTCTCCATTGGGATTGTACCAATTTACGTTCCCACCAACAGTGTAGGAGGGCTACGTTCTCTCTCCACCCTCTCCAGCATTTGTTGTTTGTAGATTTTTTTATGTTAGCCATTCTGATCAGTGTGAGGTGACACCTCATTGTAATTTTGATTTGTATTTCTCTAATAACTAGCAATATTGAACATCTTTTCATGTACCTCTTGGCCATCTGTATGTCTTCTTTGGGGAAATGTCACTTAGGTCTTCTGCCCATCTTTTGATTGGGTTGTTTTTTTTGTCATAGGACTACATGATCTGTTTGTAAATTTTGTCGATTAATCCCTTGTTGGGTGCTTTGTTTAAAAATATGTTCTCGCAGTCTGTGGGTTGTCTTTTGGTTTTATTTACGGTTTCCCTTGCTGTGCAAAACACCTTTTTAAGTTTCACTAGGTCCCATTTGTTTATTTTTGTTTTCATTTTGATTATTCTAGGAGATAAGATACTGCTGTGATTTATGTTCAAAGTGTTCTGCCTGTGTTTTCCTCTGGGAGTTTTATAGTATCTGATCTTTAGTCCATTTTGAGTTTAGAACTTAACTCAATTGAGACATTTTTGCCTGTAGATTAGTAACTCCCTACTCACCCCCTCCCTCATCCCCCTCGGAGTTCGACTGTTTCGGACACCTCCTGTAATTGGAATCATGCAGTTATCTGTCCTTGTGGCTGGCTTGTTTCATTTAGCAGGAGGACACTATACTATCGCATATGTCAGCCTTTCATTTTTTCCTGTAAGGCTTGCATATTGCTTTGTATGGATGAAACTTTTTTTTTAATCCATTCATAGAGATCTAAGTTATTAATAATTGCACATCTTGCCTGTTGGGAGTGCAGAGAGAGCACTTCCAGATTCTGATTTCTGTTCTTTCGGATAAATATTTATTCTACCCTAGAAGCCATTCCAAGCCGATGAGACACTTGCCTGAGGAAACGCACTGCACGCTCCCACCGTGCCATCTCTGAGTGGCAGCCCCGGGCAGGAGGCTTCGGGGCAGGCAACCCCCCCATCCCCCTCCCCTCTGCTGATCCTCACATAGGAGGTGCCTTTGGAGAAACCAAATGAAGTACCAAAGCCCTGGCCCCATGACTCAGAACTGTCCCCAACTCTGTCTCCAGTCCTCTGAGGAGCCGGCTCCTCCAGGGACCACAGGCCCTCACCTCCCAGCCGCGCAGGAGAGTCAAGGGGAGAGAGAGTGGACAAGGCTGCGCTGCTGGCTGTGAAGATGGAAGCAGGGCCATGACCCTCAGAGTGCCTGGAAAGGCTGCAAAGGCCAACTTCTGGCCTTGAGAATCTCCCTTGGAGCCTTCCGGGGCTTCCCAGTGATAGCTTATGGTGAATGATGTCAGATTCCTGATCTCTGAAGGAGGAGATTGAGCTTCGGGACCAGGCTTGATCACTCAAGAGCTTTTGTGTAGCAAAGTTTTATTAAAGTAAGAAAAGGGACAGAGCAAGCTTCTGACACAGACATCAGAAGAGGGATGGAGAGTGCCCCTTCCCCCCCCCCCCCCCCCGCAACTAGTCTAAGCAAGGGAGTTATATAATTTAACTGGTTACTACAAGAAATCAAAAGAATGTCTCAAAGTTCAGTTCAGTTCAGTCACCCAGTCGTGTCCAACTCTTTGCGACCCCATGAATCGCAGCACGCCAGGCCTCCCTGTCCACGACCAACTCCCAGAGTTCACCCAAACTCCTGTGCATCGAGTTGGTGATGCCATCCAGCCATCTCATCCTCTGTCGGCCCCTTCTCCTCCTGCCCCCAATCCCTCCCAGCATCAGTCTTTTCCAGTGAGTCAACTCTTCGCATGAGGTGGCCAAAGTACTGGAGTTTCAGCTTCAGCATCATTCCTTTCAAAGAAATCCCAGGGCTGATCTCCTTCAGAATGGACTGGTTGGATCTCCTTGCAGTCCAAGGGACTAGAAAGAGTCTTCTCCAACACCACAGTTCAAAAGCATCAATTCTTCGGCACTCAGCCTTCTTCATAGTCCAACTCTCACATCCATACATGACCACATGAAAAACCATAGCCTTGACTAGACAGACCTTTGTTGGCAAAGTAATGTCTCTGCTTTTGAATATGCTATCTAGGTTGGCAATAACTTTCCTTCCAAGGAGTAAGCAGCTTTTAATTTCATGGTTGCAGTCACCATCTGCAGTGATTTTGGAGCCCAAAAAAAGTCTGACACTGTTTCCTCATCTATTTCCCATGAAGTGGTGGGACCAGATGCCATGATCTTCGTTTTCTGAATGTTGAGCTTTAAGCCAGCTTTTTCACTCTCCTCTTTCACTTTCATCAAGAGGCTCTTTAGCTCCTCTTCACTTTCTGCCATAAGGGTGGTGTCATCTGTATATCTGAGGTTATTGATATTTCTCCCGGCAGTCTTGATTCCAGCTTGTGCTTCTCCCAGCCCAGCGTTTCTCATTGATGTACTCTGCATATAAGTTAAATAAGCAGGGTGACAATATACAGCCTTGCTGTACTCCTTTTCTATTTGGAACCAGTCTGTTCCATGTCCAGTTCTAACTGTTGCTTCCTGACCTGCATATAGGTTTCTCAAGAGGCAGGTCAGGTGGTCTGGTATTCCCATCTCTCTCAGAATTTTCCAGTTTATTGTGATCCACACAGTCAAAGGCTTTGGCATAGTCAATAAAGCAGAAATAGATGTTTTTCTGGAACTCTCTTGCTTTTTCCATGATCCAGTGGATGTTGGCAATTTGATCTCTGGTTCCTCTGCCTTTTCTAAAACCAGCTTGAACATCTGGAAGTTCACAGTTCATGTATTGCTGAAGCCTAGCTTGGAAAATTTTGAGCATTACTTTACTAGCATGTGAGATGAGTGCAATTGTGCGGTAGTTTGAGCATTCTTTGGCATTGCCTTTCTTTGGGATTGGAATGAACACTGACCTTTTCCAGTCCTGTGGCCACTGCTGAGTTGTCCAAATGTGCTGGCATATTGAGTGCAGCACTTTCACAGCATCATCTTTCAGGATTTGAAATAGCTCCACTGGAATTCCATCACCTCCACTAGCTTTGTTCGTAGTGATGCTTTCTAAGGCCCACTTGACTTCACATTCCAGGATGTCTGGCTCTATGAGTGATCACACCATTGTGATTATCTGGGTCGTGAAGCTCTCTTTTGTACAGTTCTTCTGTGTATTCTTGCCACCTCTTCTTAGTATAATCTGCTTCTGTTAGGTCCATACCATTTCCATTATCGAGCCCATCTTTGCATGAAATGTTCCCTTGGTATCTCTAATTTTCTTGAAGAGATCTCTAGTCTTTCCCATTCTATTGTTTTCCTCTATTTCTTTGCATTGATCACTGAGGAAGGCTTTTTTATCTCTCCTTGCTATTCTTTGGAACTCTGCATTCAAATGGGAATATCTTTTTTTTTCCTCCTTTGCTTTTCCCTTCTCTTCTTTTCACAGCTATTTGTAAGGCCTCCCCAGACAGCCATTTTGCCTTTTTGCATTTCTTTTCCATGGGGATGGTCTTGATCCCTGTCTCCTGTACAATGTCACGAACCTCATTCCATAGTTCATCAGGCAGTCTATCTATCAGATCTAGTCCCTTAAATCTATTTCTCACTCCCACTGTATAATCATAAGGGATTTGATTTAGGTCATACCTAGTCTAGTGGTTTTCCCTACTTTCTTCAATTTAAGTCTGCATTTGGCAATAAGACCCACTCCCATAATATACATTTTAAGATAACAGGATCAGTCGGAAGCTTTTCAGGAAGGAGAAACTGTCCTCACGCAGGATACAGTGTTGTTATATAATCCTTAGTACAGATTCAAGCGGAGTTGTTTGTTGTGTAATCATCAGTTCTGGGCTTAAAGAAAAAAACTGTTTTACATGACTAAGACTAAGGAATGTAGAGGGGAAAAAAAGACGTTTGTCCTTTCCTCGAGAATTCCAGACGCCTATCTCCTCCTCGGGGACCCCAGATTTCTTATCAACCTGCCCAGGAATTGACTCTTTCACCAGGTGGCTCAGCAGTGAAGAACCCACCTGCCAATGCAGGAGATGCAGGTACAATCCCTGGGTCAGGAAGATCCCCTGGAGAAGGAAATGGCAACCCACCGCAGTATTCTTGCCTGGGAATCCCATGGACCAAGGAGTCTGGTAGGATATACAGCCCGTGGTGTCAGAGTCAGACATGACTGAGCACACACACTGGTACATCTTGAGTGAAGTTGCTCAGTCGTGTCTGACTCTTTGCTACCCTGTGGACTGTAGCCCACCAGGCTCCTCTGTCCATGGGATTCTCCAGGCCAGAATACTGGAGTGGGTAGCCATTCCCTTCTCCAGCGGATCTTCCCAACCCAGGGATCGAACCCAGGTCTCCCGCATTGTGGGCAGATGCTTTAACCTCTGAGCCACCAGGGAAGTCCGGTACATCTTGAACGTGGCCTCATAACACCCACTGGGGACTGCCGGCCTCCAGAACTGTAAGATATCTCAGTGTGTTGTAATAAACCACGCAAGCGTGTGCTAATGTGTTACAGCAGCTGTGGGAAATAAGACCGAGTTCACCGCCTGTACATTCACGGCCCCAGCCCTGGCCCTGTGTGCCTGGAGCAGTGACCTTGGCAGTTGGCATTTCAAACGCAACCAGACCAGGGACATCCACCTTCTTGAGTCCTCCAGCTGCTGCCTCCACCCACTGCTCCTGTGCCCAGAGCCTCGGGGCCCCACCCCCCCATCCCAGGCCCTTCCTGCCTTGCTTGGGACTCGCCACTCAGGCAGGCTTTGTACCCTAAGTCTTAGAGTGAGCGCATGATGTTTTTAGCCCTCCTTCGGACTGTGAGCTCCATAGGGCCTGGGAGAATCCGTTTTGCTCACTGTTTAGCCCTAGTGCCTTGCACAGTGCTTGGCCCACAGGGGTGCGCAAAGATTCATGGAGTAAACAAGTGTATCCTTCAGTGTTTTCTGAATACCCCTTCTACTGTGCTGTAACGTGGGTTGGAATTGAGAAATGGAATATTTCCTGCCATATCAATAAACAAAGGCTGTCATAGGCATCAGTAATTATGGATGGTGACCCCCTGAGGAAACTCAGGAAGGAAAGAATACCCACCATCTAGCAGCCATCAGACTGCAGGCACTCCCTACTGTGAGCCCCTGGGAAACTCAGGAAACTCCATACTGGCCCCAGACGGCTGCGCGGTGCACATCAAAGCAATGATTTCAAAGGAAGAGTCAGCCCGGCTCTTGCTTCTCCTCGTACATAGAAAAGCACTAAATCCCTTAACTTGGGATACCTGGTTTTCTTTAAACAAACAACTACTACTTTTTGACATTCAGACTGCCTGCCCTTTGTTGCAAAACTTCTTTTAATATATATAACCTGGCTCCCCTCCTTGCCTCCTCGGAGCAGGTCTCTCAGGGACACTTGAGATGCTCTCTCTTGGCTTGAAGTCCAAACATTCCCAATGAATAAAACATAGCTTTTTAGGTTGTATTTTTTAAGTCTGCAGAAGCGTACACCCTCACTGGCCCGTAAACGCACGTCTGTTCCCCTTTGTTCGTGGGCTGCCGCCGTCTTGCGATGTGAGGGCTTTATATCCAGCACCAGCGAGCCCCTCACACTGGACTCGCAAGTAGTTCCCCATTTTTGGCTCGTTCACGCAGTGCTGTTGTGAACGCCCTTACAATTAGACGTGGGCAGACCTCTGATTATTCTTTTAGGATCAACTCCACCGGAATTCCGTCTCCTGGGTTTTCGCATCTTTTGACTTTTAAATGCAATGTTCTCCAAAGCAGTTTCTTTCTTTTCTCTTTGACTTTGAAATGTGCCTTTGCTGGAAGATCAGTGAAAATGGTGAGAAGAAAGCCAAGACCAGAACCTTCTTTCATCGACTTAAAAGAGGGTTCAGAACTGCGGCCCCACAACTGTGCTGGGCACGATAGACAGGAGGTTTATTTCTCCAGGTTGTTCTCACCACCCAGCCAGCCAGGCAGCCACCATGGCCCTGAGCCACTCCCGCCGCTCCCCTCTCCCCCCTCAGCCCCCGACGGCTGCCCTGCCTGTGACCAGTTGCTCTCAGAACTCCTGACTTACCCCGATTCTCCCCACTCTGTCTTACAGCGACATCACCCCTCCCGGAGACGCACTAACCAAGAACAGCCGGCCCAAAGTGGCTTCCCGCTTCCCCAAGCTGGCCCGAGGTCACCCCAGGGAGACGCGCAACGTGGAGCCCCAGAGCGGTGACCTCTGACCTCGACGGTACCCTGGACTTGGGCCCTACGTGCTGCGCCAGCTGTCTCCACCCCGGCCACGGCAGCTGGCCCCTGCCACCTCAGAGGGACCACCCTACCCCCACCGGTGAACCCCAGAGAGCATACATGCCCTGCCGGGCACGTGACACCCCGATTAAACTGGGCTGTGTGAGAGCAGGGCGGCTCCTCACTGGACGGATGTGGGCACGTGGGCCCTGCTCTCCCCACGCCCCACCTTGGGCCTCAAGGGCCAGGCATTCCCCTCCCTCCAGCCCAGAGGCCAGGCGAAGGGTGGGCGCCAGGTCAGGCTCAGAGCCCCCTGGTCGCGATGCACAAGTCTGTCTCATTTGGTCAGAAGGTTCATTCACCTCTTGACTCTTTCCCACGTGGGAATTCGAATGACTGTTACTTCCCATCCCCCACCCCTGTTTAATGTAATTGCCTGCTACAACCTATGAACACGGAGGGGGAGCTAGTTCCTTTCCGCACACGCCCCACCAGTGGTCAGTAGACACCCTAGTTCTTGCCACCAGGTTCCAGGGAGACAGCCCCGTGGCCTTCGTGCAGCAGAGCCATTAGGGATGAGGAACTGTGGCTCTTGGAGAACTTCCTACCTCCTTTCTGGTTGGTTCTGGAAGGACTGGCCCCTGTAGGAAGCCTACGTGCACCTGGTCAGGCCAGCCGTCAGCAACAACCTAGTGACCTGAACCAGAAAGCCCTGAGCTATCTAGGGGTTGGTGGCCTTGGCCGCCAAAGCCAAGAGGAGAGTCCTCAAGGCTTTGAGAGACTCGGTTCTGGGAAGCACTTCAGAAGCTTCTGTGGGCCTCTGGGGGTTCCGTGGAGCTCAGCGTGACTCTCTGTGAACTTGGGTGAACGTCACTCACTGAACAAATCATGATTGTCCCCTAAAGACAGCACATGTGTTGTCGGCCAGTATGCTCTCGGTGGGAGCAGGGCCCTGGGTCCACCCCAAGATTGACCCCTCTGCTCCCCCCCATTCAGAGAGCACCCCACCACCACCAGCAGCAGGTGGGAACAGGAGGAGAACAGCATCAGGTCCCCCCATGGGACCAGAGCTGTTTGGCCAGTTTTAACATCCAGAAGCGTGGAACTCTTCCCTACCCTGGGTAGGAGTCACCCTCAGCTGCTGATACAAAGGACCAAAAGGCAGCATAAATGTGTGAAAAGCAGAGGGCTGAGCACACCTCAGCCCACGCCTGGGTGAGCAATGTGGGTCATCATCGAGCCTGTAGTGGAAACCCTGGAAGGGACAGCCTGGAAGGGCCATGCCGCACTCCCCGTGCTCACCAGAGGGAGGCTTGTCAGAACTGACGTTTGCACACGGCCCTCCAGGGACTCAAGGAGGCTGCAGCGACTTTGGAGGGGGCATTCTACCTGGTGGGCTAGGCCCAGGGGAGTGACACGAGCCGGCTGTCCTGCGTGGAAGGAGGTGGCAGTGTGTGTACGTGGGGGCCCTGCTGTCAGCCTGTGGGGGTCAGAGGACCCGAGGGACAGCATGTCCCAGAAAGGCAGCGTGGTTGGTTTCCCCCTCGTGTGCCCAGGGATCCACTGCGCATGCACCGTGCTGGAATTCCCACGCCCCAGAGCACTGCCTCGAACACAGAGCCCTCCTCCACCCAGGCCTCCGGGACCATCTGGAAGTTCCAGCTGCCCCAGAGCTCTGCCCCGCACGTGGCTTCCTCCACCGGGGTCACTTTGAGGCCAGCTGATGGCTGCACAGCCAGATCTGAACCCAGGGTGTCTCTCTGTTCACATGAGACCCAAATAGATCCAGCACCCCGACATTCTCCAGGGCCAAGGGTTCTGATCAGCCAGGCTGTGTTGGCACCTGACCCCAAACACATCTAAGAATGATTTCTAGCCTCACCTTCTCCAGCTACCCCACCAGGAAGCAGCTTTGACCTTCTGTGCATGGAGTGAAAAAACAGCCAAAAAAAAAAAAAAGGGCACCCAGAGCTACAGCAGGCCGATACTGAGCGGGAGGGAGACATAAGAGCACTCTCGGCCTGTATTTGGAAAGAAGCAGCTCTGCCTTCCTGTTTTTAAAGCTTAATTATTCATGGGAAGCTTGCCCTGCCCTCCCAAATGCGGGTTGTAGAAAGCGTGTTCCTAGGGGCCCTGCGGGGACCCCTCCAGGCTGCTTGCCTTCTGTGCCCCCATTTCTGTGACCCTGCAGAAACCCCGATCTTCAGTCCATCTGGTTTCAGCTCAGATACACATGTGACATGCACATCACAGCTCCTCCTCCAGCCTTACCTCTGGAGTCACATGGAATGTTCTGCCATGATATAGCCCTGCTCGCCAGGGCGGTGGGATGGACTTAGAAGGGGCAGACCACCAGCTCCTGGAGAAAGAACAAAACCCTGAGATCCAGGCCAGGATGTGGCTCACAGAATGCCACCCCCCGAGGCCGTGTCATCATCTGCGCATCCACCCCCATCTAAGTCAGAAGGCAGGATGTCCCCCCTGCCCCTGAGACCCATCAGGTGAAAGACAGCCCGCCCCCCACAAAGGACCAGCTGACACCGGCTTCTGTCTCCTTGATCAAAGATTCTTTAGCACCTAGGAAAGCACTCCCCATTCTTCAGAAAGGAACACAAGGGCCCTTCTGTCTCCAGAAGGCCTTGAACCTCTTGGCGCCCCACCTACCCTGGGAGCAGGAAGCGCCCCCTCCAAGTCCCCAGAGCACAGGCCAGCAGGCTCTTCAGGGGTGGCTTCAGCCGGGTTGGGATGGAAGCCCAGCCAGGTCCAGCTCTGTTCGCATCTCACAGAAAAAGCAGAGACATCTCTCCTTAGGAGAAAACCAGAGCTCCCAGGGAGTGAGGGCTGAGGCTGGTGTATACCTCTCCAGCTTTCTCAGCCACCGCTCCGCAGCCCGTGTGGAATCCTGGCTCGAAACTGCACAGATCTCTCTACAGTCAGGCCCTGGGGGAAGAGGCGGCTTTCCCGAGAGTCTGTTGCACCTCACAGAGGTCGCCGTGAACACCATAGCCTGGCCATCTAAGGGCTTCCTGGCCACAGAAGGATCACCGACGGAGCTGCAGAGACAGGGTACCATCCTGTGAGTCCTGGCAAGAGGCGTGAACAGTGAGGGAGAGGCTGGTGAGCCAGGG
This sequence comes from Bubalus kerabau, assembly GCF_029407905.1. Classification (NCBI taxonomy): domain Eukaryota; kingdom Metazoa; phylum Chordata; class Mammalia; order Artiodactyla; family Bovidae; genus Bubalus; species Bubalus kerabau. The sequence goes on from NC_073646.1 coordinate 12,266,418, forward strand.
TGTGTGGACCAGGTGTGGTCGCTCGGGGCCTGTTAGGATGCCTTCTTTGATAAACGCTGGATTCGACAGCACTGCCAGGCTGTGTTGTGCCTTTCAGAACACAGAGGCAATCAAAGTTGTTTACACCCCGGGACTGGTAACACAGCTGCAGCCAGTTCCGAGAGGCAGCGGGCACTGGAGGCCCGAGAATTCATCCCCAGGTTTTGGGCCCGGAAACAGGAAAGAAGACCCTCCGGGCAGCCCAGGGGATCCGAAGCTGTGCTGCTTTTGTCTCCTGACACCCAGCACCCTGGGATCTGGGGCCTGGGGTGGCCTCTTTGCTCATGAGACAGTGTGCCCACCAGAGGGCCCGGTCCCAGGGTCCCAGGCCTCAGCCCCCGCACCTCACCTGCTCACTTTCACAGGGGTGCAGCCTGGAGCCGCCAGCTGGCCCCACACCTAGAAACCAGAGCCCGTTCTCAGGTCCCAGCAGACCTCTCCTAACCAGTCACCTTCAGCATCCTTCATCCCTCAGCCCGGCAGCTTGGTGCCAGCGCCCATGCACAGGAGGTGCCTTCCTCTAGGAGGAGGATCTCGCCTGGGCGTATCACTGACTGGGTCCTCAGCCTGGAGCTGGGATGGGCAGCCTCCAAGACCTGTCAGAAGGACCCTGCCCGGGAGCATCCGACGAGCTAAGAGCTTTCTCAAAGGAGCATGCCACGCTCAAGTTGCTACCCCAAAGGCAATAATTGTCTCGACTCTGCCTCAGTGTTCCCCTTCCGGACAGTGCCACCCATGCTGGACCTCACCCCCGGGCAGGGTGCCCCCGGCAGGCAGGCGTCTGCTCACGAGCAAGGCCTTTTGCAATGATCATTTTTCAAAATATTGCACGTCGCTGCTTTAACATTAAGTGTCTGCTGTTCAGATTGGCTTTCTGTGTTAATTGCACAGTTGCAGCACTGGATATTTTATCTAACCTTGCCAAAAATGTAATTTTTCCTGTTTCCCTAACACGTGGTCTTGATTATGTGTCTAAAAGAAAACTTCAGCTCCCGGATCGATAGGAGCGAGCAGGGAGCACTGCCCACCTCCACGCTCTGAGCAGAGCGGCCATCTGCCTGGCCCGCAGAGGAAACGCCCCTCCTCAGTTTGTCTCGGCATTTTAGGCCATCCCGTTTGCCACCCTTGCCTGTTGCCAGGAATGGGCCTGATTTTGGTAGTTCTCAGTTCTAACAACCACATTGAATGGGTTTCCTTACTTAATCCATTTCTGAAGAGAAGCAAAAAAAAAAAGAAAAAGAAAGCTGGTTTTTCTAAAAGATGGGTGAGCTTATAGCAAGGATGAGCAACCCCACTAGAAGAATAGAAGAACGGCCAGATCCACGAGGGTTTCATGGTCCAGGGATTCAGTTGTTTGTGGCACAGGGATGATTTGCCATCCTCACCAAAGACCACTAGCTGACCTGCCAAGATGCCCCCCCTTGCCCTCAGATCCCATCACTGCCTTCATGAACTACAAGGGGAGAAGCCGTGCCCCTCCGGCAGTTCTCTCTGCCATCGCTTGAGGCCATACAAGGGGACCTTTGCAACAGCTGGGACGGAAGACACAGAAGACGGGATCGCAAGTTTGCAACCAGTGTTGAGATGAGCTGGAGAATGGGCATTGCCAGGAGTGAGGGGGTGGTGGAGCTAATTAGGGCTTCTTATTACCTGGGATCCATCCTGGAAAGAATGTCTTTACCTCAGTAACCTTAGCGGAACCATCTCTGGCATCACCATTTGGTAAAACACACTGCTTAACTCATCAGATGCTGACTTGGTGGTGGAAGAATTCTTTTGACTACAGGCTCCATGGTGACCCGTGAGTGGGTCCCCGTGAACCGTCTGTTCGAGGGGGAACCAGCGACAAATCTGGAGTCTATGGTCTGGATGGAAGCAAGGCTGAGAAGCCCACAGATGGGCTGCAAAACGCGTGGTATTATCTTAACTACCCTCTTCTGTTACGGTTTACACGATAGAATTTTTAAACAAATGTGTTTAATTTTCTAAAATCTCTTGTATTAAAATTTTCCTTTGGAATAAGCTGTGGTAATTTTGTTACAATCTAGTTGAGACACACCTCTTTACAATGACAAAATTAAAACGGTTACATTTTCTAAATTAGATATTCGGTTTATGGTCTAATTCTTTGCATCCATTCTTTTTCAGCAGTTGGGGATTAGGTGAAGTTTCAGTATACACTATAAAAACTTCTTATAAGGTCCTTCACCATTTCACATGTTACCCTGAACAACATGATTTGATTGGACAAGCATCACTTTTATTTGAAGTAGAGCAGGAGCTTATTTTGAGTTATTAGGCAGATCTATATTAATTGGAGATGTAGAATCAAAATTCTATACAGAAAAAAATTCCCTTCATTATAGGTTCCTATTCACTCAAACCATTTTTGGGCACCTACTGTATACCATCATGCCAGGCCCTGGGCATACAGCAGTGGCGAAGGCAGAAAAGACCCTTGCCTCTTGGACTGATTCCAAGTAAGACAGATGGACAATAATGTATATTTCTGTGTATCTGTCTGTCTACACACACTTCCCTGGTGCCTTAGCAGTAAAGAATCTGCCTGCCAGTGCAGGAGACGCCCGAGACACAGGTTCAATCCATGAGTCAGGAAGATCCCCTGGAGAAGGAAATGGCAACCTTCACCCGTATTCCCGGGAACATCCCATGGACAGAGGAGCTTGGTGGGCTGCAGTCCTTGGGGTTGCAAAGAGTCAGACACGACTGAGCATGCATGTATGCATCTATCTAAACACACAGACCCTGTTTAAAATCAGCCATGCAGACAGTTACCGACCACTGTAAGCTCCACAACGGACTTGGAGAAAGATCTCCTTTTAACAGTTGAAGCCAGGCTTTCTCGGCCTCAGCACCGATGACGTTTGTGGCTGGATAGCTCTGGGGCATGAGGGCTGTCCTGTCACTAGCGTGATCAGCCCTGGTCTCCAACCCCTAAACGCCCTGGAACCTTTTGTGTTCTCACAACCAGATGTCACCACACATCCCTGGAGTGAGGAATGGTCCCCTGTTGAGAACCCTGAGGCTAGACCAAGGGATTCTCTTGGCAAAAGTGACATTTAAGCTATGACTTGAAGGATGAGAAAAAATGCTACGCAGTCTCCTGCTCCCCACCCCAAATTTACATTGGCTTAAAAAATTCACCCCCTGAAACCAGGTATCTAACCTTTTTAACCAGGATAGTAAGAGGCCAGGTTGGCTTCCCTGGTGGCTCAGACGGTAAAGAATCTGCCTGCAACGCAGGAGACCCAGGTTCGATTCCCGGAATCTGGAAGATTCCCTGGAATGGCTACCTACTCCAGTATTCTTGCCAGGAGAACACCATGGACAGAGGAGCCTGGTGGGCTACAGTCCATGGGGTCGCAAAGAGCCGGACGTGACTGAGTGACTAAGCACATGCTCTAATGAGATTGGTATTTAAAAGGCATCCCAGCAAATCATGGGGAGATGCTGCCCAGGGGCCCACAAGGGATACTGCAGACCCCTCAGCCCAGGGCCGTGGGGAGGGTACTTCCAGGCTGATTCGAGAGAGGAGGGTTAGACCAGCACTGGTTTTCGAGGGCGTGTACGTGGACCACACTGCGCCTGCGCTCTCCAGCCTCCAGGTCACTAAACCCTTAGGCCACCACAGTGCATCCCCTATTTGGACAGATGAGAAAGAAAACTACGTGCAGGCCGAGTGTGGGCCCTAGTGCCCCAGCCTCGAGGCGGAGGAGAAGCAGGACTGTCTCCATTGTGCCCACAGCCAGGACTGTCTTGGCCACACTGTGATCGGCCCAGGCCGCCCCTCCCTCACGTCCAGCGTGCATGCAGCAACCTCCCCATTCTCTCTGGCCTCTCCCAAGGGACGCCTCAGCGCCTCAGCTATCTCCAAGCACAGCTGACCCCCCAGCTGGAGGCTGTCTCCTTGATTATCCTCAGTCCATATTCCCAAGGGCTTCCCTGGTAGCCCTACTGGTAAAGAATCCACTTGCAACACAGGAGACCCCGGTTCAATTCCTGGGTCAGGAAGATCTGCTGGAGAAGGGATAGGCTACCCACTCTAGTATTCATGGGCTTCCCTGGTGGCTCAGCTGGTAAAGAATCCACCTGCAGTGTGGGAGATCTAGGTTCAATCCCTGGGTTGGGATTGAACTTGCTTCTCTACTTTAAACCACTTTGCCTCCTTAAAAACCTCAGTTCCTCAGGAGCTCATGCCATCCACCTGTATCACCCTCTATGTCTAGGCTTGGACTCGTCTATTGACCTCCAAGCTGCTTCTCACACACTGATGATTAATTCATCACTCAGGGCCCCTTGATCCCCTCCAGCCACACCGCACCTCTCTCTCCTCTGAGCTTTTCCTTCTCCAGAGGCCATTCCCCTGTGCAACATTGCGGCTTTTCAAGACCAAGGGCCACAGCGGCCATCAGCACACACCTCTGCAATCCTGACTTCAGCTTCTCTGCTCTGATCCACTCTACCTCCTGGCTCTTCTCTCTACTGGCCCCCACCCCAGCAACAGCTCTTCAGATTCCTCAGGAATGCTGTCATCTTAAAAAACCCTGTCCTCAGGACTTCCCTGGTGGCCCAGGCTTAAGAGTCCACCTGCCAATGCAGGGACACAGGCTTGATCCCCGGTCTGGGAAGCTTCCATGTGCCGCGGAGCAACGAAGCCCATGTAACACAACTAATGAGCCAGCACTCTGGGGCCCCAAAGCCTCAGCAACTGAGCCTGCACGCCTAGAGCCTGTGCTCTGCAACAAAAGAAGCCACAGCAATGACAAGACCCCGCTCACAACGAGAGAAGGCTGAGCAGCAATGAAGACCCAGTGCGGCCAAAAATAGCCAAAACACAAGATCCTGCCCTCCTCTTTGCCAAGCCCCTGCCTTTCCCAGCATTGGTTCTGTGGCCCATGCCAATCACTGCTCCCTTGGGGTCATCCCAATCTGCCCTGCATCTCTTTCATGCTTGCTTGGTAAAAACCCAGCCCTAGTCAAGCTCAACTGACAAGCTAGTCTAGAAGCCAGTATCATTTGTAACTTTGGTTTGTAACTCCACATTTTGTTTTTGACATAATTTAAGAGACTAATGCATTTAAAAGAATTACTTGTTTATGTTTGGGGGCATACAATATATAAAGATGTATGAAGGGAATGGGAATAGAGCTGCAAAGGAGCATAGGTTTTTTGTTACTAATTGTTATGAATTCAACTTATTATTCAAATTAACTTCAGGTTGTTAAATGTAATCCTCATGATAATCACAAAACAGCTGTAGGATATACACAAAAGGAGATGGAAAGGAACATTCATGACGAAAGATAGGAATGCATAGAATGAGGGACAAAAAAGCTATGAGACTTATGGAAAACACAGCAATAACTAAATATGTCCTTCCTTATCAGTAGTTACTTTAAATGTCAATGGATTAAACTTTCCAGCGGAGACAAAGATTGGCAGAAAGAATAAAAACACATAATCCAACTATATTTTGTCTACAAAAGATTTACTTTAGATCTAAGACCACAAATAGATTGAAAGTGAAACCATAGGATAAGATATTCCAGGCAAGTAGTAACCAAAAGAGGTCAGAAGTGGCTATACCAATAATAAACAAAATAGATTTTAACGCAAGTTTCAATACAGGAAGAAGCTATGACCGTTATAGGCATTTACACACCTCATAATAGATGATCAAATATAGAAAACAAAGAACTCACAGAATTGAAAGGAGAATCAGACAGTTCTACAGTAGTCCATGGTGTTGCAAAGAGCCAGACACAACTGAGTGACTAACACTTTCCCAATAATACCTGGTGACGTCAATACCCCACTCTCAATAGTAGACAGAACCACCAGACAGAAAATAAGGAAGGAAGGAAATGTAATTGGCTTACTGTGTTAAATCCTCTCACAGACACACACGGGGCACCCTACCCAACAGCAGCAGCACATGCTTCTGAAGTGCACGTGGGACCTTTTCCAGGGTAGACCATGCTCTAGGCCACAAGTCAAGTCTCAACAGATTTTTTTTAAAAGATAAGATTTCATACAACATATCTTCTTCAACCTGATGAGATAAAGTTATAAATCAGTAATAGAAGGAAAACGGAAAATTCACAAATTTATGAAAAACAACATGAACAGCCCATGGATCAAATAAATTGTGAAAAATTTATAGAAAATACTCCAAGGACTTCAAGACACTGAAAACACAGCATAGCAAAACCTACGGGATACAATGAGAGCAATGACAGGGGGGAAATTCACAGCTATAAATGCTTTTATTAAAAAACTAGGATGACCTAAAACCACCACTCTAATCTTGAGGCAGGAGGAAGATGCCCCTGCTCCTTGAGGTAAGCAGTAGTTTGTTCCCTGTGGCCAGAAAGTCCCAAATTTCAATAGCAGGACAATGAGAGAGGAGGCTGGGCCCAGGATATAGGAGAATGAATATTTCTCATTCTCAAAGTCAAGGAAACCCTCCCAACTAGAAAGCTCCTTGGAGGTCAAAAGGGGAGTAATACCAAGGCTACCCATAAGCCTTTCCATCTTGGCTGAGAGATGTATGTACACAGGGGAGGACCATGAGATATACCAAATACAGACTCAGAACCAGGCAAAGGGAGATGACTGGCCAAAGAGAACCCAAAGAAATACCCCACGTAAGTGATTTAAGCTACCCAAAGGCTGAGACTGACTGAGTCAGCCCGTATATCTATCTACATGCACTGTACTCCTTTTCCTCCTAATAAACAGTTTATTTCACTACTTTCCATCTTTGTGGGAATTCTTTTCTGCAAAGCCAAAGGGCCAGGGCCCTTGCCACTGACCACTGGTCTGGTGGCTAGGATCTGGTGCTCTCACTGACGTGACCTGACCGTAATCTCTGGCTCAGAAACTGAAACCCTGCTCCAAGCCACTGCAGGCTGAGGCCACCTGACATTATACTTGCTGCTGAAGCCTGGGAATTCAGAAAGTCAAGGTAAAGCAAGGGCTTCCCCCAGCTGCGGCTGGAGGCCCTTGGCCCACTCGTGCTTGCTTTCAAAACCCACAGAGCATAACTTCAATCTGTCCACAGCCTTTTGGCTCCCTGCCAACACTAGGGGTGTCGAGGGGATCTCCCAGGGGCCGTGCAGATTCAAATAATGCTTGGGTGACAGCTGGCACTGTCCTTTGGGACATGGTGGAAATGTGATTTCTGACCACAGAGGAGCCCAAGGGGTCGCACTCTCCCTCTCTCACTGTCCCATGTGGAACATTGCACCAGAGTTTTCTTTCCCACCTTACTCACACAACAAAGTCTCTTTCTTACTTCCTATTTCTGTGTCCTTTTAGAGAAGAAATCCTGCACATTATCCCTAAACTGCATCCCTGCCACTGTCAAACCCCGTGCTGTCTGTGTCAGATAAAACCATCAGGATGATTCCCAATTCTACCTTAGCCGCCAGACAGGTAGCGCAAAGGAGTTGCGGTTCTTCTGCTGCCTAGTCTCTCCCTTCACCCCGTGCCCATGAGAGTTTCTCCCCTCCTGGCCCTCAAGGGCCTTAAATCCCATGACATCATCCATAGCACCCAACTCCAGTTTCTCCAAAGGTTCCTCTTTGCATCTATCGGACCCCCTTCACTCCAGGCCTTGGCAGTGGGCACACTGCTATGGAGAGCTTATCAGGCTGGCCACCACCCAGAAGCCCGAATCATAAACTCTGTAGATGTTTAGTCGTAAGAAACCCACCCCAGCATAGAAGACTTGTCACGGGACGTCAGCTCTATAGACAAAGGATCCCTCTTCAGGAACGTCTTGACAACCCGTTTGTACTGGTTCAAATGTCCTCCCCTGGCCATGTGGGGAGGCACCTTGTGCAAGATACCAAGGAAAACAAGAAATGTCTGGTCAGAAATCCATGGGAGAAATCCATGCTTGAAACCCCATCAGGTTTGAAGGGAATTCAGGTGATGCCCCGAACCTCTTCAGGTTGAAGCCTCCTGGTAAATGTGTCCAGGACCCTGGATTCTGTACCTCTCTTGTTCTTGGCTGTAGGTCACTCCATGTGGGAGAATCCATCTCCAAGCCAAAAGAAACACCTCTGGGGTATATCCCTAAGAACTGGGTATTTTTTAAATAGAAGGGCCAAGAAAGGAAAACCGTAAGTTCTACTGTACCAGAGCCTGGCCTTTGTATAAGTTGGGGAATGAAGAAAAATGACCTGAAAACGGGTCTCTAAATGATATCATGCTGCAATTGGATCTTCGTTGCCTTGGGAAAGTAGACTGAGGTTTCCTATATTCAGATTTTCATGGTCCTTAACAAAACCCTGCCATATATGACTCTTAGTAATTTAAAACCTGGGGAAGCAGAAAACTCTCGTGACATTTTAGATGATCCCCTTCTAAGCTCTCCCATCTCTCAGGGGGGAAATTAAGCTCCCCCTTCTCCCGACAGTACCCCTTCTTCTCCAGAGTCACCGACTTTTCTTGGTCCCCCTGACCAATCCCAAACTCCATCTCCCTGTGTCCCTCCCATTACTCCAAAGAAAGAGAGACAAGTCCCTCTGGGGTGACCTGCAGCAAAACTCCGTATGACCCAGGATCAGGAAAATTCTGCCCTCCTAGGGAAGGCTGAATGGCAAAGGCAGTCAGAGTACATGTGCCCGTCTCTTTAACTGACTTAGCCTGATGCACGCAGAAACCAGGCTAGTTTTCTGAAGACCCCGGTAACTTTGCTGAAGAGTTTCATGCCCTCACTCTGGTCCATGATTTAACTTGGAAGGATGTCCAAGCAGTCCTCTCTGCTTGCTGTACTCCTCAGGAAACACAGAGAATCTGGACAGTAGCCCAGGGACGCACTGACCAGAGGGACTGTCCTCAGTCCCAAAGGGGAAGAGGGGCTCCTGCTCCCAAGATGGCCCTGCTGGACGACCGAGGTGGCCTGGAGATTCCGGGGGCTCCCCCCAGTGAGACATCTATCTCCATCGAGAAACCCCAGAGAGTCTTTGACAAGGCAGGTAAGAAGATTGATTACTTGATATGGAAGCCACTTGCTCTGTCTTAATTTCTCACACTGGACCTTTCTCCTCCAAAAGCTCTACCACGACTGGTGGTGATGAAAAGCCTCACACTCTTCACTTCCCTGGGCTCTCACTTCCCAGTTCCAGCAGTGGTTGATTTCAGATGCCCTTTTAGCCGCACCTCAGTGGCCAACCCTTGTCCTTGGGAGGGACCTCCTGAGTTCCCTTGGGGCCATACCGAGCAGTCCCTTATCTTGACTCTCAGACAGACCAGCCGGAAAAGCAAGGTCCTATTCCCAGCTATAACCTTCACTGCAGGACAAAGGAATCCTTGAAAGGGCCCAACTTGTAAGAATGCCCAACTTGTAAGAATTAGCCTTAGGCCAGAAACCGCCTATTTTAACAAGAGACAATAAAGTTTCCCCATAGAGTTGGAAGCAAAGAAGGGTTTTACAACCCCTCATGGATACTTACAAGTACTTACTAGTCTTTACAGATACCTTTACTGGATGGATAGAGGCTTTCCCTACTAGAACAGAGAGGGCAACTAAAGTGGCTAAGGCTCTTCTTAAGGGAAATTATTCCTAGATTCAGGTTGCCCCATCACCTTCAGAGTGACAAAGGACCTTCGTAGCCAAGCAAAACTCAACAGGTCTTGCAGGCTTTAGGAATTAAATACCACCTCCATTCAGCCTCAGGAAAAGTGGAATAGGCCAATCATACCCTAAAGAAAACCTTGGCAAAACTGCCAGGAAATGTCAGCGTTGCAGTATCACCCGCTGCCAGTAGCTCTCTTAAGGGTCAGGGCAGCCCCTAAAACAACCACTAAGTTAAGCCTTTTTGAAGGGACATTAGAAGGCCATTCCTTACTCTAGACATGCTAACTGACCCAGAAACCCAGCCTCATCTGAAATGATTATAAATCTAGGTCACGTCCAGATATGGCAACAGACTACAGTCCTCTCCAGATGACAGTCCAAGACACCGTTGTAAGCCCTGGAGACTGGGTACTTTTATAGATCTGGAAGAATAGTCCCCTGGTGACCAGCTGCTCCCAAAATGAAAGGGTCCTTACCAAGTCTTGCTGAGCACCCATAGCACTTCAACTCCAGGGGAGTCACCAGCTGGGTTCACTGGTCCAGGATTAAGCCTGGCCCAGTGATAAGTTACAGGAACCCGAAGACCCACATTCCAGCCATCCCTGTGAATCCATGCCTTTCTTTGAGTCTCCACAGGATTCAAAGGATGCAGGATAACCTGAAAATTCCAGGTGGATATTGAGCCACTCCAAGACCCGAAGCTCTTATTCAAAAAGATCAGAAAGACTTCTGAGACCCTAGGCTGGGAACCGAAACCCTGTTCAAGCTACTGCAGGCCAGAGGCATCTGAGATCAATCTTACAATTTCAGGAACCAGTAAAAAAAGAACAAACTAAATTCAAAGTTAGCACAAAGGAGGAAATAACACAAGTTCGAGCAGAAATGAAGTGGAGAATGGAAAAGCAAAAGATAAAATTAATGAAAGTTGTTGAATGAAGCAATAAAATTGACAAACCTATAGCTAGATGGACTAAGGGGAAAAAGTGACGCCTAAACTTGATAAAAGCAGAAATGAAAATGGGGACATTACTAGTGATTCTACAGAAATAAAAAGGATTATGAGTACCATGACTAATCTTATGCCAACAAGTTGGATAACCTAGATGAAACAAACGAATTTCTAGAGCCACAAAATCTACCAAGACTGGATCAAAGAAATAGAAAAGCTGAACGAGCTTATATATAACTAGTAAGAAGATTGAATTAGTTATCAGTCTCTCAAGAAAGGAAAGGCCCGGACCTGATGACTTTACTGGTGAATTCTGCCAAACATTTAAAGAGCTAATGCCAATCCTCAAACTTTCCCCCCCAAAATTGAAGAGAGCAAAACCTGGGAGAACGAGATGGTAGAGGAGTAGGTGGACATGGAGTATCTCTCTCTCCACGGATACATCAGGAATACACCTTCAGACACAGAACACCAGCTGAGAACAGACAGGAGAAACTTGACCAGTGGAAAAGAATATACAGAACTATGCAAAACCCAGTAGGAGGAAGGAACTAGGAGGAAAAGCAGGAGTGTTAGTAGGACTGGACCTGCCCTCAGCAGGTGGGGCAACTGAAGCAGGTCCGATCCCCACATCAGGGCAACTGTCTGAGTCAGAGGAGAAACATTTAAGGCTGAGGGTGAAACAGCTGATCAGTGGCAGCCTAAATGGAATGAGAAACAGACAGTCCTTGCCGCCGCCATACACACCCCGGACAGGGATGCCGGTCCCCTGGAAGGTGCAGCAGCTGGGAGCTGGAGTTTAGGGATTGTGGACCAGTCCCAGGGGGAGGGCTGCTGTTGACTGTGGAGAGACGGATTGAGGGGATGTGAGGAAGGAGATTATGGTACGAAATGCCTGTGGAGGAAAGCCAGGAAGTCATGGAAGCAAGAAGATACTGTTGAGTCACGTGTAGGGGGTGGAACCATCACCATAGCCTCTCTCCCCCCACACACCAGCATTGGCAGCTGAACAATAGAGAGGCTGGCCCATCAAACGCCTGAGGTACTAAACTCCAGAGTAGGACCCCACCCAGGGTGCCCCTTAAGTGCCTGAACTGCCGAACAAAAGAGAAGGACCCCAGGTAAGGAAGCCCTCTAAGTGCCTGAATGGGCGGAGCTACGGAGAAAGACTGGCCAAAGAGGCTTTCTGATTGCCAGCTGCAAGAGGCTCGAAAAAAGACTCAGATAGGGCTGTAACTCCTGGGGCAGAGGCAATCTGTGTCCCTGCACACTTGGCACCACCAGGGTCCCTGCAAGCCAAGCAGCTGCACCGCCTTCACACCCAGCTCTCACTGGGACACGTCTATGTCTGCAGGGTTTCTTTGGTCGTGTCCAACTCTGTGGCCCTGTAGACTATGGCCTGCCAGGCCTCTCTGTCAGGGGTGTTTTCCAGGCAAGAATACTGGAGCGTACTGGCCAATACTGGTTGCCACACCCTTCTAGAGCACTATTATTTCCTGCTGCCCTAGCTGCCAACTCCCCTGAGTATCTGGTGCTGCCAGAACCCCTGAGACCCAAGCAGCCGCACCACCTCCACACCTGGCAGAGGTGGAAATAAAACCACAGTTGAAACCCAGGGGCAGTGTGGCTAAGGGAGAAGACCCAAAACATTCCCACCAGTTGTACAAGCTGCAGATTAAATCCATACGATCAACTAGCCAGACTCTGGGTCTATGAAATATATAAAAGGTCATTGAGAGCTCCCACAAAAGAAAACACATTACTTCTGATAGCTGTGGGCATTGGAGGCAAGAACACACTAGGACCAGATTAGAATCTGAGCTGCCCCGACAGCAGGTCCAGAGACCAGCACAGTGTTGGAGGGCATCCCTAGGGAGGTGAGGTGGACTGTGACTCCCAGCAGGGAAAGGACTCTGACAGCAGAGACTCAAGAAAAACATTTATTATTCTTATGTTTTGACTTGTTCTATAGATTCTTTTGAAACTTTTTTTCTCCCTACCCCACCCTGTTGTAGTTGTCGATTTTATTTGCGCTATGAAATCTAAGCTTTTGAGCTTTTTTCCCCTCAGTCACATTTTTTTATAGTTGTTATAAATGTCTGCCTCTACATTGGGCTTTTGCAGTTCTGTGGAGCTTTTTTTCCCTTTCCTCTTTTTTTAATTTTAATTTTTAAACCTATTATTTTTTCTACATTTATTCCCTTGCTTGCTTCTCCCACTATTCTTTTCCTTGCAGTTAATCTTTAATGTATATAAATCATCTTTATCTACCTCTAACTTTGCATATCTATTCTTTCTTTTCTTTCTTTCCTTTCCTCTCAACATATATGTTAGTTTTATTTTCATTGCTTTATCCCCCAATCTGCGCCTTGCTTTAGTTTTGTTTTCCAGTTTGTGCTTTAGTTAGTTTTGTTCTTAACTGGTAGATATAATTTTTAGTTTCCTTTGTTCGTTGGATCAATCTATTGTACTTTACTTTTGTTGGACTGTTTTGATTTTGCTTATGGGTGTATCTGTATATGTGTATATTCAGTCACACTTTTTACTGTTGTTATAAACCTCTGCCTCTACGTTGGGCTTTTGCAGTTCTGTGTTTTCCTTTTGTTTTTCTTCTTCCTTTTTCTTTTCTTTTTTATAATTTTAATTTTTTTCAAGCCTACTATATTTTGTCTGCACTTATTCCTTTGCCTTTCCTACTGTTCTTTTCCCCTTGCTGTTAATCTTTAATGTATATAAATCTTCATCTACCTTTATTTAACTTTGCATATCTATTCTTTTTTTCTTTTCTTTCTTTCCTTTCCTCTCAACATATTTGTTAGTTTTGTTTTCATTTATTTATTCCCCACTTGGCACTTTGCTTTAGTTTTCTTTTCTGGTTTGTGCTTTAGTTTTGTTCTTAACTGGTAAATATACTTTTTGATTTCCTTTGTTTACCAGGTGAATCTACTGTACTTTATTTAAGTTGGACTGTTTTGACTTCAGTGGAAGTTCTAGCCAGAGCAATTAGGCAAGAAAAAGAAATAAGAGGCATCCAAATTATAAAAGAGGAAGTAAAATCCTTTCTATTTGTTGATGATAAGGTCTTACATGTATAAAACCTTAAAGATTCTGCAAAACAAAACAAACAAACAGAGATAATAACTGTTAGAGACAATAAATTTCAGCAAATTAGTAGGGGACAAAGTCAACACACAAAAAAATCAGTTGTACTTCTGTACATTAACAATGAACAGTTTAAAAGGAAAATTATGAAACAGTTCAACTGACAATAGCATGAAAAAAAAATACTTGGGTGTTAACCAAAGAGGTAAAAGACTTGTAAATAAATTATAAGACATTGCTGAAAGAATGATAAGTCATAAAATAGTAGAAACACATATCATGCTCATGGTTAGAAGATTTAATATTAAGATGTCACTACCCAAAAGAATTGCCTGATTTAATGCAATCCCTATCAAAATCCCAATGACTTTTTTTTTTTTTTTTTTGCAGAAATAGAATGTGTGTGTTAGTTTCTCAGTCATGTCTGACTCTTTGTGACCCCACAGACTGTAGCCCATCAGGCTTCTCTGTCCATGGGATTCTCCAGGAAAGAATACTAGAGTGGATTGCCATTCCATTCTCTAAGAAATAGAATGATCCATTTTAAATTCACATGGAAGTTCAGGGGACCCAAAATAGCTAAAACAATCTTGAAAAACAACAAGTCGGGAAGACTCACATTTCTTGATTTCAAAATTTTTAACAAATTCATCAAAACAGTGTGATAGTGACATGACTAGAATAGAATGGGGAACGTAGAAACAAACCCTTGTATATACAGCCAAATCACTCATTGACAAGGGTGTCAAGACCGTTCACTGGGGAAAGGACAGCCTTTTAACAAATGGGAAAACTGATTGTCCATGGGGAAAAAGAGGTTGGATCCTTGTTTAACACCATGTACAAAAATTATCTCAAAAGGGATCAAAGACCTACTATAAAAGTCTTAGAAGAAAACAAGAAGGGAAAGCTTCACAACATTGGATTTGGCAATGATTTCTTGAATATGACACCAGAGGCACAGGCAACAAAAGAAATAGACAAATTACTTACGAAAAAATTTAAACATTTTGGACATCAAAAGACATTATGTAAAAAGTAAGAAAGCAACCCATAGAATGGAAGAAAATACTGGCAAATAAAATTTTTGATAAGTAATTAACATCTTCAGTTCAGTTGTTCAGTTGTGTCCGACTTTTTGCGACCCCATGAGCTGCAGCACGCCAGGCCTCCCTGTCCATCACCAACTCCCAGAGTCCACCCAACCATGTCCATCAAGTCAGTGATGCCATCCAACCATCTTATCCTCTGTCGTCCCCTTCTCCTCCTGCCCTCAATCTTTCCCAGCATCAGGGTCTTTTCAAATGAGTCAGCTCTTCTCATCAGGTGACCAAAGTATTGGAGTGTCAGCTTCAGCATCATTCCTTCCAATGAACACCCAGGACTTATCTCCTTTAGGATGGACTGGTTGGATCTCCTTGCTGTCCAAGGGACTCTCAAGAGTCTTCTCCAACACCACAGTTCAAAAGCATCAATTCTTTGGTGCTCAGGTTTCTTTATAGTCCAACTTTCATATCCATACATGACTACTGGAAAAACCATAGCCTTGACTAGTTGGACCTTTGTTGACAACGTAATGTCTCTGCTTTTTAATATGTATACTGTCTAAGTTGGTCATAACTTTCCTTCATCTAGAATATGTAGAAAACTCCAAAACTCAACAACAATAAAACCCAATCCAAAAATGGTCAAAAAGGGGGTTTCCTGGTGATCTAGTAGTCAAGCACCTGTCCTGCAATGCAGGAGATGAGGGTTCAATCCCTGGTCTGGGAAGAGCCCACATGCCAAGAGGCAACTGAGCCTGTGCACCACAACTATTGAGCCTGTGCTCTGGAGCCTGCGGGCTGCGACTACTGAGCCCAAATGCCTAGAGCCCACGCTCCGACACAAGAGAAGCCACCACACTGAGAGGCCTGCACACCGCAACAGTAGGCCCTGCTCACTGCAAACAGAGAAAGCCTGCACACAGCAGTGAACACTCAGTGCAGCCAAATATAATCAATCTTTAAAAAAATTTTTTAGCTTTTTTTAAAGAATGGTCAAAGGACTCAAATAGACACTTCTCCTAAGATATCCAAATAGCACATGATCCAAAGCACCTGAAGAGATGCTCAATGCCAGTGATCACTAGGGAAATGCAAATTAAAACTGTGATAACACCTCCTACCCATTAGGCTGGCTTTCATTTTTAAAGACGCAAACAGAAAATAACGAGTTTTAGGGAGGATGTAGAGAAATGGAATTTTGTACATTGTTGGTGAGAATGGAAAATGGTACAGCTGCTGTGAGAACAACAGTAGGCTGGTGAGTCCTCAAAAACTTAAACAGAATCACCACGAAAGAAGTGAAAGCGTTAGTGGCTCAGCCATGTTCGACCCTTTGTGATCCCGGAGACTGTGGCCTGCCAGGCTCCTCTCTCCGTGGAATTCCTCAGGCAAGAATACTGGAGTGGGTAGCCATTCCCTTCTCCAAGGTAACTTTCTGACCCAGGGATCGAACCTGGGTCTCCTGCAATTGGAAGCAGATTCTTTACCATCTGAGCCACCAGGGAAGCCCATTTTTTCCACAATTAAAATAAATAATTATCCTGATTTCCTCAAAGCAATGATAGAAGCCCAGAGGAGTGATTAGCTTGCCTAAGTGTAGATGGTTTTATGTATTAACATCATTGCTGACGATTCAAACAAGTCTGTCCACACCCAAGTGATAGCTCTTTTCACTGAAGGGCATTAAAAAAAAATGTGGTGGATTCATGTTGATATATGGCAAAATCAATACAATATTGTAAAGTTAAAAAAAAAAGTAGGACATGACTGAACAACAAAAACAACAGCAAAAAAAAAAAAAATGAAAAAAAAGTTGAATGAAAGTTCACTAATGTGTGAGTTTTTCTATCCTATGCCACTGTGGGTCTGTCACTAATATAGACTTCAAAGTTTGAAGATTTTAAGTCAATATAATGGAAAAACTTAGAACATTTATCATGGACTGTGTAAAGATTCCATGAAAGGGCTTCCATGTTAGTCCACTGGATAAGAATCCCCCTACCAATGCAAGGGACACCGGTTTGATCCCTGGTCCAGGAAGATCCCACATGCTGCAGAGCAACTAAGCTAGTGCCCCACAACTACTGAAGCGCTCACATCTAGAGCCCAAGCTCCACAATTAAGAGGAGCAACCGCAGTGGGAAGACTTCACACCACAGCTAGAGAGTAGCCCCCACTCGCTGCAACTGGAGAAAGCCTGAGTGCAGTAACAAAGATCCAGAAAGCCTGAGTGCAGTAATGAAGACCTAGCACAGCCAAAACTTAAATAAATAAATAGATCTTTAAAAAAAAAAAAGAAAGAAAAAAGACTTCATGGAAAAGGTAAACTTTATGATCAAACAGAGGTGAGTGACTCAGGACTTCCCTGGTAGTCCAGTGGTTAAGACTCTGTACTCCCAATGCAGGGGCCCGGGTTTGATCCCTGATCAGGGAACTAGATCCTACATGGGATAAATAAGACCTGGCACATAAATTTTTTTTTTTTTTTTAAATGAAGTGAGTGACTCTCTCTCAAGAAGGCTGCTGGAGAATTAATACTCAAGCTGGGGCTTGGACCAAATGACTTCTAAAATTCAGGTATAATTCATTTTGGCAATCACATATTACTTTTTTTTTAAAAAACAAATTGAAGGTTTCTGACCACACTTCACTGTCAGATGACAGCATTTTTTAGTAATAAAATATTTTTTAATTAAAGCATGTACATTGTTTTTAAGACATAATGCTATTGCATGCAATAGACTACAGTATAGCATACACATAACTTTTATATGTGCTGGGAAATAAAAATCATGTGACCCACATGACTGCTATGTTGGCTTGATTGTGGTAGCTGCCTCTATCAAAACAGTCCACAGGGAAGGGAGACAGGCAGGTAGCAGGGCTGGGAGCCCTGAGGAGGGAGAAGCCCACCTGCCGTAAAGGACCCCTGGGACTTCCCTCTTTGATGACATCACCGGCACTTACTGGTTCCCCAAGTTTGCTGGCATAAACGTGACACTCAGACCCAGAAACACTAGGTGAGTGAAGAAGGGAGCACCTTGAATGAAAAGGCATCGTCCCCTGTGAGGCAGCAACTTGAATGCCAGCTCCACCACCTCTTGTGTGACTATGGGCACCTCCCTTGACCTCTCTGGGTCTCAGTATTCCCTTCTGTAAAATGGGGATAACAGCACACCTTCCTTATAGGTCATCGCATTGAGTACAATATGTAAAGTCCTTAGAGCACCAGCCCTACTCAGGCATCGCCAGCATCTACCAGGACGGATGCTGTTCAGCATCTCACATTCATTTATTATCACTTACTGATCCAGGCTGCACATTCCAGGTGGGCACTTGTTCCTCACATTCTCTGCTCTGACCCTGGTGCCCTTCCAGGACTCCCCTGGCATGTTTCAGGAGCAAGAACATGTTGTAAAGTGAATGCACGAGCACATCCCCACATCCTCTGTCTTATTTAAAATCCTCACAATCTCAGGAGGTGGGGATGGCGATGAGCCGGTCCCACCGCCAGGGAAGGGAAGCGCCTCACAAACCCAAACACCCTGAAGAAGCTCCCCTGAGATCCTAAAGGACCGAGATGGAGACGCAGGCAGATGCCCTCCCCTCTGCCTGTCCGGTGGGAGCGACCTCACTCACTTCACAGGGTGGACGGGAGAACCACGAGAGGATGACAGTGTGAGAGCATACAGCAGGTGCTTAATAGGTGGTCCTTCCCGCCCCCTTGCCGTGGAGGCTTGGGCTGCCCCCTTACAGCATCCCATGGAGAAACCAGGCCCAGAGAGCTATGGTGACTTGCGCCAGGTCACACAGCCCTGAAGGCCGACTTAAGCAAGCACAGTATGCTGGTGGGGGCGGCGCTGCCATGTCCCAGCCTCGCCTTTGCCTGGACCCCCTCTCTGGGGATTGTAGGTGTGTGGAAATGGGCAGATCGACCTTCCCGTGTCTTTTCCAGGAAACAGTAACAAGAATAATTTCCTTTCATTTCCCATCATTATTCTGTGAACATTCTGGCTTCTATGTTCTCGGTCCGCCTGCCGGGTTCCCGTTTCCTTTCTCTGGCGGTTTCTGAGGCAGGTATTGATCACTTTGTGTTCTTTGTCTTCGTGTCATCAGAGTTGACCCTGAAAGAGCTCCGTGAGGAATCTGAGAGACGTCCTGTGTGTGCACGTCTTTTAATGTGCACACCCTCCGAGGTGGCCTGACAAGCTGTCACCTGAGACACCTAGCCGGGGCTGTGATTCTGAGGCCGCCTTCTTGCCTCAGTGACATCCGCAGCGTCGCCGTCACTTTAGGGTACGCGGCACTGGTCATGAGAACAGGACTACCCGAGGCCGACAGGTCCGGGGACCCAGATCCCGGGCCCTCAGAGGGGCGCCCTGGGCGGCGGGTTTTTTATGGATACAATTTTTAATTAATTTTTTTGGCTGTGCTGGATCTTCGTTGCTGTGCGGACTTTTTTCCAACTGCGGCAAGCGGAGTGCGTGGGCTTCATCTTGCCGCGGCTCCTATTGTTGCAGCGCAGGGGCAATAGGGCGTGCGGGCTCCCGTAGTTGTGGTACGAGGGCTCGGTAGTAGTGGCTCATGGGCTTAGTTGCTTCACTGCACGTGGGATCTTCCCAGATCAGGGATCAGACCTGTGTCTCTGGCACTGGCAGGGAGGTTCTTCACCACTGAGCCCCCAGGGAAGCCCCGGGTGGTGGCTTTGTGTGGTTTTCAGTGTTTCCAGCCTCTGGCCCTGGGCCTCTTGTTCCCTGCGACTGATGCTCAGACACCCGGCCGCCTACCTCCCTACCCCAGTGGGTCTCACATTTGATGGTAAGTTACCACTCAGAGGGCTTGTTAAAACCCAGTCACTGGGCCCACCCCCAGGATGCTGGTTGCTGGAGGGCTAGATCAGGCCTGAGAATGTGCGTTTCTAACAAGTTCCCAGGCAACACCACCTCTCCCAGTCTGGGGACCGCCCTGAAGCACCTGCAAGGGGAGGGGGGGGTCACAGCAGCAGTGACAGGAAAAGAAGTGTTAGGCACAAGCAGCCACCAAATGCCTGCCAGATTCTAGGCTCCAAATAGAGTCCTTCACATAAATATCTCATGGGTCCTCACCGCAACCCTGTGAGACAGGCGCTGTTACTACCCCATTACACAGATGAGCAAACTGAGGCCCAGGGAGATTCAATGGCCTTCCTGCCTAGTCTAGGAATGTCTGCACTGGGGCGTAACAGCCTTCCAAAACCAGTGGGGAGGCTTCTGGGTGGAGGGGTGCTAATGGCTCCTCCCACGAGGGCAAGTGTTCCAAGACAGAAGGCCATAGGTCACCCAGTTGGTGAGAGCCGATGCCAGGGCTGAAACCCAGGCCTGTTGTCTCTGCAGTCTGTGTTTGCATTCTGGAGATGTAAGGACCATCCCCCCCCCCTCCCCGCCTCCCCTTACCCCTTCTACTCCTCTCCACTGACCTTCCCATGGCTTAAGCGTGCCAAGCCCTTACCCACCTACCCCAGTCCCTTCACACAGCCTGGTCCCCCTGCCTTGATTGCCTCCTCTGCCTGGCTCACTCATTCCTTGGGTTCAAATTGAACATCACGTCCTCAGAGAAGCCTTTCCTGACCTCTTGGCATACCATCATCTCCTCTCCATCAGTCTCTCATAAACTGTATTGTATGTACTCAGTTGCTTAGTCGTGTCCAACTCTTTACAACACCAGGAACTAGAGCCTGCCTGGCTCTTCTGCCCATGGAATTTTTCAGGCAAGAATACTGGAATGGCTTGCAATTTCCTCTTCCAGGGGATCTTCCCAACCCAGGGATCAAACCCAAGTCTCCTGCATCGGCAGATGGATTCTTTACCACTGAGCCACCTGGGAGGCCTGTGTGTGTGTGCTTAGTAACTCGGTCATGTCTCTTTGCAGCCCCATGGGCTGCAGCCCGCCAGGCTCCTCTGTCCATGGAATTCTCCAGGCAAGAATACTGGAGTGGGTAGCCACGCCCTCTTCCAGGGGATCTTCCCAACCCAGGGATCAAACCCAGTCTCCCACATTGCAGGTGGATTCTTTACCATCTGAGCCACTAGGAAAGTTCATGAATACTGGAGTGGGTAGCCTATCCCTTCTCCAGGGGATCTTCCCAACGCAGGAATTGAACTGGGGTCTCCTACATTGCAGGCAGATTCTTTACCAGCTGAGCTACCAGGGAAGCCTGGGAGGTCCGTATCTCTACTTAAATATTTGCAGTTTGCTTACTAATGACGGCAGCGGCCCCTGCTCTAGGGGAAATGGACCATGTTGGTTTTATGCACAATCACACCCTCATTGCTAGACTATAAAGGACACTCAGACACTCATTTGTTCAGTGGATGAATAGTGAAGCGAATGAATGAATGATCACTCACTTTTATGACTCTTCTCCGTATCTCCTGGTTAAAAGGCCTAATTATTTACCTTCATCTAAGAGACTTCTCCGAAAAGCTGGCCAAGATGCTGATTGGCCATTGGCCCTAGGTGAATAAAGGCTCAAGTTTATGCCTTACTGATGCTTGCCCCCCAAGCAGGTCCTCTCAGGTCCACCCATCTTTAAATACTCCACCCAGGTGACTATGAACCTCGAACTAGGGATGCAGTGCATGTGGGGCCCCAAACACATTGCTGGGACCATGAGAACTGTTTATCCTCACTCCCAGTGGGCACCCCACAGACTGTCTCCAAGGATGAGGCTCCCTGTATTCTGTCATGGGGGGATTCTGTGTCTGTCACAGAGGTGGGTCTCTTGAAGAGTTCTTTTTGTGTTTCCCTATCCCTGGCTAGTGAAAGTGTTAGTCGCTCGTGTCCAACTCTTTGCGACCCCATGGACAGTAGTACACCAGGCTCCTTTGTCCATGGAATTCTCCAAGCAAGAATACTGGAGTGGGTAGCCATTCCTTCTCCAGGGGATCTTTCTGATCTAGGGATCAAACCTGGGTCTCCCACATCACAGGCAGATTCTTTACCATCTGAACCACCAGGGATGACCATAAAAAAGGCTGAGCACTGAAGAATTGATGCTTTTAAAACTGTGGTGCTAGGGAAAACTCTTGAGGGCCCCTTGGACAGCAAGGAGATCAAACCAGTCCATCCTAAAGGAAACCAACCCTGAATCCTCATTGAAAGACTGATGCTGAAGCTCCAATATTTGGACCACCTGATGCAAAAGGCTGACTCACTGGAAGACTCTGATGCTGGGAAAGATTGAAGGCAAGAGGATAAGGGAGGAATAGAGGATGAGATCCATGGGGTCGCTAAGAGTCAGACACGACTGAGCAACTTCACTTTTTTTCACTTTCATGTGTTGGAGAAGGAAATGGCAACCCACTCCAGTGTTCTTGCCTGGAGAATCCCAGGGACAGGGAAGCCTGCTGGGCTGCCGTCTATGGGGTCACACAGAGTCGGACACGACTCAAGTGACTTAGCAGCGGCAGCAGCAGAGGATGAGATGATTGGATGTCATCATCGACTCAATGGACATGAGTTTGAGCAAACTCTGGAAGATAGTGAAAGACAAAGAAGCCTGGCGTGCTGCAGTCCTTGGGGTTGCAAAGAGCTGGACGTGACTGACTGAACATCATCATCATCATCATCATCCCTGGCTAAGAAGAGGAAAGCGAAGCCTGGATCACCCAGAGGCTGACAATTTATTGATGCTGAATACTGTAAAAGGTTTTTCATTCTTTACAAATCAAAAGTGTTTCCCTGTCCCACTTGAAATGAATTAGGTGAATTAGAGTGGGCTGATTTGTCAAGTTACATGCACACATGGACCATAATTCGGATTTATCTCAGCAGTACAACTGCAATGTCTTAAAACTCACCTTTTTTTATTGCTGTTACCATAACCCACCTTTTTAAAAATTGCATTTCTGTTTCTGAAGATTCACAAAGGCTGCTGGTACTTCTGCTTCTTCATTTTGAAACCTCTCAGCATTAAAACTCAAGGACGGGTACCAGCCTCTTCTTTTCTGAGGATCTCACCCATGGCTTTGAACACCATCTATGCACATGCGTGATACCCCAGTGTATTCATTCAGCCTCCCACGGGAATGCCTAACGGGCATCTCAAACTAAGTGTGCCCCCAGACAGAACCTTCAAGGGCTCCCCTAGAATTGCTCCCCAACCAAGGTAAAGGGCGCTTCCCACAGGTTGTTCCAGCTAAAACCCGAGTCACACTTGACTCCTCTTCCATCACCCTCTTCCCTCTATGTTCAATCCATCAGCAAGTTCTTTCTACTCTGCCTTCAAATTTTGTCCATACTGGTTGTTTTGTGTCCACCCCAAATTCATGCCTACCTGAATCTCAGAATGTGGCCTTGTTTGGAAAGAGGCTCATGCAAGTGTGATTAGTCATTAAGATGAGGTCATCATGGCATAGGGTGTCCTAAATCCAATGACTGGTGTCCATATAAGAAGAGGAGACACACAGATACAAGGCTGTGTGAAGATGGATGAAGAGGCTGGAGTGATGCTGTACACCAAGGATGGATAGCCACCACCAGAGGCTGGAAGACACAAGAAAGGACCAGAGACTCCAGAGGGAACGTGGCCCTGCCTACACCCTGATTTGGGACTTACAACCTCGAGGATTCTTGGAGAATAAGTTTCTTTTAAGTCACCAAGTTTGTAGTAGTTACAGCAGTCACAGGAAACCAACACAGTGTCCAAATCCATCTGCTTCTCCAGGTTACCATCGACCTCACCTGGAGACCCAGTCTGCCTGCTGGTCTCTGTTCTACCTCCATGTGCTTATGTACATATGTGTGTACATATGTATACACGTATATACACACACATATAATACATGCAAATTATATATAAGCAGGTATGTAAATGTATAGGCCATGTGTGTAATATACACTAGTGTATCACGTGTATGTGACACTTAATAAGATTGAGAATATTTTCTTCTTCCCAGAAAGTTCTCTCCTATGAATGCAACTACAGATGATCATACTTAGTGAAGTAAGTCAGAAAAAGAAAGACGCATGTCATATGCTATCACATGTGGGATCTAAAATATGGCACAAATGAACCTATTTACAAAACAGAAATAGACTCACAGACACACACAAGAGACTTGTGGTTGCCAGATAGAGTAGGAGTCTGGGGTTAGTACATCCAGACTATTATGTATAGGGTGGATAAACAACAAGATCCTACTGTATAGCACACAGAACTATGTCCAGTCTCTTAGGATAAACCATATTGGAAAAGAATATAAAAAAGAATGTATATATGTGTACAGCTGAGTTACTTGGTTGTACAGCAGAAATTAACATGACACTGTAAATCAACTATACTTCAACTTAAAAAAAAAAAAGAAGTTCTCTCCTACCCTTTCCAGTTAATTCCTGCTCCACCCCTCCAGGCACCCACTTTCTGATTTCTATCACCATAGATTAGTTAACCTGTTCCTTGGTGTCATATAAATCAAATTGTATATTATCTACTCACTGTATCCAGCTTCTTTCACTCAGCATAATCTTTGGGAGACTCATCCATGGTTATGTGTCTATCAATAATTCAATCTCTTATTCCAGAGTTATTCCACTGAATCAAATAATGTTTTAAAAATACACTCAGGGACTTCCCTGGTGGTCCAGTAGTTAATAATCTGACTGCCAATGCAGGAGACGTGGGTTCCATCACTGATCCAGGAAGATCCCACATGCTGTGTGGCAACTAAGTCCGTGTGCCACAACTCTGAAGCCTATGCTCTGCAACAAGAGAACCCACTGTGATGAGGAGCCCACACACTACAGCTAGAGAGTAGCCCCCACTTGCCACAACTAGAGAAAGCCCGATCACAGCAACAAAGACCCAGCACAGCCAAAAACAAATAAATGAAAAAACACAATCAGATATTATCATGCTTAAAACTCACATGCCTAAAACTCATTAATGAAGTAATGTGCAAGAAAATTCAAATATAAGTTATGCTCTGTGTATTATTCATTTAAAAAGTGAAAGTCACTCAGTCATGCCTGACTCTTTGCAACCCCATGGACTGTAGCCCACCAGGCTCATGCTATTCATTGATATCCCTGGTTCCCTCCTTCTGGACATTCTTTGATGGCAGGCATAACCATTTGAGCTGCTTTAAGCTAATGAATTTGAAAGGAAGTGATACGTGTCTATTCCAGATAGAATCTTGCATGGCTGGTGCATGATTCCCTTCACTTCCTTCCCTCTGCTGACATGCACGTTTGTGTTGAGAGAGACCCTCTACTCGCCTGGTCACAGAGTAGCTCCAGTGACCACAGCCCTCTTGCTGACCTCTACTGAACACATATTTCAAACAAGAAACAAACTTGTCGTATGAAGACAAAAGACATTGGGGGATGTTTGTTACTGCAGCATAGCCTGTCCTATCCTGACTTGTACAGCTTTCTTCTCTGATGCGTTCTCAATTCTTCTCCTCCCATTGCTCTTGAGCCCTCTGAGTCAGCATTTCCCAGTCACTGACCTGAAACTACTTCATTAAGATAAGAATGAAACTAGAGGAATCAACTTTCCTGACTTCAGACTATACTACAAAGCTACAGTAATCAAGAGAGTATGGTACTGGCACAAAGACAGAAATACAGATCAATGGAACGAAATACAAAGTCCAGAGATAAATCCAAGCACCTATGGACACCTTATCTTTGACAAAGTAGGCAAAAATATACAATGGAGAAAAAAATAGTCTCTTCAACAAGTGGTGCTGGGAAAACTGGCCAACTATGTGTAAAAGAATGAAACTAGAATACTTTCTAATATCATACACAAAAATAAAATCAAAATGGATTAAATGTAAGACCAGAAACTATAAAACTCTTAGAGGAAAACATAGGCAGAACACTTTCTGACATAAATCACAGCAAGAGCCTTTACGATCCACTTCCCAGAGTAATGGAAATAAAAACAAAAATAAACAAATGGAGCCTAATTAAACTTCAAAGTTTTGCACAATGAAGGCAACTATAAGGTGAAAAGACAGCCCTCAGAATGGGATAAACTAATAGCAAATGAAACAACTGACAAAGAATTAATCTTCAAAATATATAAGCAGCTCAATATCAGAAAAATGAACAACCCAATCAAGAAGTGGACAAAAGATCTAAACAGACATTTCTCCAAATATGACATACAGATGGCTAACAAACACATGAAAAGATGCTCAACTTCACTCATTATTAGAGAAATGCAAATCAAAACCACAATGAGGTTATCATCTCACACTGGTCAGAACGGCCGTCATCAAAAACTCTACAAACAATAAATGCTGGAGAAGGTGTGGAGAAAAGGGAACCCTCTTGCACTGTTGGTGGGAATGCAAACTGGTATAGCCACTATGGGGAACAGTGTGAAGATTCCTTAAAATACTGGGAATAAAACTGCCATATAACCCAGAAATCCCACTGCTGGGCATACATCCCAAAGAAACCAGAATTCAAAGAGACACATGTACCCCAGTGTTCATTGCAGCATTATTTACAATAGCTAGGACAAGGAACCAACCTAGATGTCCATGAGCAGATGAATGGATAAGGAAGTTGTGGTACACATACACAATGGAATATTACTCAGCTATAAAAAGGAATGCATTTGAGTCAGTTCTAATGAGGTGAATGAACCTGAAGCCTATTATACAGAGTGAAGTCAGTCAGAAAGAGACTGTATATTAACACATACACATGGAATTTAGAAAGATGGTGATGATCTTATATGCAGGGCAGCAAGGGAGACACAGATGTAATGAACAGACTTTGGGACTCAGTAGGAGAAGGTGAGGGTGGGATGATTTGAGAGAACAGCACTGAAACATATACATTACCATATGTAAAATAGATGACCAGTGCGAGTTCGAGGCATGAAGCGGGACGCTCAAAGCTGGTGCTCTGGGACAACCCAGAGGGATATGGTGGGAAGGGAGGTGAGAGGGGGGCTTAGGATGGGGGGACATATGTATACCTGTGGCCAATTCATGTTGATGTATGGCAAAAACCATCACAATATTCTAATTATCCTTCAATTAAATTAATTAAAAAAAAATTACCAACAACCCTCCCCTCCTTTTCCCATGGTGAAACTCAAGGGTCAAATCTTAATCCTTATGTAACTTCTCCATTATAGTATCTGGTGAGGTTGCTCAGTCCTTTGTTTTCTAACCTTTTCTTCGCTTGGGTGACAGGACACCACACTCCCCAGCTTCCATCCTATACTTCTCTGGACACTCCTGTCCAGTCTCTCTTCCTGGTTCCTCCTCCCAGGATTTCCCCCACCTCTTCCTGCAGAGCACCCCAGGGCTCCTGAGATCCTGACCCTCCCATCCAGGCTTGGTCCCAGACCTCTTCTCTCCACTCCCGAGTGGCCACATCAGCCTCCTGGCTGCCACATACTGATGACCCCCAGGTGTGTCTGTCATGCACGCTGCTCCCCGATTCCCAGCCTGTATTTTCACCTGCTCATTGACAGCTCCACATGACATCGCATCCACATCTCAAACTTAACATGTCCAAACAAAGCTCCTGATTGTCTGCTCAAGCCTGCCCCATCCCTACCTGTTCCTCCATCAGGGTTTCTGAGTAACTATGATGAGTAGGCCAGAAACTCGGGAATAATTTTTCAGTCCTTTATTTTTTTTTCATGCTTCAGGCATCCTGTTTATCAGTATTTCCTGTCAAAATGTATCCAGGATTCCACCTCATCCCACCATCTTCTCAGCTGCCACCTTGCTCCAAGCCACCTGCACCTCTCCTGGATTATTGCATTAGCCTCGTAACTGCCCCTACTCTTACCCCCGCCCCCACCGTGATTCTCAACACAATAGCCAAAAATATCCATTTGAAAATGTCATTCTTTTCTTAAATTCCTCCAATTGCTACTCTTTTCTCTCAAAATAAAACCTATGTTATAGACTCACAGATGTAGAAAACTAACTAGGGGGGATTGGGGAGGGGAGGAATAAATTGGGAGATTGACATATACACACTACTCTATAGAAAATAGATAATAAGGACCTTCTGTATAGAACAGGGATTTCTACTCAATAGTCTGTAATGACCTGTATAGAATCTAAAAAGTAGTGGATATACATTTATGTATAACTGATTCACTTTGCTTTACAGCAGAAACTAACACAACATTGAAAATCAACTGTACCTCAATAAAAGTTAATTTTTAAAAACCCATATTTATGTAACAGAATGAAATCAGAACACTCTCTAACACCATACACAAATATAAACTCAAAATGGATAAGAGACCTAAGTGTAAGGCCAGACATCATAAAACTTAGAGGAAAACATAGAACACTCTTTGACATAAATCACAGCAAGATCTTTTTTGACCCACCTCCTAGAGTAATGAAAATGAAAACGGAAATAAACCAATGGGACCTAATTAAACTTAAAAGCTTTTGCACAACAGAGGAAACCATAAACAAGACAAAAAGACAACCCTCAGAATGGGAGAAAACATTTGCAAATGAAGCAACTGACAAGAAATTAATCTCCAAAATACACCAACAGCTTATGTACCTCTCTCTCTATATATATATAAACCCAAATGACCCGATCAAAAAATGGGTGACTGAACAACTATAACATACTATATATAGAATAGGTAATGAATGAGAACTTACTGTAGAGCACAAGGAACTCCACTCAATGCTCTGTGGCAACCTAAATGGGAAGGAAATCTGAAAAAGATGGGATAGATGTATATGCATCCCCTGGGGGAGGGCATAGCAGCCCACCCCAGTGTTCTTGCCTGGAGAATCCCATGGACAGAGGAGCCTGGTGGGCTACAGACCATGGGGTCACAAAGAGTCAGACACGACTGAAGTGACTTAGCACATGCACGCGCACACACACACACACACATATATATGTATAGCTGATTCACTTTGCTGTACAGTAGAAACACAACAGTGTAATCCAACCACACTCTGATAAAAAATTGTTTTAGGTAAAAATAAATAAATACTTGGTAGGTGGAATTCTAAGTCCCCAGTGACCATCCAGAGAGGGTGTAACCTATGAAATGATGGGATATCAGTCCAGTGATTATATTCTATACACAAGGAAAACCACATAAGTGGTTTTGTAGATATAATAATTAAGGTTACTAATCAGCTGACTTTGAGTTAATTGAAAGGGAGAGTATCAATATCCAGTGGACATGACCTAACCACATGGGCCCTTTAAATTGGGTCTAGAGATGGGAGACAGAGGAGGCCAGAAGTTCAAAGCATGAGAAAAATCTGGCAACTGTGGCAGGCTTTGCAGACAGAGACGACCAGATGGGAGCAACTCCCAGCCAATAGCCAGCAAGGGAATGGGGACCTCAGGCCTCAGACACAGGAACTGAATTTGCCAATGACAAGGATGAGCTTGGAACTGTATTTTCCCCATATCTTCCAGATGAGGACTCAACCCCACTGACGCCTCGATTTAGGTTTGAGTAGAGCATGTAGCCAGAGAAGGCAATGGCACCCCACTCCAGTACTCTTGCCTGGAAACTCCCATGGACGGAGGAGCCTAGTGGGCTGCGGTCCATGGGGTCGCTGAGGGTTGGAAACGACTGAGCGACTTCACTTTCACTTTTCGCTTTCATGCATTGGAGAAGGAAATGGCAACCCACTCCAGTGTTCTTGCCTGGAGAATCCCAGGGACGGGGAGGCCTGGTAGGCTGCCGTCTATGGGGTCGCACAGAGTCGGACACGACCAAAGCGACTTAGCAGCAGAGCATGTAGCCAAACTCTGATAACTTCCAACCTACAGACCATCTGTGCTGTGTATTGGTGGCTATATTTGTGGTAATTTTCTGTGTGGCAACAGAAAACTAAAACAACAACAACCTTCAAACCTCTGGCATAGGAGAATATATTTTTGCAATTTATATATCCCACATAACAACTCAGATCCAGAAGAACTCCTACAAAAAATGAAAAAGACAGGAAACCCATTAGAAAAATGAGCAAAACACCTGCATAGACATTTCTTGAAAGAGAATACCCAGGTAGCTCAGAAAAGACATGAAAACATATTGAATGTCAGTCATCAGGGAAACAAACTAAAACTGCATATAACTAGAGAAAGCCATAACTTCAAAAGATAGATGCACTCCAATGTTCATAGCAGCACTATTTACAATAGCCAAAGTATGGAAGCAACCTAAATGTCCATCGACAGCTGAATGGATAAAGATGATGTGGTTCATGGATATCTTGGAACATTATTTTGCCATAAAAAAGAATGAAATAATGCCATTTGCAGCAACATAGATAGGTCTAGAAATTACCCTACTAAGTCAGAGAAGATACATATCATATGATATCACTCATATGTGGAATAACAAAAATGATACAAATGAACTTATTTACAAATCAGAAACAGACTTACAGACCTAGAAAACAAACTTACAGACACCAAAGGGAAAAAGTTGGGAGGAGGGATAAACTCGGAGCTTGGAACTGTCATATACACACTGCTGCTGCTGCTGCTGCTAAGTTGCTTCAGTCATGTCCAACTCTGTGTGACCCCATAGATGGCAGCCCACCAGGCTCCTCCATCCCTGGGATTCTCCAGCCAAGAACACTGGAGTGGGCTGCCATTTCCTTCTCCAACACATATACACACTACTATATATAAAACAGATAATCAGTAAGGACCTACTGTGTAGTCAGGGAACTCTACTCAGTATTCTGTAATAACCTATGTGGGAAAATAATTCAAAAAAGAAAAGACATGTGAATGCATGCTACGTCACTCAGTCATGTCTGACTCTGAGACCCCATGGACAGTAGCCCACCAGGCTCTTCTGTCCATAGGCTTCTCCAGGCAAGAATACTGGAATAGGTTGCCGTGCTCTCCTCCAGGGGATCTTTCTGACCCAGGGATTGAATCCGTGTGAATATGTACAACTAAATCACTTTGCTGTACATCTGAAACACAGCACTGTAAATCAACTATACTCCAATAAATAATAAAACATGTTTTAAAAACTGAAATGAGATAGTACTCCACACATATCAAAATCCTAAAATGGAAAAAAATAGGAAATACCAAGTGTTGGCCAGGATGTGGTACAGCTAGAATTCTCCTTCTGCTGGTGGGGGAGCAAATTAGTACACACACTTCAGAAAACTGATATATCTACTGAGATTGAACATATGTGTCCCCTATGATCCAGAATTCCACTCTAATTTATAGATCCCTATAAATTAGTACACATGTGCAATACACATCAGGTATAAGAATATTCATGCATGCATTATTCATAGCGCCTTACAATGGCCGGGCTTTCCGAGGCCTCTCTGCCCTCACCTCCCTGTACTCACTCCCTTGCTCACTCTGCTCCATCCTCATCGGCTTCCTTGCTGTCTCTAGAACAGCAGGAACGCTCCTCCCCTGAGGTCTTTGCATCTTCTGTTCCATCTGCAAGGGAACCTCTTGCTTCAGAGCAGGAGTTTGCCACTGGGGTGTGACTTAGCCCCCCAGGGGACATTTGGGAATATGTGGAGATGGCTTTGATGAGCACACCTGGGCGAGTCTACTGTCATCTAGCAGGTGGAGGTCACGGATGCTGCTAAACACCCTACTGTGCACACAACAGCTTCAACAACAGAGAATTCCCCCATTTAGAATGCCCAGCTTGCTGGGGTTGAGAAAGTCCACCCTGCATGCCATCATGGCTTGATGCCCAACTTGCTTGACATCTTTGCTGGAATGAATGTCACTCTCCCAGTGAGGTTTTCCCAAACCACCCTCATGAAATGACCCTCCTACAGGACACACCTTCCACACAGCCCTTTGTTTCCCCATAATAGTCATCATGATTATTATAAGACACACCATATAGTTTACTGATGAATTTGTTACTGTCTCCACTCATCAAAGGTACCCTTTTACAAGGCAGCAATTCTTGTTTGCTCTCTGCATTCCCAGCCTCTAGAAGAGGTGCTCCATAAACATTTATTGGATAGATACCAGACTAA
Organism: Bubalus kerabau; assembly: GCF_029407905.1. Taxonomy (NCBI): domain Eukaryota; kingdom Metazoa; phylum Chordata; class Mammalia; order Artiodactyla; family Bovidae; genus Bubalus; species Bubalus kerabau. Next base: position 12,298,170 of record NC_073646.1, read on the forward strand.
ATGAGAGGAAAAATAATCAAATTTTATTTACTCTCCGACACTGATGACAAAAATTGCATTGAAAGGTTGGAGACAATGGTTGAGAAAGCACCAATAAGTACATGCAATGATTACAAAGGAAGGCTTCTCATCTGCCTGTATTTTACTTGTTTCAGTTTGCTTTCAAGGTCTAGTGTTTTGCTGTCAAAATCAGCCTCTTTGTTCAAGGCAGCTGGCCATTACTGTCAATAAAACAAACGGGGGAAAGGAAAAGTGGAGGCAAAGCCCACACGTGTTTAGAAAGCAGATCCCGACAATTGTGCTTATGTTCACTCACTCACACTATCCCCAGATGTAAAACCTTGATGGCCAGAGGGTATTTTGTGCTGGATGGCGTTCCTCCACTAGACAAATGCTTTCCTTTCTAATGCTATTCACCTCGGCTCTTTGAACAGAAGGAGTTGAAGTAGCCACGACTTCAACTTTACTGCAGAAGATAAACACCTCCATCCTGTGGTTCTAATGCAAGAGCTGTAGGGAGAGGGACTCAGGAAGAACCAGGGCTGCCTCTAACAAACAGGAGGAGGAGCTGCCTGTGAGGTACCTACTATGACTTCAGCTGCTCTCTTGGTGTGTGCTCCCAGAGTTCTTGATCACGTGACCTTGCCTGCCAATTTCTGAGCATGAGATGAGCTCACAATAGTTTTTTTCAATCTTTTGGTTTTGTTTTGGCTGCACTGGGTCTTCACTGCAGTGCGTGGGCTTCCCATCGTGGTGGCTTCTCTTGTTGCGGAGCACGGGCTCTAAGACGTGTGGGATCAGTAGTTGTGGTTTGAGGGCTTAGTTGCTCCACAGCATGTGGGATCTTCCAGAGCCAGAGATCAAACACGTGTCCCCTGCATTGGCAGGCAGATCCTTAACCACCGGGAACTCCCAAAAGAAATTTGTTTGAAGACCCTGTTTACTATATATATCAAAAGGTTAAGCATGGTTACTATCTAATCTAGTACTTATTCTTGTAGGTATATACCCAAGAGAACTGAAACATGTGTTCAAATAAAAAATGTGTACACAGACATAGCAGCATAATTTGTTAGAGCCAAAAAGAAATAATCTAACTGTCCATCAGCTGATGAATGTGTAAAAAATGTGGTCTATGCATAGAGTGGAATAATAGTTGTCTATAAAAAGGAATAGAGGAAAGAAAGAGAGTCTGAAACAGAAGAGTCCGAAATGCAGTACTTGGGGGCAGTCTCAAAAATGATGGAAATAATCTCTGTTTGCTTCCAAGGCAAACCATTCAATATCACAGTAATCCAAGTCTATGACCCGACCAGTAACACTGAAGAAGCTAAAGTCAAACAGTTCTATGAAGACCTACAAGACCTTCTAGAACTAACACCCCAAAAAGATGTCCTTTTCATTATAGGGGACTGGAATGCAAAAGTAGGAACTCAAGAAACACCTGGAGTAACAGGCAAATTTGGCCTTGGAATACAGAATGCAGCAGGGCAAAAGCTAATGGAGTTTTGCCAAGAGAATGCACTAGTCATAGCAAACACCCTCTTCCAACACCACAAGAGAAGACTCTACACATGGACATCACCAGATGGTCAACACCGAAATCAGATTGATTATATTCTTTGCAGCCAAAGATGGAGAAGCTCTATACAGTCAGCAAAAACAAGACCAGGAGCTGACTGTGGCTTGGATCATGAACTCCTTATTGCCAAATTCAGAATGAAATTGAAGAAAGTAGGGAAAATCACTAGACCATTCAGGTATGACCTAAATCAAATCCCTTATGATTGTACAGTGGAAGTGAGAAATAGATTTAAGGGACTAGATCTGATAGACAAAGTGCCTGGTGAACTATGGATAGAGGTTTGTGACATGGTACAGGAGACAGGAATCAAGACCATCCCCAAGAAAGAGAAATGCAAAAATGCAAAATGGCTGTCTGAGGAGGCCTTACAAATAGCTGTGAAAAGAAGGGAAGTGAAAAGCCAAGGAGAAAAGGAAAGATATTCCCATTTGAATGCAGAGTTCCAAAGAATAGCAAGGAGAGATAAGAAAGCCTTCCTCAGCGATTAATGCAAAGAATAGAGGAAAACAATAGAATGGGAAAGACTAGATATCTCTTCAAGAAAATGAGAGATACCAAAGGAACATTTGCAATGATGGGCACAATAAAGGACAGAAATGGTAGGGACCTAACAGAAGCAGAAGATATCAAGAAGAGGTGGCAAGAATACACAGAAGAACTGTACAAAAAAGATCTTCATGACCCAGATAATCACGATGGTGTGATCACTCACCTAGAGCCAGACATCCTGGAATGTGAAGTCAAGTGGGCCTTAGGAAGCATCACTACAAACAAAGCTAGTGGAGGTGATGGAATTCCAGTTGAGCTATTTCAAATCCTAAAAGATGATGCTGTAAAAGTGCTGCATTCAATATGCCAGCACATTTGGAAAACTCTGCAGTGGCCACAGGACTGGAAAAGGTCAGTTTTCATTCCAATCCCAAAGAAAGGCAATGCCAAAGAATGCTCAAACTACCGCACAACTGCACTCATCTCACATGCTAGTAAAGTAATGCTCAAAATTCTCCAAGCCAGGCTTCAGCAATATGTGAACCATGAACTTCCAGATGTTCAAGCTGGTTTTAGAAAAGGCAGAGGAACCAGAGATCAAATTGCCAACATCTGCTGGGTCATCGAAAAAGCAAGAGAGTTCCAGAAAAACATCTATTTCTGCTTTATTGACTATGCCAAAGCCTTTGACTGTGTGGATCACAATAAACTGGAAAATTCTGAAAGAGATGGGAATATCAGACCACCTGACCTGCCTCTTGAGAAACCTATATGCAGGTCAGGAAGCAACAGTTAGAACTGGACATGGAACAACAGACTGGTTCCAAATAGGAAAAGGAGTACTCCAAGTCTGTATATTGTCACCCTGCTTGTTTAACTTATATGCAGAGTACATCATGAGAAATGCTGGGCTGGAGGAAGCACAAGCTGGAATCAAGATTGCCAGGAGAAATATCAATAACCTCAGATATGCAGATGACACCACCCTTATGGCAGAAAGTGAAGAGGAACTAAAAAGCCTCTTGATGAAAGTGAAAGAGGAGAGTGAAAAAGTTGGCTTAAAGCTCAACATTCAGAAAACGAAGATCATGGCATCTGGTCCCATCACTTCATGGGAAATAGATGGGGAAATGGTGTTAGACTTTATTTTTCTGGGCTCCAAAATCACTGCAGATGGTGATTGCAGCTATGAAATTAAAAGTAATTCCAAATTACTCCCTGGAAGGAAAGTTATGACCAACGTAGATAGCATATTGAAAAGCAGAGACATTACTTTGCCAACAAAGGTCTGTCTAGTCAAGGCTATGGTTTTTCCAGTGGTCATGTATGGATGTGAAAGTTGGACTGTGAAGAAAGCTGAGCACCAAAGAATTGATGCTTTTGAACTGTGGTGTTGGAGAAGACTCCTGAGAGTCCCTTGTACTGCAAGGAGATCCAACCAGTCCATTCTAAAGAAGATCAGTCCTTGGTGTTCTTTGGAAGGAATGATGCTGAAGCTGAAACTCCAATACTTTGGCCACCTCATGCGAAGAGTTGACTCATTGGAAAAGGCTCTGATGCTGGGAGGGACTGGGGGCAGGAGGAGAAGAGGACGACAGAGGATGAGATGGCTGGATGGCATCACTGACTCGATGGACGTGAGTCTGAGTGAACTCTGGGAGTTGGTGATGGACAGGGAGGCCTGGCGTGCTGCGATTCATGGGGTTTCAAAGAGTCGGACATGACTGAGCGACTGAACTGAACTCCTTGGAAGGAAAGTTATGACCAAACTAGACAGCATATTAAAAAGCAGAGACATTAGTCAACAAAGGTCTGTCTAGTTGAGGCTATGGTTTTTCCAGTGGTCATGTATGGATGTAAGAGTTGGAATATAAAAAGGGCTGAGCACAGAAGAATTGATGCTTTTGAATTGTGTTGTTGGAGAAGACTCTTGAGATCCCTTGGACTGCAAGGAGATCCAACCAGTCCATCCTAAAGGAGATCAGTCCTGAATATTCATTGGAAGGACTGATGCTGAAGCTCCAATACTTTGGCCACTTGATGAGAAGAACTGACTCATTTGGAAAGACCCTGATGTCGGGAAAGATTGAAGGCAGGAGGAGAAGCGGACAACAGAGGATGAGGTGGTTGGATGGCATCACCGACTCAGTGGACATGAGTTTGAGTAAGGTCTGAAAATTGGTGATGGACAGGGAAGCCTGGCGTACTGCAGTCCATGGGGTTGCAAAGAGTCGGACACAACTGTGCAACTGAACTGAATTGATAAAAAGGAATATGGGCTTCCCATGTGGCTCAGTGGTAAAAAACCTGCCTTCTCATGCAAGAGATGCAGTTTCCAACCCTAGGTCAAGAAGATCCCCACAGAAGCAAATGGCAACCCACCCCAGTATTCTTGCTTGGGAAATCCCATGGACAGAGGAGCCTAGTGGTCTATAGTCCATGGGGTTGCAAAAGAGTCGGACACGATATAGTGACTAAACAACAACAACAACTTAAGAGATAAGGTATAGTAAGTCCCCTACATACAAACCTTCAAGCTGTGAACTTTCAGAGATGCAAGCATGCATCCCATGTCCAATCATATAAGTTGGTTCACGTGTCTGGTGTACACTGTCATGTGTGGGCATCCCCTCAAAAGGCTGGGCTTTTGTGTACTTTACTGTACAGAGTGCAGTAGTATAGTGTCTCTATTTCAAGCCTAGGATGTCCAGAAGCAAGCACAAAAGCAGCAGTGATGTAGCTGGTAGTATTGTACTTTTCAAGGTACTGTACTCTAAGATTAAAAGCATTTACTTTTTGTGTTTGTTGGTTTTTAATGTTCCATTTGTGTGAAAAGTATTATACACCTACTACAGTACAGTACTATATAGCCAATTGTGTTGGTTGGGTACCTAGGCTAACTTTGTTGGACTTATGAAAAATTGGACTTATGAACGGGCTCTCAGAATGGAACTCATTCACATGTAGGGGACTTCAGTTCAGTTCAGTTCAGTCTCTCAGTCGTGTCTGACTCTTTGCGACCCCATGAATCACAGCACACCAGGCCTCCCTGTCCATTACCAACTCCCGGAATTCACTCAGACTCACGTCCATCGAGTCAGTGATGCCATCCAGCCATCTCATCCTCTGTCATCCCCTTCTCCTCCTGCCCCTAATCCCTCCCAGCATCAGAGTCTTTTCCAATGAGTCAACTCTTCGCATGAGGTGGCCAAAGTACTGGAGCTTCAGCTTTAGCATCAATCCTTCCAAAGAAATCCCAGGACTGATCTCCTTCAGAATGGACTGGTTGGATCTTCTTGCAGTCCAAGGGACTCTCAAGAGTCTTCTCCAACACCACAGTTCAAAAGCATCAATTCTTCGGCACTCAGCTTTCTTCACAGTCCAACTCTCGCATCCATACATGACTACTGGAAAAACCATAGCCTTGACTAGACGGACCTTTGTTGGCAAAGTAATGTCTCTGCTTTTCAATATGCTATCTAGGTTGGTCATAACTTTTCTTCCAAGGAGTAAGCGTCTTTTAATTTCATGGCTGCAATCACCATCTGCAGTGATTTTGGAGCCCCCCCAAAATAAAGTCTGACACTGTTTCCCCATCTATTTCCCATGAAGTGATGGGACCAGATGCCGTGATCTTCGTTTTCTGAATGCTGAGCTTTAAGACAACTTTTTCACTCTCCACTTTCACTTTCATCAAGAGGCTTTTTAGTTCCTCTTCACTTTCTGCCATAAGGGTGGTGTCATCTGCATATCTGAGGTTATTGATATTTCTCCCGGCTATCTTGATTCCAGCTTGTGCTTCTTCCAGCCCAGCATTTCTCATGATGTACTCTGCATATAAGTTAAATAAGCAGGGTGACAATATACAGCCTTGGAGTACTCCTCTTCCTGTTTGGAACAAGTCTGTGGGACTTACTGTCCCAGTATCCATTACAACATGGACGCACCTTGAAAACATTATGCAAAAGAACCCAGACGCAACAGGACAAATAATGTATGAGTCCATTGATGTGGAATGTCCATAATGGGTAAATTCAGAGAGACAGAAGATAGGCTGGTGGTTGCCAGGGGCTACCTGGGAAGCCCAGGGAAGAAGGGACTAGGAGAGTGATGGTCAATGATGGTCATTGGGTCGTATCAGCTTTCTTTTTGGGGCTAAATGAAAACATTGTGAAGTTAGATAGTGATGATAGTTACACCGTCGCTGTGAATATGCTACGACTGACCTGCTTTAAAGGAATGAACGGTATGTTGTGTGAGTTCTCTCTCAATTATGCTGTTTTAAAAACTCCTTTGGCAGCTTTCCATTACCTTATGCTATATCCGTGTGCACAAGTATTGACATTTTCCTTTAAAGCCACTCAAATTTTTTACTGGATCTCTTTCAGAAAAGAAAATTATTACTCTCTTAAATGAAAGGCTAATATCACTTGAGAGAAATAAGGGAACTATGGACAAGCTCCATCTTGCTCTGATTGGTCAGTGATCATACCATCACTGCTACTAAATATTTTGCATTTAAATAAATAAAATCCATGACTAACTACTAAGATCCGTTTTTTGAAATCTGCTCTCAATTTTTAAAGAAAAGAAAGGTGGGGGAGGGGATTAGTGTTAGGTGTTAGAGACAAATTAGCATCCATGGGCGAGTTCCTCCTTGATGTGACCAGGCTAGAAAGGAAGAGGAAAAAGGAATAACTTTTCCTGTATGTGACTTGATAATTTAATGTGGCCACCATGATGCCAGATACGCAGATGATACCCCTCTAATGGCAGAAAGTGAAGAGAAAACTAAAGAACCTCTTGATGAGGGTGAAAGAGAAAAGTGAAAAAGCTGGCTTAAAACTCAACCTTCAAAAACCTAAGATCATGGCATCCAGTCCTATCACTTCATGGCAAATAGATAGGGGAAAAGCAGCAGCAGTGACAGATTTTATTTTCTTGGGCTCCAAAATCACTGTGGACAGTGACTGCAGCCATGCAATTAAAACATGCTTGCTCACTGAAAGGAAAGACGTGACAAACCGAGACAGCGTGTTAAAGAGTCATCACTTTGCTGACAAAGGTCCATTTAGTCAAAGCTATGGTTTTTCCAGTACTCATGTATGGATGTGAGCGATGGACCATAAAGAAGGCTAAGCACCAAAGAGTTGATGCTTTTGAATTGTGGTGCCGGAGAAGATCTCGAGAATCCCTAGGACTGCAAGAGATCAAATCAGTCGATCCCAAAGGAATCAACCTTGAATATTCACTGGAAGGACTGATGTTGAAGTTCCAATAATTTGGCTACCTGATGCAAAGAGCCGACTCATTGGAAAAGACTCAGACGCTAGGAAAGATTGAGGGAAGGAGGAGAAGGGGGCAGCAGAGGATGAGATGCTTAGATAGCATCACTGACTCAATGGACATGAATTTGACCATACTCTGGGAGACAGTGGTGGACAGAGGCGCCCGGCTGCAGTCCATGGGGGTGTAAATAGTTGGACATGATTTAGTGAGTGAACAATAATGACAACAATGTAATGTCTACCTGAAGGACATGCCAACTTTTTTGGAGACACTGACCTTGATGAGAAAGGCTCATGTCTAGTCCTAAATACATGTAAACTCCTTGAGAGTCACAACAGTATTTCCTTCATCCCTGGATCCCCCTGTGCCTAGAATCCTTTAGGAGACACACTTTGCACTAAACATACTCTAGCACTTGCCGTCAGTTCTCCCAGGGGTCTCCTATGGCAGCAGTTCTTAACCTTTTTGGCACAAGGGACCAGTTTCATGGAAGGTGCTTTTTTCATGGAGCAGGGAGAGAGAGATGGTTTCGGGATGATTCACGCACATTACATTTGTTGTGCATTTACTTCTATTATTATTACATCAGCTCTGCCTCAGATCATCAGGCCTTAGATCCCAGAGGCTGGGGAGCCCTGGTGTATGGTTTGTATTACTTTAAAGGCTGTAGTTTCAGACTTATGGTTACCAAAGGGGAAAGCCAAGGGCAGGGTGGGGGAGAGAGAAATTAGGAATCTGTGTTTAACATATACACACTACTATATATAAAAGAGGTAGACAACAAGGACCTACAGAATAGCACAGAGGACTCTATTCAATACCTCGTAACAGAATATAGTGGAAATGAACCTGAAAGAGCATATATATGTGTGTGTTTGCGTGTACAACTGAATCACTTTGTTGTACACTTGAAACTAACACAACACTGTAAATTAATTATACTTTGATAAAAAGATCTTGGGAAAAGATAAAGGCAGGCAGTGGTTTCTCTCTCAATAAGGGTTGAGTTTGCCATCAACAAACTCTTTTCATATAGAAGTTAGACATCACCTGTCAGGAATATGCAACAGACTCCTGGTGCAGGGGTGCCTGTGATCCTGGATAAGTCCAAAGTCTCTTCCAAGTCTAAGAAGAATGAACACACAGGAATCCACCCATGTCTGCTTCCTGCAGCAGGAAGCTGTGCTGAGTGCTGTAGTCTTGGTTGTCTCCCTCAAACTCAGTTGTCCCATCTATAAAATGGGGACACCAAGCCTACCTTTCAGGGCTATTTTAAGGATTAACTGTATTAATGAATGGTGCAGTGGTAAAGAATCCATCTGCCAATGCAGGAGATGCAAGAGATGCATGTTCGACCCCTGGGTCAGGAAGATTCCCTGGAGAAGGAAGCGGCAACCCACTCCAGTATTCTTGTCTGGAAAATAGAGAGAGGAGTCTGGTGGGCTACAGTCCATGGGGTCCCAAAGAGGCACGACCCAGCACACACATATACATATAATTGGAAGCTGGACAATTCAGGAAAAGGAGGACAATAGAAGGCTCTGAACTGTGGCCAAGCCAGTTTTCAACCATCGCCCTTGTCTTAAAGAAGGGAAGAGCAGAGCAAGCTGACCCAGTAGCCTAGTCTCCTCATAGTGGTTCTTCGAGGTAGAGGTGAGCTAAGGTTTTGGCTCCATCTTCACTTCTCTTAGCAAGCACTACATCTCATCAGTTTGCTCAAAAGTGGAAACTTTGCCCTCTCTTCCACCCCCAGCCATGATGGGACCCAAATAAACGACTCTGTAAATGACTATAATACTGGCAAAATATACAGAATAACTGGGCCCAGAGTTTGTGCAACTGACTGCAGGACTGTAATCCCCCAGACACAGGGAACAAGGGATTGCCAAGCTTTCTGCTTGAGATCCCTTCTGGACACAGCAAAGGAAGGCAGAGTCCAAACAAAGCAAGGAAGAGAGAGATTGGAGATTGGAGGGGCTGAACTGCCTGGAATCTGTGGAGAACAGTCCTGGAGAGAAGTGAGCTGGTCAGAGAAGGGGCTACAGAGAACGGCATTGGGTCCCTTTGAGTATTTGGCTGAGCATGAGGCTGTGAGTGCAAAGGTCAATCTTTTGTGACATTGGCTATTAGCACCTGCTGCTGAAAGAATGACCCAGGAAAGAAAGCACTAGGGAGTTGTGAGTTGAATAAATATCAGAGCTCACATCAACCATCCAGTGTGGAGAGGCTGAACCCATGGAACTTTCAGGAGGGACCCCAGGGAGTCACACTTAGGAGTAGGGCTAAGCTAGCCTTAGAGTAAAGGCTACTCCAGGTGCACACCAACAGATTTTTAAAGGAACAAGCTAATTCATAAATAAGTAATTGCCTGCTGAAATAACATTCGGTTATTACTACAGAACCCTGACACTCAGGAACAAAGAATCTATACAATGAAACATACACTGCATATGACAAAGCAGGAAAAGGTAACCATAATCCAGAGGATCAGTCAATATGAACACATCCAGAAATGAGACTCATTATGCTGTACAGCTGAAGCTAACACTGTAAATTAACTGCTTAAATTTGTAAATAGTTAAAAAAAGAAAGAAAGGCAAATATTTTTTTAAAAGATGGAAATTTTAAACCCAAAACTACAAAAGTAGAGATGTTCACTGGAAGGAAATCAAAGAAGTACAGACATTGCATAGAAAAAGAGAAAGACTAGCGAACTTGAAAACAGAGCAATAGAAATTATCCATATTGAAGCAGAGGGGAGGAAAAAAGGAGGGAAACAGAGCCTTAGTAAACTGTGGGAGAAAAATCAAGGAATCTAATATGTGTGATTGCGGTATTAGAGGAGAAGAAAAATTGGGGTGGGGCTTTGACTTTTACAACAGAGCTTAGATTGAATGTATGGCTTCCCTGGTGGCTCTGCCTGCAGGACAGGAGAGACCTGGGTTCAGTCCCTGGGTTGGGAAGATCCCCTGACGAGGGAAATGGCAATTCATTCCAGTGTTGTTGCCTGGAGAATCCCATAGACAGAGGAGCCTGGCTACAGTCCGTGGGGTCACAAAGACTTAGACATGATGGAGAGACTAACATTTTCACGTTCACAGCTTCTAAAGCAGAAATGTGTGAATTAATGACTCAGATCTCTACCTTAAAAAGTTAGAAAAAGAAGAGCAACTTAAACCCAGAACTGGCAGAAGGAAGGAAACAATAAAGGAGAATTCAATGAAAGAGAAAACATATAATGTTTTAGAAAAAAAATCAATAAAAAATAAAGTTGAGGAGGTATCTCATCGTGGTTTTATGTTCCCAATAATTAGTGATGTTGTGCATCTTTTTGTAAGTTACAAGGATGTAATGCACAGAACAGGGAATACAGTCAATCTTTTATAATAACTCTGTTTGGAGTGTAATCTGTAAAAATATTGAATTTCTATTTGTACCCCTGAAACTAATATTGTAGGTCAACTATACTTGCAAAAAACTAAGAAAAAAGAAAAAAAAGCTGAATCTTGGAAAAGGTTGATAAAATTGATATGCCACTAGGCTAGACTGACTGAGATATTAATATGAAGGGAGAGCTTCTCTGGTGCTAGTGGTTAAGAATCCACCTTACAATGCAGAGGACACTGGTTTGACCCCTAGACCAGGAAAACCCCACATGCCACGGGGCAACTGAGCTCGTGTGCCACCACTACTGAGCCCATGTACTGCAACTGTTGGAGAAGCCCGTGCACCTGGAGCCTGTGCTCAGCAACAGCAGAAGCCACATCAATGAGAAGCCCACACAACAAAGCCAAAAAGAAATAAATTCTAAAAACAAACACAGGAAGGCTAACCAATATGCTTGTGAATAACCAACAGATCACTGAAGAAATCAAAAAGGAAATAAAAATATGACTAGAAACAAATGACAATGAAAACACGACAACTGAAAACCTATGGGACACACTAAAAGAGGTGCTAAGAGGGAAATTTATAGCAATACAAGCCTACTTCAAGAAATAAGAGAGACCTCGAACAAACAACCTAACCTTACACCTAAAGCAACTAGAAAAAGGACAACCCCCACCACACCAAAGAAATCATAAAGATTCAAGCGAAATAGATGAAAAAGAAATGAAGGAGATAATAGCAAGTCAATAAAACTAAAAGCTGGTTCTTTGAGAAGATAAAATTGACAAATTGTTGGCAAGACTCATCTAGAAAAAAGGAGAAGACTAAAATTAATAAAATTAGAAATGAAAAAGGAGACATTACAACAGACAACACAGAAATACAAACGATCATAAGAGACTACTATGAGCAACTATATGCCCATAATATGGACAACTTGGAAGCCATGGAAAAATTCTTAGAGAAGCATAACCTTCCAAAACTGAACAAGGAAGAAATGGATAATCTGAACAGACCAATCACAAGCACAGAAATCAAAACTGTAATAAAAAGTCTTCCAACAAACAAAAGCCAAACAACTTCACAGGTGAATTCTACCAAACGTTTAGAGAAGAGCTAACACCTATCCTGCCTGTCAAATTTTCCAGAAAACTGCAGTGGAAGGAAAACTTCCAAACTCATTCTACGAGGCCACCATTACCCTGATACCAAAACCAGACAAAGATGCCACACACACAAAAAAGACAATTACAGGCCAATATCACTGATGAACATAGATGCAAAAATTATCAACAAAATTCTAGCAAACAGAATCCAACAACACACTGAAAAGATCATACATTATGATCAAGTAGGCTTTATACTAAGGGTGCAAAGATTTTTCAACATATGCAAATTAATCAATACACACAACAATGTGATACACCATATTAACAAATTGAAAGATAAAAACCATATGATCATCTCAACTGATGCAGAGAAAGCCTCTGACAAAATTCAACACCCATTTATGATAAAACTCTTCAGAAAGCAGGCACAGAAGGAACATACCTCAACATAATAAAGGCCGTATATGACAAACCCACAGCAAATATTATCTTCAATGGTGAAAAACAAAGCATTTCCTCTAAAATGAGGAACAAGACAAAAGTGCCCACTCTCACCTCTATTATCCAACATAGTTTTAGAAGTCCTAACCACAGAAATCTTAGAAGAGAAAGAGATAAAAGGAATCCAAATTAGAAAAGAAGTAAAACTCCCACTGTTTGCAGAGGACATGATTCTCTACATAGAAAACCCTAAAAGATATCACCAGAAAATTACTAGAGCTAATCAATCAATACAATAAAGTTGCAGGATATAAAATTAATACACAGAAATACCTTGCATTCCTATACACTAACAATGAAAAAATCAGAAACAAAAATTAAGGAAACAATCCCACTCACTGTTGCAACAAAAAGAATGAAATACTTAGGAATAAATTTACCTAAAGAGACAAAAGACCCGTATGCCAAAAACTATAAGACACTAATTAAACAAACCGAAGACGACACAAACGCATGGAGAGATAAACCATGTTCTTGGATTGGAACAGCCAACATAGTGAAAATGACTATACTACCCAAAGCAATCTATAGATTCAATGCAATCCCTATCCAACTACCAATGTTATTTTTCACAGAACTAGAACAAATAATTTCACAATTTGTATGGAAACACAAAAGACCCCAAAGAATGAAAGCAATCTTGAGAAAGAAGAATGGAGCTGGAGGAATCGACCTTCTTGACTTCAGACTATACTACAAAGTTACAGTCATCAAGACAGTATGGTACTGGCACAAAACCAGAAAACATAGACCAATGGAACAAAGTAGAAAGCCAAGAGATAAATTCATGAACCAGTGGGCAAGTCATTTTTGACAAGGGAGGCAAAAACATGCAAGGAGAAAAGACAGTCTCTTCAACAAGTGGTACTGGGAAAACTGGTCAACTATGTAAAAGGATGAAGTTAGAACACTTTTTAATACCACACACAAAAATAAACTGAATATGGATTAAAGACCTAAATGTAAGACCAGAAACTATAAAACTCTTAGAGGAAAACATAGGCAGAATACTCTGACATAAATCACAGCAAGATCCTGTGTGACCCACCTCCTAGAGTAATGAAAATACAAACAAAAATAAACAAACAGGACCTAATTAAACTTAAAAGCTTTTGCACAATGAAGAAAACTATAAGCAAGGTGAAAAGACAACCCTTAGAATAGGAGAAAATAATACCGAATCAAAGAACAAAGAATTAATCACCAAAATATACAAGGAGCTCATGCAACTCAATACCAAAAAAGCAAGCAACCCAATCAAAAAGTGGGCAGAAGACCTTAACAGACATTTATCCAAGGAAGATCTACAGATGGCAAATAGACACATGAAAAGATGTTCAACATTGCTCATTATTAGAGAAATGCAAATCAAAACTACAGTAATGTATCATGTCATGTCAGTCAGAATGGCCATCATCAGAAAGCCTACCAACAATAAATGGTGGATAGTGGGTGGATAAAAGGGGACACGCTTGTCCTGTTTTTGGGAATGTAAACTGATATAGCCACTGTGGAGAACAGCATGGAGATTCCTTAAAAAAAAAAAAAAAAAACAAAAAAAAAACTGGGAATAAAACTACCATCTGGCCCAGCAATCTCACTACTGGGCATACACCCTGAGGAAACCACAACTGAAAAAGATACATGTACCCCAGTGTTCATTGCAGCACTGTTTACAATAGCTAGGACATGGAAGGGACCTAGATGTCCATCAACAAACAAATGGATAAGGAAGTTGTGGTATATAAACACAATGGAATATTATTCAGCAATATAAAGGAACCCATTTGAGTCAATTCTAATGAGGTGGATGAACCTAGAGCCTATTATACAGAGTGAAGTCAGAAAGAAGATAGATATTGTATATTAACACATATTTATGGTATCTGCAAAATCATACTTGCATTTTTGATATTTGGCAAAACTAATACAGTTATGTAAAGTTTAAAAATAAAATAAAATTAAAAAAAAAATCCTACTTGCAGGCAGCAAAGGAGACACAGACATAAAGAACAAACTTTTGGACACAGAAGGGGAAGGAGAAGATGGTATGGTTTGAAGAATAGCATTGAAACATATACATTACCATATGTAAAATAGCCAGTGGGACTTTGCTGTATGATGCAGGGAACCCAACCTAGAGGGGTGGGATGGGGAGAGATGGGTTCAAGAGGGAGGGGACATAAGTATACTTGTGGCCGATTCATGTTGATGTATGTCAGAAACCATCACAAAATTATAAAGGCATTATCCTCTGATTAAAAAAAATTTAAGTAGATTAAAAAAAATTTTAAATAAATTAAAGATATAAAGGGAATAAAATTAACTATCAACATTAGGAACAAAACAATGTACATTGCAATAATCTGAGAGACATTAAAACAGTGAGAGAATTTTATGTACAATCATTTCAATAAATTTGACAACTTAAATTTTAAAAAATCATTCAATTCTCTGAATGAAACGAATTACCAAAACTGACGGAAGAATAGCAAATCAAAATAGTTCTACTTAAATATTCAGATTCATAATTAAAAAGCATTCCACAAAGAAAATTCCAGTCCAAGAGGGCTTCACTGGTGAATGTTAGCAAACTTTTAAGGACTTGTGTCAAGCCATGTGAATGCTAAGTAGACCTCTGTCTCTCATAAATCTATATCCTTAACAAAATACTGAAAAGTCAAAGCCAACAATCAGATGAAGTTTGATTCTAGAATGCAGTACTGGTCTGACATTTGAAGAATCAATGCAATTTGCCACATTAAGAGGTTAAAAGAGAAAAACCATACAATCATCTCAATAGAGGCAGAAAAAGCTTTGGGGAAAAAAGTCCAGGTGCATTCATGACAAAAACTCCCAGAAAACCAGATAAAGTGTATCTATAAAATACCTACAGCTAACATTGTACCTAGTTACAAACAGCTTTGCTCAAAGATTGGAATTTCTATTGAACATCTTATAGAAAGTCCTAAACATGACAGTAAAAGAAAAATTGAAAGACATAAAAATTAGAAAGGAAGAGCTAAAAATATCCTTATTTACACACTGCATAACTGTATATGTACAAAATCCTAAGGAATCTACCAAACAAAACAAGAACCCACCAGAACCAATAAGCAAACTTAGCAATACTGTAGGATATGAAGAGAACATACAAAAAAAAAAAAAGTCATTCTATTATATCAGTAATGAATAACTGAAAGTGAAATTTTAAAATACCATTTAAAAAATCAAAAAAACATTAAATACATAAGATTGAATTTCAACGAATATATAAAACCACTAAAACTTACAAAACATCACTCAGAGAAAGTAATCTAAATACATGAAGAGATATATTATGTTCACGGACTGGAAAATTCAGTGTTAAGGTATCAATTCTTTTCAAATTCACCTACAGATTTAACACAACCTTAATAAAAATTTCAGTGGGGTATTTTTTGCTAGAAATTGACATAGTGAATGTAAGATTTGTATGGGAATGCAAATGTTTTCCAAAAACAGTTTTGGAAAAGAAGTATGGCTTTGACTTAAAAATAGACAAATAGAACAATGGAACAGAACAGAAAGTCTTGAAATAGATTCACATCTATGAAATCAATCCCACTTCTTTAAAAGGTACCAAAACAATTTAATGGAAAAATGAAATTCAACAAATAATGCTGGAACAACTAGATATCCATACAGAAAAACAAAAAACTTTGACCCATCTGTCATTTCACAGATAAAACTTAGAATGAGAGAGATAAAAATTCTAATGTTACTGCTGCAACTATAAAGATTCTAGAAAACATAGGAGTATCTCTTAGTGATCTTGGGATAAAGATTTCTTAGACAAGGCACAGAAATTATCATAAAAGTTTTTAAATGTTAAAATATATTTCATAAAAAATTCTGTAAAATGGATATCACTAAGAAAATTAAGTCACTGATTAGGAGAGAAATAAATATGTACAGCTGACAAAGGATTGGTACCCAGAATACAGAAATGAATTTTATATCTCAATGACAAATTGACAACAAAATAAAAATGAACCTTCCTTTATGGAAGATATAGGAATGTCCAATAAGCACACACCAATAAGCACACACAAAAAAGCACTCAATGTCCTTAGTTGCAAGGAAATGCAATTTGAAATCAATGAGAGACCACTACATACCATCATAATGGCTAAAATTGAAAACTGTCAACCTCATGCTGTCAAGAATGTAAAGCCAATTAACTCTTATACACAGTGGAGAGAAAATGATACAACCAGAATGATTGTTTCTTATAATGTTAAACAAAACCTTCTCTATGATCCAGAGATTCCACTCACAAAATAAATGAAAATATGTGTGTGTGTGTGTATATATATATATATATATTTAAAAAAAAGCCTCATACAGGAATGGTGACAGCAACTTTGTTCACTGCAGCCAAAACCCAAGAATTACCCAAATGCTCAACAACAAAAAGTGAAGTTGCTCAGTCGTGTCCAACTGTTTGCAACCCCATGGACTGTAGCCTACAAGGCTTCCCTGTCCATGGGATTTTCCAGGCAAGAGTACCAGAGTAGGTTGCCATTTCCTTCTCCAGGGGATATTCCTGACCCAGGTATCGAACCCAGATCTCCTGCATTGCAGACAGATGCTTTACCCTCTGAGCCACCAGGGAAGACAACAGGTGAATACATAAATGATGCTATATTCGTACAGTGGAAAAATGTCTAACAAGAAAAGAATGCATGCATGCATGCAAAGTCGCTTGTGTCTGACTCTTTGTGACCCAATGGACGGTAGCCTGCCAGGCTCCTCTGTCCATGCGCTTCTCCAGGCAATCCTGGAGTGGGTTCCCATGCCCTCCTCCAGGGGATCTTCCCAACCCAGGGATCAAACCCACATCTCTTATGATTCCAGCTTTGGCAGGCGGGTTCTTTATCACTAGCACCACCTGGGAAGCCCAAGAAAAGAATGAACTGCTGATAAATCTCACACCATGGAAGGACCTGAAAACAGGCTGCGCAGAAAAGGCTGAACACAAAACCAGGACATACGGTCCGATCCTGCTACATGAAGTCCTAGGAGAGGCAAAACTAGTCCACAGCAAAAGAAGTGGAAACAATGTAGCCACTCAGCGGGGTTGGGGGGGGGTGGGGGGTTGGCTGGAAAAGGATGTGAGCCATCTTTCTGGGGATGAAACATTCTGTGTCTTGGTAAGGGTGTGGATTACACAGATGTGAGAATCTGTCATTGAACTCTATATACTTTTAAGATCTGTGCATTTTTCTATAAGGATCTCAGTTTTTAAAAAGCATTAAAAATTGGAACAACCACTGCTTCCAGTCCTTAAGTTTCTAGTTTTCTTGAGCCGAAGTTTCTGTACAGAGAAAGCCATATTCTAGATTTCTCCTTTCCATCACCATCATAGACGCCTCCATTTATTGAGCAAATGCACTTACTATGTACTCTAAGTGCTTTACGTAGATTAGCTACCCAACATTCACAAATGGTCTTCGTGATATTCGTCATTTTGACTTTACAGGTGGGAAAGCTGACCGACACATTCCCTCTGGCGGCCTCACCTGGGAGACCTTTACAGACGGATTCAGTTAACGACAGTGGCAATACCATGTCCTGAGGGGATATGGCTTTGCCACTGGCCAGGTGACGTCACACTTTGCATTTAATGACATCAAGTTCACGAGTGAAGATTGTAGATCTCAGAAACAAAGCTCATCAAGACAAGACTGAAATACAGGTTTTCTGGAGCACACAAGAGCAAAGGGACTATTTAGGAGACTGAGGCTGGTGAGGAAGGGTACTTCTGCCTGGGACCCCCCAGGGGCCATGTTTGGGTCATGCTAGGTCCTCCCATGCAATCTTCCAACCTTTTGCATCCTTCATGCAACCTCACCCAACCCATGAGGGACAAACCCAACAGGGCAGGCTGTCATGGAAGCAATTTAGGAGCACCCCAAAATCCCATGAAGTCACTGTGTGAATTTACCATTTCCCTTGGGAAGCAGCTGAGTTACAAATGGAGTCCTTTAACATTTACTTATTTTTCCATGTTGGGTCTTAGTTGCGGCAGGCAGCATCTTGTTTATCATGTGAGATCACGTTTTATCTCGTGCAAGGACTCTAGTCGTGGCACATGGGCCTCAGTAATTGTGGTGCCTGGGCTTGGTGGCCCCCCCCCGACATGTGGGATCTTAGTACCCCAACCAGGGAGAGAACCCAAGGCCCCTGCATTGGAATGTGGAGTCTTAACCACTGGACCACCAGGAAAACCCTGGAGTTCATTTTTAAGCACATCAGTATCTGTGTGTCCATCGCTACATGTGGCCAAAAAGGAAGAACCATAGTGCTTTAGGGTCCCTGCTTCCTTTCTAGGTTTCTGTTGGACATTAGGGGAAAATGTGCCCCTTAATACCCCAAATGCATTGAGAGCTTTGGTTGCCCAGAACATGTGTTTGTGCAAATGAGAAAGCAGTGTGTCTCCCCGGGTAGAGGCAGCTCCATGCTCGTGTGCTCAAACCTGGCAAGTGGGTAATGGGTTGGGTTTTGTCTCCCACTTGCCCCATCATGGGACATCCCATGGGATTACATACGACCTGCCCAGTTATACCCAGCAGCCCTTACAGAGGACTAGGTTCTCCATCCAAGAGGAGAACCACAAAGATTTGCTGTTTCCTACCCCACTTACCCACAGAGCTCCGCTATGGTAAGAGAACCTCTTTGTAACCATACCTCAAACAAGAGCCCTGCTTACACAATGAAGGAGCCACCTTTGACTGAGGTTTGTGTGCATAATTACAAGCGCCACTGCGTCTCCTGATATCACAGAACTTCATCCTTTCACAATGAGAAGAATCAAGGCAAAAATCAAACCCAGAGAGATGGGCTGCCCATGTTTTGTTGGGTCTCTCATCCTGGATTCCTTCACTCAGGCCCCTCTATCTTCTACGCTCATCTCCCTCAAAAGATCCCAACTTGATCCTGTTCACCTTCCCCGGTTTAAGTAGAAGTTATTGGGTATCTTTTTTAAATTAATTTAAAAACCACTCTGTATGGTGAGAAATGAGACCCAGAGAGGAAGAGTATGTCCATATTCACACAGCTAATACAGTCAGAGCCAAAGTTAGACCCAGGGCTGCCAACTCCAAATTTAGTGCTCTTTCCATGTGTCCATCTCACTTGGGGTCCAAGCCAGGAAGGCATCCCCACAAATATTAATATTCATGACACTTAAGAGGATGGTATTGATGCCTGCTGTTGCTGCTGCTAAGTTGCTTCAGTCATGTCTGACTCTGTGCGACCCCATAGATGGCAGCCCACCAGGCTCCCCTGTCCCTGGGATTCTCCAGACAGGAACACTGGAGTGGATTGCCATTTCCTTCTCCAATGAATGAAAGTGAAAAGTGAAAGTGAATTTGCTCAGTTGTGTCCGACCCTCAGCGACCCCGTGGACTGCAGCCTTCCAGGCTCCTCCTTAGGGATAACTATCCTTTGTGCATGCATGCATTCCTGTTCAGTCACGCCTGACTGTTTGTGACCCTGCCAGGCTCTTCTGTCCATGAGACTCTCCAGGCAAGAATACTAGAGTGGGTTACCATTTCCTCCTCCAGGGATCTTCCCAACCCAGGGATCAAACCCGTGTCTTCTGCATTGGCAGGTGGGTTCTTTACCAGCTGATCCACCGGGGAAGCCCTCAATATGCCTCTAATGAATCCAAATTAAAATCATGATGATCCATCATTTCATGCGTGCCAGGCTGGCAAAAATTAAAGTAACAAGTGGCAGGCGGAAAAATGGTTCCAGAGATGTGCATGTCCCAATCTCTGAAACATATGCATCTGTTCTGCTATGTGGCAGGGGTGAGCTTAGGGTGCAGACGGAGATAAGGATGCCCATCAGTTGATGTAAGATGGGGAGATTAGCTGGGTAGGTCCAGCGTTGTCACAGCATCCGTCAGACAGGAAGATGGAGACAGAGAAGGGGAGGGAGATGTGAGTAATCCGCTGTTACTGGCTTTGTGGGAAGGCGCCACAAGCCAAGGAATGTGGGTAGTCTCTAGAAGCAGAAAAGACCTAGGAAATGGATTCTCCCAAAGGAGCCTCTGAAAAGAATGCGGCCTTGCCAACACTTTGATTTTTAGCCCAATGAGACCCATTGCAGACTTCTGAACCACAGCACTGTAAGATGATTAATTTGCATCATTAAGCTACTAAGGAAGTAATAATTTGTTACAGCAGCAATAGGATGCCAAACAGCCAGCAGCTCTCCTGCACGTGCTGGGTGCTATGGGAACACAAGATCTCCAAACCCAGCCTTGGAAGAGAGGGAAAGTATAGAATTGAGGAGACTTTCTAGAAGAGGCAGTATCTAGAGTTATCATATGATCCTGTAGTCCCACTCTGGGGCATATATCCAGAGAAAACTACAACTCCAAAAGGTATCCCTATGTTCTTAGCAGCACTATTCACAGTAGCCAAAACATGGAAACAACCTAGATGGCCACTGACAGATGAATGGATAAAGAAGATGTGGTGCATATAGGCAATGGAATAGTACTCGGCCATAAAAAATGAAATACCATTTGTAGCAACATGGGTGCAACTAGAGATCATACTAAGTGAAGCAAGTCAGAAAGAGAAAGATAAAAATCATATGATATCACTTATATGTGGAATCATATCACTTATATGTGGCATCACTGATTCAATGGACATGAAGTTGGGCGAATGCTGGGAGGTGGTGAGGGACAGAGAAGCCTGGCGTGCTGCAATCCATGGAGTTGCAAAGAGTCAGACATAACGTGGAAACTGAACAACATCTGGGAAATCTAAAATATGGCACAAATGAACACGCACAAAACAGAGACAGACACACGGACATAGAGAACATACTTGTAGTTGCCAAGAAGGAAGAAGGGAGATCAAGGGATTGACTGGGTGTTTGGGGTTGATAGATGCAAACTATTACATTTAGAATGGATGAACAACAAAGTCCTACTGTGTAGCACAGGGAACTATCTTCAACATCCGGTGACAAGCCATAAAGGAAAGGAATAGTAAAAACCATGTATATATGTGCATAACCGAGTCACTCTGCTGTACAGCAGAGACTGGCACATTGTAAATCAACTATACTTCAATTTTTTAAAAATTGAAGGAAAAAAACCCTTAAGGTTCAAGTCACAGAAGGAAGGGGCTGTGGTTTCCACAGAGACCTCCATGGACAGGCGAGCTAGAAAGAGGTGCCTGGGGGAATGACAAGCAGTTGGCTCTCAACACGGGAGGATGGAGCAGGCATTGAATGTGATCGTGGGTGGTGGCCACTATTAAGGGTCGTGGACTTCAGGGGATTCTAGTTGGGGCATCAAACTTGCCTTTTGCAAAGCCCACCCTGGCTGTGGAGAGTGGATGGGAGGGTGGGCTGGAGGGAGGTTGACCACATGAGAGGCCACTGCAGCATCCAAGCTGAAGGCGATGGCGGCTCGGGCCAGGCACTGGGCCAGATGCACGTGGTCATGCAGTGGACTCGCCTGGACCTGGGGGTGCCGGGAAGGAGCTACCTGGGTGTCTTGTTTGAGGTTCCTGGCACGTCCCTTCCACATTCTTTTCACCTCGTCCTCTCTTGAGTCTCCAAAATCTGCCCTGTGCTCCTTGAAACCACCGCCAGCTCCCTCCTGTCCCTGGAGGGACGTTTGTCACGGAACAGGGGTTGTCACTTACCATCTGCTAAGAGAGGCCCCAGCAGAGGATGAGGTGTGTTAATTAGGAAGGGGCAGAGGAGAGGGAAAGACAACGACCGCCATCTGCTCTGAGGCTTTAGAGGAAGGGGCGGGACCAGGATGGGGAGATGGAACTGGTGACCCCAATTTAGTTAAAACTGCAGCGGTCTCAAGGTCTGAGCCAGAGGGACGCAGATGTCCTTGGCAGTGCCCTTAGCAGACAGATGGAGTTTCTGCAGTCCCTGCCTCAAAAGTGGCTCTGGGCCTTCTCAGACAGAGTGGGGTCAGCAGGTGGAGGTCTGGCTACACAGGGGGTCCACGGGAGGGTACCTGGGCAGGAAACATGACCATGGTGGGGGGGGCGGGGATGATGGCTCTGTTGGCTACAAAAGATGGGGTGTACAGGGAAGGGGAGGAAGAAAGGAAGGGAGGGAAGCTGGCTGCAGGACAAATAGATTCATTCTGAAAAGGATAGATACCATTTTCCAGGCAAAGTTGGGTAAGAGGTTCTTGTACAGGCCAAATACTGTGCAAGTGAAGAATTAAAAAAAAACAATCCATTTAGTTTTTACAACGATTACACAGAGAAAAGGGATGAGTCCCATAACATGGTCATTTGATAGATGGGCAAAAACTGAGGCCTAGACAAATTTAAAAAAGTCAAGGCTAGTCAGTGTGCGAGACTGCAGTTCTGGTCTGCAGCTTGCATGGGCTTTGTTTATCCACACAAGAGGACTATAAGCTTAAGAGCAGGGCCCTGTGTGCTGGTCCTGTGAACCTCTCCCCAAACACTGAGCCACAGCAATTGGCTGACTTGGTCCACTGACTGACCCTCGATTAGCTCTGATGACACAAGCTGATAATAATGTCAATCCTAGCTCAGGAAGAAATTGTTGCTCTAAGCCAGGGATAGGCAAACATTTTCCTTACAGGGCCAGTTAGTATTTTGGGCGTTGCAGGATGTTAGGCCTTCAAGGACTCAACTTGGAGGCCTGGGCATAGCTGTATTCAAATCAAACTCTATAAAATGGGGGACTGGCTGGATGTGACCCACAGGCCAAAGTTTGCAGAACCCCACACAGCCTCTATAGGGGCTCCCCTAGTGGCTCAGTGGTAAAGAATCTGCCGGCCAGTGCAAGAGATGCAGGTCCGATCCCTGGTCTAGGAAGATCCCCTGGAGGAGAAAATGCAACCCAATCCAGTATTCTTGCCTGGCAAATCCCATGGACAGATGAGCCTGGGGGTGCGGGTGGGGGTGGGGGTGGGGGGGCGGCTACAGTCATGGGGTCACAAAAGAGTCAGACATGATTTAGCGACTTATAACATACTCCATAAGCTATTTACTGAAAAGCCAGCTATAAGGATGTGATGTTTGATCTTAAAGAGGCTCATGTTCTTTCTTCTTCCTTTCTCCGAGAAAATGAATGAAATCTGCACGGGGACAGGAGAACATAATTTGGTGTCTGCTCCTTTCCAGTACCTTATAGTCATTCGTTGCAGTCCTTAAAATCATTCTGAGGAGGAAAAGTTTCACCCCACGTGCCAGGTTCAATCTCTGGGTCAGGAAGATCCTCTGGAGAAGGGAATGGCAACCCACCCAAGTATTCTTGCCTGGGGAATCCCATGGACAGAGGAGCCTAGCGGGCTACAGTCCATAGGGTTGCAACATTAGATGGAAACCACACTCCAACCAAAGGATGTAGATAAAAGAGACACACACATACTTTGGTCATGCTTCTAGCATTAGAACTACACAGACCAGAAGATGATGATCATTTGTTAGCCAGCAAAAACCTGGGTTTTTCTGCCCTCGAACTCAAAAACAGAGACAGATTCTTGTTTATTTCCTATCCACACCCTGCACCACTTGTTGGTTCCCGAGAGATCTTCCAACAGCCACAAGATCTGGGATAAACTACCCAAGAAGAGACGATTAAAAAAAAAAATGGTGCCCTCATGAAAAGATGCTCATCGTTACTAATTATTAGAGGAATGCAAATTAAAAACATAATGCGGCACCACCTCACACAGGTCAGAATGGCCATGATTAAAAGTGTACCAATAATAAATGCTGGAGAAGGGAACCCTCTTACACTGTTAGTGGGGATGTAAATTGGTACATCCACTATGGAAAATAGTATGGAGGGTCCTCAAAAAACCAGACACTAGAGTTGCCATATGATCCAGCAATCCTACTCCTGGGCATATACCCAGACAAAATATAATTTGGAAAGATACAAGTAATCCTATATTCATAGCAGCACTATTCATAATAGCCAAGACACGGAAACAATCTAAATGTCCCGACAGATGAATGGATAAAGAAGATGTGATACATATGTCCAATGGAATATTAGCCATAAAAATGAAATAATGCCATTTGCAGTAACATGAATGAACATAGAGATTATCATACTATGCAAAGAAAAATAAATATTATATCAGTTATATGTGGAATATAAAATATGACCTAAATGAACCTATCCACAAAACAGAAACAGACACACGGACATAGGACAGACCTGTTGTTGCCAAGGGGAAAGAGGGCAGGGAGGGATGGATTGGGAGTATGGGATTAGCAGATGCAAATTACTTTAAAAAATAATTTTGTTTATTTTTGGCTGTGCTGGGTTCTTTGTTGCTGCACCAGCTTTTCTCTAGTTGTGGCACACGGGCTTCTTAGTGCAGCGCCTTCTCTTGTTGCAGAGCACAGGCTCTAGGGGGCACAGGCCTCAGGAGTTGCAGCTCCCAGACTCTAGAGCACAGGCTCAATCGTGTGGCACACGGGCTTAGTTGCTCCGTGGCATGTGGGATCTTTCCAGACCAGGGACTGAAGCTGTGTCTCCTGCATTGGCAGGTGGATTCTTTCCAAATGAGCCACCGGATGCAAACTATTATATAAAATGTGGAAAATTATATAAAATACCAGACCACCTGACCTGCCTCTTGAAAAACCTGTATGCAGGTCAGGAAGCAACAGTTAAGGACATGGAACAACAGACTGGTTCCAAATAGGAAAAGGAGTACATCAAGGCCTGTATATTGTCACCCTGCTTATTTAACTTCTATGCAGAGTATATCATGAGAAACGCTA
The DNA here is from genome assembly GCF_029407905.1 of Bubalus kerabau. Lineage (NCBI taxonomy): Eukaryota > Metazoa > Chordata > Mammalia > Artiodactyla > Bovidae > Bubalus > Bubalus kerabau. Next base: position 12,323,345 of record NC_073646.1, read on the forward strand.
GGCTGGAGGAAGCATAAGCTGGAATCAAGATTGCCGGGAGAAATATCAATAACCTCAGATATGCAGATGACACCACCCTTATGGCAGAAAAGTGAAGAAGAACTGAAGAGCCTCTTGATGAAGGTGAAAGAGGAGAGTGAAAAAGTTGGCTTAAAGCTCAACATTCAGAAAACAAAGATCATGGCATCCGGTCCCATCACTTCATGGCAAATAGACGGGGAAATGGTGGAAACAGTGTCAGACTTTACTTTTTTGGGCTCCAAAATTACTGCAGATGGTGATTGCAGCCATGACATTAAAAGACACTTGCTCCTTGGAAGGAAAGTTATGACCAACCTAGATAGCATATTAAAAAGCAGAGACATTACTTTGTCCACAAAGGTCCATCTAGCCAAGGCTGTGGTTTTTCCAGTGGTCATGTATGGACGTGAGAGTTGGACTATAAAGAAAGCTGAGTGCTGAAGAATTGATGCTTTTGAACTGTGGTGTTGGAGAAGATTCTTGAGAGTCCCTTGGACTACAAGGAGATCAAACCAGACAACCCTAAAGGAAATTAGTCCTGAATATTCATTGGAAGGACTGGTGCTGAAGCTCCAATACTTTGGCCACCTGATGTGAAAAACTGACTCATTAGGAAAGGCCCTGATGCTGGGAAAGATTGAAGGCAGAAGAGAAGGGGACGACAGAGAAATGAGATGGTTGGATGGCATCACCAACTCAATGGACATGAGTTTGAGCAAGCTCTGGAAGATGGTGAAGAACAGGGAAGCCTGGCGTCCTGCAGTCCATGGGGTCACAGAATCGGACATGACTGAGTGACTGAACAACAACAACACACACGCACATTATATATATATAAACTGAGTCACTTTGATGTGCAACAGAAATTAACACAATGTTATAAATCAACCATACTTCAATAAATTTTTTAAAAATGATGCCTCAGGAGCAAAGCCACGATCATTCATCCTTACTTTTCAATTTGGGTGCAAGGCCAGTCAAAATCAGATGACAAAAACTAGGAATAAAACTACCATATGACTCAGCAATCCCACTACTGGGCACGGACCCTGAGGAAACCATGACCGAAAAAGACACATGTAGCCCAAGGTTTCATTGCACAACTATTTACAACAGCTAGGACATGGAAGCAACCTACATGTCCATTGTCAGATAAATGGACCAATAAGTTGCGGTATATGTATGCAATGGGGTATTACTCAGCCATAAAAAGGAACACATTTGAATCAGTTCTAATGAGGTGGATGAACCTAGACCCTATTCTGCAGAATGAAGTCAAGTCAGAAAGAAATAAAAATATCATATTAACACATATATATGGAATCTAGAAAGTACTGATGAACCTATCTGCAAGGCAGCAGTAGAGATGCAGACAGACAAAGGACTTATGGGAACAAGGGGGTAAGGAGAAGGTGGGAAGAATTGAGAAAGTAGCACCGAAACATACGCATTACTATGTGTAAGATTATTAGGTTGGTACAAAAGTAATCTCGGTTTTGCATTGTTGAACTTTGTAATTTGATATTGGAATACATTCTTAAATAAATGTGGTTATGTTATTAAAAAAAATCAGATGATGTATCAGAGCACTCAATCAGAAGAGATATGCAAATGGGTTACATTTTGATCCTCCACCTTGGATTTTAAGAATTCGGAGATTGGGATTAACATATATACACTATTGATACTATGTATAGAACAGATAACCTACTGTTCCTAACAGGAACCTACTGTACGGCCCAGGGAACTCTACTCAGTGCTCTGTGGTGACCCAAATAGGAAGGAAACCCAGGGAAGAGGGGATATAGGTACAGGTGTGACTGATTCACTTTGCTGTACAGCAGGAACTAAGGCAGCATTGTAAAGCAACTATACTCCAATAAAGAAAACATGATCTTACTGATATCAGGTAATTTTAAAATTTAATCTCGACTACATTTCCTCAGATTTTGTTTGCCCCGCCCCGACCCCACAAAGAAATCATTTGTGTCTAAACAGAGCCATGCCTGAAGAGTCCCTTGTTACAGAAGAGGTGAAGAAGTTGAACCAATAACTCAACAGCATTTGAGGTCATGAGCAGAACTGACGTATCAGGTCTTTGTCCTGCAAAGCAGAAGAAAGGGCCAGAAGCCAGACAGCAAAGGAGAAAATGATTAGGGAGGAGAAGAAAGAAGAGTGACTCTAAAATCTGTTGGTTTTCCCAAGAAATTAAAACAAAAAGAATAAACAAAGGCATAGCTGAGAAAATGATTTGACCCTGAAGAATATTCTTAAGGTTTTAGTATCAGGAAATAAATTCTGAAAATATCCAGGAAGACAAAGATTAGCCCACAAAAAGCCAGAAATATTTCTGGGGAAAAAAAAATCAGAATAGAACAAAATCTAAAGAATTTTGAGAGGAAAAGCCATGATATAGCAGTTTAATGCCCAACCAAGCTGTTCATGCTTAAAGCTGAGAAAAAGACATCAGAAGACATTGCCTTTTTATTAAAAGGCAAGGAAAAGTGAATTGATGGTGACTAAGCAATCTGTACATCAAAACTGCCATAAATTGAACAGTGCGATGCTAGCCTAAGAGTTAGTCCTTTCATCAGTCGAACTGAAATCAATAACCTTAAAATGGACTCCATTATAATTTTGTAAAACTTAGGGACAAGGCAAGAACCATGCTATCTTTCTGCTACTTTTAAAAACTATACTGGAGGTTGTTGTCTATGTAAAAATAAAAAGACCTATAAATATTAGAAAAAGAAATACAAAATTAATTATTTGCAAAAGATACAATAGAAAAGATAAGGGGAAAATTTGATCCCTTGGAGGAAATGGCAACCCACTCCAGTATTCTTGCCTGAAAAATCCTATGGACAGAGGAGCCTGGTGGGCTACAGTCCCTGGGGTCGCAAAGAGCTGGACATGACTGAGCAACTGAGCATGGACCCACACACAGATAAGATGTTTTAAGTCTTAAGAGACTAATAAATTTGATAAATTTGACTGATAAATTTTAAGGTTCTACATATAAGAAACAATATAAGAAAGTTAAAAGTCAAGCAACACTGAAGATATTTGTAGCACATATAATTATTATCTAGAGAAATATATATATATTCAGGTGAAGAAAACCCTTTTTACACTGGTTAAAGTAAATCAAAAAGAAAATTTTGAACAGTGGCTATGAATGACCAATTTGCATAAGATGACTATATGAAATGATCATGCAAAAAATCATTTAACTGCATTAGCAATCAGAGAAATGCAAACTTAAACAATGAAATAACGTTTCTATCTATATTAAATAGCCCCAAAATTAAAAATGGTAATTGCTTTCATATATCACTGGTGATAAATTGCTATAGCCCTCAGAGAATATTTTGGCAGTAAAATATTAATAAGTGCATGCCCCAGGATGGAGGTTTCACTACCACCCCCTGGAAAAGCACAAACAACAATTTGCCCATGTCAATAAGAATGCTGAATAAGTATGTCTATCTCATTGTGTGTAACAACAAAATCAAAAGACTACCCAAATGCCCACTGCTGCATGAATGAATAGACTGGTACATTTGTACCATAATATATTGCACAGCAGTTAGAAAGAAGGAAATCTAAGTATACTGAGAGAGCTTGAAGATATGTGTTTTTTAAAGCAAATTGAAAAATGATGCATACATCATACATATATATTCCTGACTCCAAAAACAACAACAATAGATTCTAAGGGTGTGGATATGAACACGTAGGAAAAGTTCTGGAAAGGCGCACTCTAAACCAGTGACGGAGATCAGGCCAGAGAAAGGAAAGGACAGGAGGCCTGGGATCATGGTTAGTGGGCCAAGGTGACTTTCCTCTTAGAAGCCTCCTTTTTAAAACAGCCAGGTTGTGATGAATGTAAGTCTCTGAAAGGATTGAGACTATACATATTGACCACTTGTGGATCAAAGTCCTGAAAATGATCTTGAGAAATGGCTGGTTGAATCCTAAGAAAACAGGCAATGGATATGAGGGGGGGCCCAGACTCAGACGTGTAAGGTGGGGTGTAGTTAACTCGAGTAAACCAATTTCAGGAGGAAACTTTCTGCTTGTTCAAGTTCCTGGAGGATCAACCTAGCGACCTAAGAAAGGAGTAATTTTTCTGGTTCCCCCTGACAGTACACATCCAGTTACAAAAATCAGAATTCCCAAATTCAAGTGCTAACTCCAATATTTCTAAACTGGCAATCTTTGGGCAAGCGTTTAATTTCTATATGTGTAGAATGGGATGACATGACATGCCCCATCCACTTTCTGGGATTATTTTGAATCTTACACGAGATAATATCTCATTAGCAAAAGTTCTATGAAAGGTGGCAGAACTATAAAGACATAAAATATGACACTGCCCCCCTACCCCCGCCAAAAAAACCTAACACACCAGGACAAAATATGCACATGCTCATTGAGAAATTAAAAATTTGTTTTAAAATGGCTCTTTTCCATCCAGAATTTCTCATCAGTTCAATATCTCACACCACATTCTTTTTTAAAAGCCCAGATGAAATAGTCAAATAGTAAAAATGAAACCATTAAAAAAAACTCAACAATATGATTCTTGAACATAAAGGAAATATTTGATCACATGAAGACGTTCAACTCCTTTACACCATGCAAACTATTATATATAGAACAGATGAACAATGAGATCCTGCCGTATAGTGCAGGGAACTATATTCAATATCTTGGGATAAACTATAATTGAAAAGATATGAAAAATAACGTGTGTAGATACATATATAACTGGAATCACCTTGTTGTACAGCAGAAGTTAACACATCACTGTAAATCAACTATACTTGAATAAATTAAAAAATAAACTCCTTTACATCAAATAATGTGTAAAGGATAATACTTGCATCTTTCTTTGGAGGGATGCTAATTCTTTGATAGTGTGTATTTTATACTTTTAGCATCTAATCCAGATGCTAAATGTTTATTGCAAATGTATTTTCAACTTTATAATATTTTCAGTTGAAAAAGGAGATTCATCTACCCAAGTGGCTCCAAATATACTTTTAAAAAAGTTTTCTAGTAACTGAATGGCATATCAGGTTTTAAAGTTGGTTCTAAATTACATCTCAGTTGCTCAGCCCCACCAACCTGAAAGCCACACGTCACTAGTAACCACCTTACAGGACAGCATAGTCCTGGAATAAATCTGACTTTCATCAACCCATGCCCCAGCCCTAGGGAGAGCAGCCCTTTTCCCAGCCTCCTGAAGCCTGTCACAGGGGCTCTCTGATCAATATTCATGAATATTTTGAGACTTACACTCCTCCTCCAATAGATCCATCGTGGCATCCTTTTCCGGTTCCTGCTGTGACTTTTCCCGTGAGGTACACAGCCAGGCCCATCACCACTCATCTTGAGTTCTCAGGCTCTAAATGGTAAAGAACAATGGGATTAATAATAATAACAAAGCACAGTGGATTCTGGGCTTCCTAGGTGGTGCTAGTGGTAAAGAACCTGTGTGCCAATGCAGGAGATGTAAGAAACACAGGTTCAATCCCTGGGTTGGGAAGATCCCCTGGAGATCATCATGGCAACTCCAGTATTCTTGCCTGGAGAATCCCATGGACAGAGGAGCCTGGCAGGTTACAGTCCATAGAGGCGGACATGACTGAAGTGACTCTGCATGCACGCACAGTGGGTTCAACCTGTTGAGAAGATTGTGGTGTCCAATGCTTTCTACTCTTATCAATAACATATACCCTCCCATTTACAGACAGGAGATTGGGACTTAGAACAGCAACAAGTTAGGGTCAGGTCATAAGTGGCAGACACTCACTGATGGGACCAGAGCTGACTGGCCCTAATCCCTTGCTCCCACCACTTCTCCACGCTGTTCTGTGCCCTTTGTGTGTTAAGGCTCCCTCCCTACCATGCAGTTACCCACAGGGGCCCTCAACCCTCCTTGCGGCATCAAGTGCATTGGGGTCTCATCCATGGAGTTGCTTCTTTTCAGAGCAAGTCATTAGGCCAAGCCAAAGGAACTATGATACGAGAGCCTACTGGGCGGCAGGCCCTCTGCAACAGGAACCCGCTTTACAGAGAATGACCACCTTGTCCAAGAGCCAACAGCTAAGAAGGCGGGGTTGGGATTTCATGTTCAGATCTGGGTCCCACATGACTGGTGATGCAAGGTGCTTCCCCCAGCAGCTCAGTCTCGACTTCTGAGTTTATCAACCCCCTTCTTTGGATCTGTGGTCATAACTGAGTATTATAACCCATAACATGTCCAATATTTTGGCCATCTGATGTGAAGAGCCCTCATTGGAAAAGACCCCAATTCTGTGAAAGACTGAGGGCAGGAGGAGAAGGGGGTGACAGAAGACGAGGTGGTTAGACAGCATCGACTCAATGGACGTGGACGCACGCGAACTCCAGGAGATGGTGAAGGACAGGGAGACCTGGCATGCTGCAGTCCATGGGGTTGCAGAGTCGGACACGACCGAGCGACTCAAAAACAGCAACCCTGCAAAATGTGTAGCTGTGCCTTCCAGGAAACTAGAGAGGCAAACTTGGGCCCTACTTCAGACCTGCTGAATCAAAACGTGGGTGGGAGGTTTGTTTAATAAGCATGATGCACCCCCCCCCCCCGCACCTGGTAAGCGAGCGGCCCAGCCTCTTCCTGGCCGTCTACATAAGCCGTGCAGAACTTCTCCACTGGGGCAAAAACCACAGGCCTACGTGTGGGAAGGGGGGTTTAAAGAGTCCCCTGCTTTCTGCCTCCAGCATCTGCCTTCCCCCTCACCGCCATTCAGAGCTGTCAGTCCCGAGGCAAATTTAACAGGAAGCTAATGATGTTTCAGCCTCCCTCCCTTGCAAAGGCCCCTTCTGAAACCCAGATTACATCTGTGATTCCACAGTCTTTTCTTAAAGAGGCCCCGAAAGTGTAAGAGCTACAGGCCTAGAGCACTCAGACCTGCTGTGGTCTAGACAGGCAGGTGGGATTATCTGAGTGGTGATATTTCAGTTGCTAAGTAACGACAAGGCACGGCTTCTCAGATGTTCCCGGGCATCAGTATCACCTGGAGAGTTTGTTAAAACAGATCCCTGGGCCCCGCCCTGTTTGTCAGGAGGTCTGAGGGGGCCCTGCGTGTGTGCTAAGTCCTTTTGGTTGTGTCTCTTTGTGACTCCATGGACTGTAGCTCGCCAGGCTCCTCTGACCAGGGGATTCTCCATGCAAGAATACCGGAGTGGATTGCCAGGCCCACCTCCAGGGGATCTTCCTGACCCAGGGATCGAATCCGTGTCTCCTGCATTGGCAGGTGGGCTCTTTATCACTAGCGCCACCTGGGAAGCGAATGGGCATTTCTAACATCGCCCGGGTGAGGCATCTGTGGCTCCAGGGACCACGCTTTGAGAACCAGCGCCTTTGAGGAGTCTTCCCACCTCCACCTGCTCCTCATTCCCCAAAGGGTCACGGAGCTAAAGCTGCTCCCTCGGCCAGCAAACACTCTTGATTTCTGCCTTCAAGGGGCCAAACCCTGCTTGTCCATCCCACTCCAGGAGGCCCTTCCTGACCTCCCATTCTGGGCTTGGAACCCCATCTTTGGGTAGCTTTAGCTCTTTTCTGTCAAGCCCTATTGTGATGGTCAGGTGCTTATGGGTTTTTAATTTTTAACCGTACTCCGTGGCATGAAGGATCTTAGTTCTCCAAGCAGGGATTGAACACACACACCCCCTGCATTGGAGGGTGGGGTCTTAACCACTGGACCACTGGGGAGTTTCCCAGAAAAGCTCTTTTTATCTGGATTCCCGGTGCCCACCTCCACTCTGCAGATGAATGGGAAGGCACCCCCTTCTCCATGGACTATGACACCAGCTGCCTGCCCGGGGCCTCGCCCCCTCCCCAGCTGGAGCTCCTGCACGAAGCCTCAGGTTCCTCCTGAGAGGTCCTTCAGGTCAAGGTGACTTTCCAGAGAGTCTCTGGAGGGAGGTGGAGACCCAGGTGCTGCAGGAGCCGGGACTTAGACGTCTGCATCTCCGAGGCTGAATTAGTACCTGGGAGGTGGCGGCTCCTCCCAGCACCGTGGTCTCAGCTGCTTAATTAGGTCGCAGCCAGCAGAGGGGACAAAGGGACCAGGCTGTGGCTCTTTCCAGGCGCCCCTCCTTTCTCTCCAAGAACAGGGCCCAGAGTGTGAAGCTTGTGGATTAAAAGGCCTTCATCTGGCACATGGTCTCCAGTTCCGCCCCCTCGCCCCAGCCTTGCTGTCCCTGTCCCTGGGGTGTCACTGATGCCAGGGTGCTCCTCTGCTTCCCCGTCACTGGCACAGGCTGGCCTTTGTCCCCTCAGCCATTCTGCCTCTGCCCCTTCCCCCCACACCTGGCGTCCCCTCCTTCCGACCCTCCGGCAGTGAGTGGCACCCCAAAGTGGAGTGAAAACCCAGAGACCTGGTCCAAGGCAGGGTTATAGACATGGCTTGAGGTCCATGGAGCTGTCCGGGCCTCACCCCTGTCCCCCTGAGGATGGAGGGGAACTACTCACCTCCCTGGCTTCCCGAGACATCCTCCCAAGTCTGCAGGAGATCTGGAAAGTCCCAGCCACAAGGCACTGGGGTCATGTGGGCTTTAAGCTGGGCGGGTTAATATGGTCCACACTTGGTGAGCCCCGGGCTGACCCTCAGGCAAACTCTCAGCTGGCCCCTCAGCCCTGGGGCTGAGCCTTGATCTCCATCACCTGGGTCAGATCACCTGAGCTACTGGGCAAACATTCCCAGTCATCCCCACCCCAGACCTACTGAGTCACTGTTGCTGCTGGTGGGGGCTGGGAGGTCTGCATTTTCACAAGCAAACCCAGCTCACACACACACATCTGCATTTTCACAAGCATTCCCAACACACACAGCTTTGGGGACCACTGCTCTGAGATCTCCATCATTCTTAGTGCACATTTTCAGGCTCTTTATTCCCAGGTGAGGAGCCTTGGCTGCGAGAGGGTTTCTTCTTTCTTCAGGTTTTATTTATTTGCCTTATTTATTGTCTTAATGAGCGAAGGTGGGAAATGGGTATTAGCTCTTACCAGAAGCCAGATGCTTCACAGACAAGGAAGAAAAGCTTTATCATTGCAAACCACCCTGTGTAAAAATAGTGGTTACTTCTGTTTATTCAAGTCTTGCATGTCCACTATAAGAAACTTGCAAAAAATGACAGTCATGCTAAAGCTGAAACTCCAATACTTTGGCCATCTGATGTGAAGAACTGACTCATTAGAAAAGACCCTGATGCTGGAAAAGATTGAAGGCAAGAGGAGAAAGGGGGTGACAGAGGATGAGATGGCTGGATGGCATCACTGACTTGATGGACATGAGTTTGAGTGAGCTCTGGGAGCTGGTGATGGACATGGAGGCCTGGTGTGCTGCAGTCCATGGGGTCGCAAAGAGTTGGACATGACTGAGTGACTGAACTATCATCCCACTAGCTACAGAGACACCAACACCATTAAAAAAAAAAAAATCTTGATTGCTTTAGCACTAAGATTTCTCTTTAAAAAATTTTATTTATTTATTTACTTGGCTGTTCTGAGTCTTCACTGCTGCATGGGCTTTTCTCTAGCTGCAGAGAACAGGGGCTACTCTAGTCGCGGAGCACAGGTTCTAGGGCACGTGGGCTCAGTAGTTGCGATTCCCGGGCTCTAGACCACAGGCTCAATAGTTGTGGTGCACGGGCTTAGTTGCTCCTCGGCATGTAGGATCAGAGATTGAACCCATGTCTTCTGCATCAGCAGGCAGATTCTTTACCACTGAGCTATCAGAGAAGGCCCCCAACACCGTTGTGATATATTTCCATCCAGTACTTTTCCTAATGCTTGTATTTGAACAAAATTGAGAGTTTACCAAAGACCATTTTTTTAAAAATGAGGCTTGATCAAGGTATAATTGACATACAATAAGCTGCTCATATTTAATGTGTATAATTTAAAATGTTTTGACAATTGCATCCACTCATGAAACCATCACCACAAGTAGGATGATGAACAGACCCATCACTCCCAAGGCAATTTTTTAAATGGAGTTTTTATTTTGGAACAATTTTAGACTTGCAGGGAGGTTGCTAAGATAATGGAGAGAGATCCGGGATAGCCCAGACCCAATTCCCCCTAATATTAATATCTACGTACCATGAATGGTAAAGAATCTTACTGTACTGGGGGAGACACGGGTTCGATCCCTGTGTCAGGAAGATCCCCTAGAGGAGGGCATGGTAACCTCCAGTATTCTTGCCCAGAGAACTCCATGGGCAGAGGGGCCTGGCAGGTACAGTCCATGGGTGGCAAAAGAGTTGGAAGCAACTGAGTGACCAACACACACACATACCATGAAACATTTATTAAAACAAAGAATTTAATATCAGAACATTGCCACTAACTTAGCTACCGACTTAATTTGAATTTCACTACCTTTCCCACTGACATCCTTTTTTCCCCATTTTTAAAAAACTTTTTAGTTTATACTGGAATATAGCTGATTAGCAATGTTGTGATAGTTTCAGGTGTACAGCTAAGAGGACTCAGCCATACACATACATGTGTCCATTCACCCCCAAACTCCCCTCCCATCCAGGCTGCCACGTGACACTGAGCAGAGTTCCCTGTGCTATACAGGAGGACCTTGTTGGTTATCCATTTCAAATACAGTGTCATGTACATGTCCATCCCAAACTCCCTAACTATCATTTCTCCCAATCCTTCCCTGCTGGCAATCTTCAATTCGTTCTCTAAGTCTGTGACTCTGTTTCTGTTTTGTAAAAAAAAGGTCATTTGTATCATTTCTTTTTAGATTCTGCTTATAAGGGATGACATCCTTTTTCTGTTCTAGGATCCAAGTCAGGATATCAAATTCCTTTTAGCCAAATGCAGTTTGATACTTTACCTTCTATGACTTAGCATTCAGTGGGGACAATTTCTTCAAAATCTTGCTTTAAATGAGTGCCTCCTATTTCTTGGTATCAATTTACTACACTGCTTGATTTTCCATTTTTTGCTCTTACTAGCAACGTTGCCATGAAAACCTTTGTACTCATATCTTTGTTCACATCTTACATTGCTTCCTTGAGATATTTTCTCTTCCCCCACCCCCCGGTTTTACTGAGATAGAATTGACCTATAATATGATTTCCCTTGAAATATAACTAGTAGGTCAAGGTCCTTTGATATACACTTAACTTTTCATATTCTGAACAATGCTATGAGATTCGGCAACTACTATGATACTTGTTTCAGTGAAGAATCGTCAATGGAAGCTAAAATTAAAGAGCGAACGTTTGATGAGAAACAGGATAGTCACGTGGTGTCAGAATAGCTCCCCACTGATTCCTGGTTGATTACAAAGGCAGGAGTAGCCACTTGACGGGAGAGAAAGCCTGCGGGCACCGCCTTAACTGAGTGATCGAAGTTAAGGACATCGGAAAGAGACAGACCACACTGTGAGCCGCCTCCTCTGACATGCAAAGAAAAACACGAGATCAAGCTGGGACATTCCTGCCAAAGACGTATTACCTGAATTTCGTGATGAGAAAACATCAGGCAAACCCAAATGGAGGAAAATTCATAGCTGGCTTGTACTCTGAAAAAAACATCAAGATCCCGAAAGGCAAGGAAAGGCTGCAGAACATTCTAGAAGGAAGGAGACTAATGAGACATGCCCACCAAATGCAATATATAATCCTGAATTGGATCCAGAGTAAGAAAATACAGTTAAAAATATTTTTATGTAAAAGATATTATTGGGAAAATTGATCCATGGATTAGATGATAGTACTATATCAATGTTTATCTCCTAACTTTAATAAATATATTTTATGGCAGAAGAAGCATGGACTTCCATCGATAAGGTATTCCAGAAAGACCCATATTAGACTTTTTTTTTTTAAGTGCTAAGAGGCATATTACGATGCTTTGTAATTCAAGCAACAGAAAAGCTTTATTATCTCACCAAGATGACGGTGAGATGCTTGCATAAAATCGTGGAGTTTTCAACTTAAATAAAAGTTGCACAGCTGTAACAAAGAATTCCCATACACCTCGCATCCAGAGACCTCATTTAAGGTTTGATAATTTGATGATGCTTTCTAGGACAAACCCATCCACTCCAGATTAAGTGTTGTAACCAAGTTTCATGTCCCTCTAGGCTCCTTCAATCTGGGCTGAATCAAGAAGGAAGGAACAAGCAGATGGAGGGAGGCAGAGGGAGTATCGATTTTTAGAGCATCCTTTTGTTTTCTGAACAAGTTTCTGAGCTGGAAAATTTGGAAAACACAGCAAAGCACAGAAAAGAAGCTAAGCTCAGACTCACTTCAGTCAGACACAAGCACTATTCTCTTTGATGAGCCTAATTTTTATTCTTTGATCATATGTGAGATTATAGTGAATATATAATATTTTAAGAATGCACAGCACCTCTTGGTGAGCTTGGTGAGCATCTCAAAATACAGATTGTTTTGCACTGGTCCTATCCCAAGTCTACTGAGTCAGGACCTGCAGGACTGGTGTCCTGGCATCTGTATTCTTAACTAGATCCCAGGGATGCTGAAAAAGACTCGACTTTAAGATTCACTCTTTGTATGCTGCATTTGCTATTTAATATTAGGTTATAAACATGTCCCTCCACTGTTAGGAGGCCTATTCAATCACTTATAGGAGCATGCATTATTTATACTACCCAAATGATATTTTATTCAGTAGAAAATCTTTTAAAGGCCAGCCAGCCTTATAATCCTGGTTAATAACTTGTGTTCGAGGACCTACGTAGAGGTGGATACCTAGCAGGAGCCAAGGGAACGTCTGTGGAATCTCAAAGGAACAAGTAGGATCCACGCATCAGTAAATGGAGTCAAGTGGATCCTGTCCCAGAGATGCTCACATATTTGGGGGAGAGAATGAGTTGTGACGTTGCCTTGGATGGTGCTATCTCAGTTCAGTTCAGTTCAGTCACTCAGTCGTGTCCAATTCTTTGAGACCCCATGGACTGCAGCATGCCAGGCTTCCCTGTCCATCACCAACTCCCGGAGCTTACTCAAACTCATACACATTGAGTTGGTGATGCCATCCAACCATCTCATTCTCTGTCGTCCCCTTCTCCTCCTGCTTTCTTCAATCTTGCCCAACATCAGTGTCTTTTCAAATGAGTCAGTTCTTCGCATGAGGTGGTCAAAGTATTGGAGTTTCAGCTTCAGCATCAGTCCTTCCAATGAATATTCAGGACTGATTTCCTTTAGGATTGACTGCTTGGATCTCCTTGCTGCCCATGGGACTCTCAAGAGTCTTCTCCAACACCACAGTTCAAAAGCATCAATTCTTCGGCGCTCAATTTTCTTTATAGTCCAGCTCTCACATCCACACATGACCACTGGATAAACCATAGCTTTGACTAAATGGACCTTTGTTGGCAAGGTAATGTCTCTGCTTTTTAATATGCTGTCTAGGTTGGTCATAGCTTTTCTTCCAAGGAGCAAGCATCTTTTAATTTCATAGCTGCAGTCACCATCTGCAGTGATTTTGGAGCCCAAGAAAATAAAGTATGTCACTGTTTCCATTGTTTCCCCATCTATTTGCCATGAAGTGATGGGACCAGATGCCATGATCTTAGTTTTCTGAATGTTGAGCCTTAAGCCAACTTTTTCACTCTCCTCTTTCACTTTCATCAAGAGGTTTTTTAGTTCCTCTTCACTTTCTGCCATAAGGGTGGTGTCATCTGCATATCTGAGGTTATTGATATTTCTCTCAGCAAACTGGATTCCAGTTTGTGCTTCATCCAGCCTGGCATTTCACATGATGTACTCTGCATATACATTAAATAAGCAGGGTGACGATATACAGCCTTGATGAACTCCTTTCCCGATTTGGAACCAGTCTTTTGTTCCATGTCCAGTTCTAACTGTTGCTTCTTGACCTGCATAGAGGTTTCTCAGGTGGCACGTAAGGTCATCTGGTATTCCCTTATCTTTCAGAATTTTCCACATTTGTTGTGATCCACACAGTTAAAGGCTTTGGCATAGTCAATAAAGCAGATGTTTTTCTGGAACTCTCATGCTTTCTCGACGATCTGACAGATGTTGGCAATTTGCTCTCTGTCTCTATCTACTGAAATTAAAAACATACTTAGCCATGGGCCCGGCATTTCCATGACTTGGAACTGGTTTCCTGTAGATATTTTGAGAACAAGCGAAGATGGATGATCTAAAGAGCTCATGGAAGCATCCCCTGTAATAACGAATGATTGGACACAACATAAATATCATCAGATGACGTGGAAACCGAGTCATGGAGTGCTGGGCAACCATGAAAAGAGCAGGGCAGGTCTCCATGCAGTGTTATCAAGAGAGGTCCAGAACGCCTTATGAATTAGGAAAAAATTATGTGTGTATGTGTTTTAAAAAAATTAAAAATAATTGTATTTGCACATTTTTGTATGCATAAGACATTTCTGGAAGGACCCACAAGAGACTTAAAATAGCCATGGCTTGGGAGGACGTTGGCCTCAGAAGTCTGGGGTGAAAGGGAGCTCTGCTTTCTGTTGTATATTTTCTTGTACTGTTTGACAACTTTACCATGTGGCTGGCTGTATTATCTGCTTAATATTTTAAAATTACAGGGAACTATATTCAATATCTTGTGATAATCTATAATGGAAAAGAGTCTGAAAAAGAATATATATACACATTTGTGTGCATGCTAAGTCACTTCAGTCGTGTCAGACTCTTTGTGACCCTACGGACTGTCGTCTACCAGGCCCCTCTGTCCATGGGATTCTCCAGGCAAGAATACTGGAGTGAGCTGCCATTTCCTCCTGCAGGGGATCTTCCTGACCCAAGGATCGAACCTGAGTCTCTTATGTCTCCTGCACTGGCAGGCAGGTTCTTTATACTAGTGAGACCTCAGAAGCCCCCATATATATGTGTATATATATATTTTAACATATTGGATTCTTCATAATGGCTTAGACGGTAAAGAATCTGCCTGCATTGCAGGAGGCTTGGGTTTGATCTCCTGGGTTCCACAATTGTATGGTGGGTTACAGATGATGGGGTTGCAAAACAGTCGGACACAACTGAGCGATGAACACTTTCACTTTCATATTAATATATAACTGAATCACTTTGCTGTACACCTGAAGCTAACACAACATTGTAAATCAACTATATGTCAATAAAAAATAAGTAAAAATGATTAATACTTAAAAAATACTAGCACTAAAGGAATGAATGAATGAATGAATGCTGATGAAATATTAGCTGGGGTGGGAAGGCAGTGATTTGAGAGTATGCAGCTGTTGGTCCCAGCATGGCATTCCCAGGTGATCCTAATGGGTCTTGACACCTCCTCCTAATTAAAGTGGGTGAGCCAGGGGTGTCTGTTGGGTGGTGATGCATCCGTCACCAGCCCCCACCACAGGGGCAGGTTTGGGTGATGGACATGTAGAACACAGAGTCTTTGCTCTGCCTGCTCGAAAGCGCAGGTCCAATCCAGAAGCTTCCAGATCGGCTCCCACACCACTGCACTTCTCCTTGCTGCCTCCGTGTAGCCCACTTGTCCTTGCAAACTGCTGACTCCTCCTCCTGGGTTTATGCAATGTCTTCTGTGTCTTGAAGTCCATCCCGCATCCGGTCTAAGGTGGGGATCATGGGTGTAGGCACAGAGGGCAGAGACAGTGGGGCTCAAGCCTCGCTTCCACCACTTACTGTGTGGCTTTGGGAAACAGACCTAACTTCTCTGAGCCTCCCTTTCCTCATCTGTAAGACGGCACTGGTCATAGTATCTATCTGAGTTCCCTGGTGGTCTAGTGGTTAGGATTCAGTGCTTTTCACTGCCGTGGCCCAGGTTCGATCCCTGATTGGGGAACTAAGATCCCATATGTCAAGGAGCACCTAAGCCTGAGCGCCACAACTACTGAGCCCGAGAGTCACATCTAGAGAGTCATGCACCACAGTGAGGGATCCCACATGATGCAATGAACATCCCATGTGCTGCCACTAAGACCCGAGGCAGTCAAGTAAATAAATATATATTTTAAAATAATAATAATAAAAAATCCTGGTCAGGGAACTGAGATCCTACAAGCCCAGTAGCACAAAGAAAAGAAAAGTCTACCTATCTTAAGGGGACATAAGTGTTTAATGTGATAATCTCTAATAAGAGCTCACCAAATGTGAACTGGGCTTCCCTGGTGGCTCAGAGAGTAAAGAATCCACTGGCAATGCAGGAGACCCAGGTTTGATCCCTGGGTGGGGAAGATCCCTTGGAGTAGGAAATGGCAACCTGCTCCAGTATTCTTGCCTGGAGGATCCTATGGACAGAGAAGCCTGGCGGGCTACAGTCCATGGGGTGGCAAAGAGTCAGACACTGAGCGACTAACACTTTCACTTTTTTCCAATATCAACTATTCATTTAATTAACAAACAATTTATCAAGTACCTTCAGTTCAATTCAGTCGCTCAGCTGACTCTTTGCGACCCCATGAATCACAGCACACCGGGCCTCCCTGTCCATCACTAACTCCCAGAGTGTACTCAAACTCATGTCCATCGAGTTGGTGATGCCATCCAGCCATCTCATCCTCTGTCCTCCCCTTCTTCTCCTGCCCGCAATCCCTCCCAGCATCAGAGTCTTTTCCAATGAGTCAATTCTTCGCATGAGGTGGCCAAAGTATTGGAGTTTCAGCTTCAACATCAGTCCTTCCAATGAACACCCAGGACTGATCTCATTTAGAATGGACTGGTTGGATCTCCTTGCAGTCCAAGGGACTCTCAAGAGTCTTCTCCAACACCACAGTTCTTAGCCTGCGCCAATTCTTTTTGCTAAGAACTTGAGATTAAAAAAATTTTAAGGTGAAATGGTTTTTCCTCTTAAGTAATTCACAGTTTAACAGGAATCGGGTCATACATAATATTTAATAAATTGTTTTCAAAATGCTTCCAGATTTATTAACATCTTTGATTTTGATTATAACCCTATGAGGTAGCTCTGATTACTCATATTTTCAAAAACATTTACTTTTATTTATTTAGTTAACTGTGCCAGGACTTAGTGGCAGCATGCAGGTTCTAGATCCCCAACCAGGGATTATACCTGGGCCTCCTGTTTTGGGAGCTCGGAGTCTTAGCCACTGGACCACCAGGGAAGTCCCTGATGACTCATATTTTATAGATGAGGATAAAGGTTCAGAGACCAGGGCAGTGGACTGTGATAAAGAGGAGGCTTCTGGGAAAAACACACCTGTGTTTCTCCTGTGCTCCGTCACTACTGCCACACTTCACTTCTAGCACCACATGTGTGGGTTTTTCACATGTCAGGCAATTCTCTGCAACACCATCCAAGTATGCTACAATCCACTTTCAACATGACTCAGAGTTAGTGCAGACGAAGCTGGTTCAAGGATCCATCCCACCAGTGCCCCCACCAACTTCAGACACCTATCACGAGTAGTGGGTCCCCAGGTTAACCGTATGTCTTCTAACTTGGCTGCAAATCAAAGGTTCCCATGACCTCTTTCTGGGGTTCCATAGTTTGCTACAACAGTTCATAAAAACTCAAACAAGGAGTGATGCAGGGCACATGGAGACACAGCCCATTTGCGGGCTTCTGGAGTGTGTGGGGGCCAGACACACATGACCCTGTGACCCTGCAAAGGCTCCTCTCTACCTGAACCAAGTTCAGGTCATGGGCCTTTCTGATCTGGAGGGTTGCTGAGGGCATTGGCTTGGTATTCAAGCACCCCAGCTATGTGCGTCCCCTTGGTTGACCCTCCAATTCTCTTCTAAAAAAAGGTGCAACAGTTTGGGGCTGCAAGTCACAGAATGCCTGTCTAAAAGTGGTCCAAACAGCAAGGACATTTATCCTGTCCTTGAATGAGCAGCCTGGGGTTAAGTGTTTTCAGAGTTGCTTCACTCAGCCCTTTGATGATGTCTACACAGACTCTAGGACAGTTTCCCCACAATTTTTGTTTTGTTTTACCTTTCCTCCATGGGTTGCACAAATGCCACAAGCTCGTGATACCTAGAAGCAGGTAGGGAGGGAAGGAGGGGTTCTTTGAGCACAAATCCTTCTTTTAACCTGAGAGGAAAGTCTTTCCCCAGAGCCCCTTCAGGCTCCCCCTTACACACCATTGGCTAGAACTGGGTCACGTGCCCCAGGTCTGGTAATTTCAGCCTAAGCTTCTTTGCCATAGACATCTTTGCCTCAAGCACTTTTGCTGCAAACGTTTCGCCACATAACTAAATGGCAATTTTGCCATGAAAGATAAAATAATCGGTTGACAATGTGTTTTGACAGTTTGGTTTTCAACTGGTTGGAATTTGCTAGCACTTCTTCCAGTTAGTGATGTTATTGATGGCTTTATCAAGCTGAAAGATGATGAGGATTTGCCCAAGAATTGTTTCCTTATTTTGAAATGCACTACATTGAAGGAGAAAGAGGCTGAGGGCCTTGAAGGTTCGGAGTTGAACCCACATGTCCCACAGGACTTTGGAAACCTATGGATGGACGTGTAACAGTAAGTGAGGAACACAATGTGTAAGGTTTTCCTGACACATTGTAAATCTCAGTTACAATTACACACCCTGTTATTGGGAAATTAACACCTCTCAATTAAGGAAGATATTTTAGTGAAAAAGTGCATCCTGAATGAGGAAACAAATCAAGAAGCAAAAAAAAGCATAAAGCACAAAAGGCACTGAAGACAATTGCTTTGGTGCAACCACAAGATCAAATCAGTTTTTTTGCATGCTGTCGCCATGAATCCACACATATTTTAAATGGATTCAAACATTTTGTAGTTCACAATAACATCTTTTAATTTTGTTAATCATTTCTCATGTTTCATTAGGTCCTCTTTAAAGTCCCTCTTTCACTTATCATTATTTTACCTTTTACAGAAAAATTGCCTTATGGCCATTTAGTTATGTGGCAAAAAGGTCTGTGGAAAAATTGCTACAGCAAAGATGTCTATGGCAAAGATGCTCATGAACCGTCATGGCCATGCCTGGACCAATCACTGGATGCTGCCAGCCTCATCAAATGCCACTGTCCCCACAGTGTTCCTTGAATGACATGGTTCCTGCCTGATATAGGACCTTTACATGTCATAGTCCCTGTGCTTGGAGTAGCCCCTGTTAATACCAATGCCACCCAGTATCTCGATTAAGTTTTTCAAGGCAAGTTTTCACTGAACCTCTGTAGGCCTCCCTATCCTCCTTGTCAAAAAGCATTCATATTATTTGCTTGTGTATCTTCTACAATTCTGTGGGGAGGCTGTGCTCAGCTGGATGGTTCTTCAGCTGCTCTCACCTGGCGTCGTGCAGGTACTCCAGCGATTGTGACCAGATGGCCTCACTCACAGTGCCTTGGAGGGGACGGCTGGAGGGCTGGCACTTCTCTCTCTCCTCATGTGGTCTTTCATGTGACTTGGGATTCTTTATGTGGTGGCTATATTCACACAAGTGCAAAACTGCCACGATTTCTGGAGGCAATAAAGCTATTATTTCTGCTTTATTCCATGTGGTTAAAATGAGTCACAGGACCACCCCTGATGGGAGTAAAAGTCTGGCATGGGTGTGAGAGGGAAGGTAATGGAAAGAATGCCTCTTCTGCCCACTGCTAGACTAGATTTTCTTACAGGGTCATCCTAGCTCTAACATTCCAGAATTATACATTTTTCAGTAAACTTGCTGCTGCTGCTGCTGCTGCTGAGTCGCTTCAGTCGTGTCCGACTCTGTGCAACCCCATAGACGGCAGCACACCAGGCTCCCCCAACCCTGGGATTCTCCAGGCAAGAACACTGGAGAGGGTTGCCATTTCCTTCTCCAATGCATGAAAGTGAAAAGTGAAAGTGAAGTCGCTCAGTCTTGTCCGACTCTAGCGACCCCATGGACTGCAGCCCACCAGGCTCCTCCATCCGTGGGATTTTCCAGGCAAGAGTACTGGAGTGGGGTGCCATTGCCTTCTCTGTCAGTAAACTTAGTACCCACTTAATTGTCTAACCCAGGACATAATGGAAATATGTGTCTCTGGTCTCTTTGTTCCTTCTTTGTACTATCTGCTTCTTTCCTAATAAATGTAGAGATTATTGCCTAGAGGGAATAACTGTAAAGCATTTAGCCACATCTACAAGCTTTTGCTCCCAGAGCTAATGATTTCAGCCTTGTGAGATGTGAGTCACCTTCTCTTTTTCTTCAGAAAGACATTGAAAAGCCACCTCTTCAGAGGCAAGGGATCATTAACAATGGGAAAGGGAAGGGCCCCTTCCGTTTAATGTGTGGATAAAAGTGGGGTGCTGCAAACAGCCTTTTAGCATGTGACCACAGAGGTGGGACAGGCTGTCACGGGCTTCAGTTGCCTTGGAAAGGAAGCCACAGGTTCCACTGCAGAAAAGAGAGGTAGGGCGTGGAGCAGCATCCTCCCCAGGGGGTCAGGAGGCTGACAGTTCTTCCCCAGCCCTCCACCAGAGTCTCTGCCAAGAATAGAGGGATGGGTCATGGGGCTGACCCCGGATGCCATTTCTGACAGCTTTATAATTATACCATCTATTTGTCAAGTTACTGGTAACCTTTTGATCTTCTCACTGAGGAGCGTGATGTGCCTTTTATCCTAGCCTGATAGTCTAATCATCATGTTCTCCCCATCTGCCCCCCCACCCCGCCCTCTGGTCTTCTGGATCACATAGACCACAACCCTGGATTCTCAGGGCCCACTTGGATTCTCTTTCCTTCTGCTTTTTTCCTATTGTTCAATTACCTTGAACAAGCCCCATCACCTCTCTGAAGTCAGCTTCCTATTAGTGAAATAAAGCATTTTGATTGGATCGTAAGCATTGGTGACACAGAATACCAGACTCAGGCAGCCACATTTCTGACCAAGTCCTCATCCTGTGTCACAGGTGGGCCCACTGCGGAACATCCCCAAATGGTGTTCCCACGGGCATCTGAGCTGCCCGCATAGTCCACCTCCACCTGAGCCACAGTGACCTTTTCTAACTATAAACTGGATCATTTCACTTCCCAGTACCATCCTCACACCTTCCAAGACCAACCTCCCTGTTCCCCGAGGACCCACATGGCCCAGGGTCTGCCCACTTCTCTCTGTTTCATGTCATATCCTCTCTGTCCTCCAGCCTTCCAGCCTTCAGCTCTTCAAAAGCCCCATGGTCCCTCTGGTCACATCAATTGGTCCTCTGGCCTAGAAAAGGTGACTCAGTGGTAAAGAATCCACCTGCCAGTACAGGAGACACAAGAGACATGGGTTGACTCGTTGGGTCAGGAAGATCCCCTAGGAGAGGAAATGGCCACCCACTCCAGTATTCTTCCCGGGAGAATTTCATGGACTGGGGAGCCTGGTGGGCAACAGTCAATGGGGTCGCAAAGAGTCAGATGCAACTGAGCACACAGCCTAGAACAGGGGTTCTCACATTACAATGCTGCACATGACAATCATTCTGGAAACTTAAAAAAACCCAAAGGGCATCCAAGATGGAGAACCAGGAGTCTGGGGCACCCTGTTTCCTTTCTTCATCTCTTACTAATCATGTCCTGCCATCCCAGAGGCCATGTCAAAGTGCCATCCTTGACCCCCACCTATGTCTGAATTAGACCTCTTATTACTTTCACAGAACCAGGTTCTGTGTTTTCAGAGCACACACCTCAGTTTGTAATTGTCCACTCATGAGTGTGATATTTATTACTGTCACCTGACTGTGATGGCCGGCCTTCTAGATGGGCCCCAATACTCTCCACTTCCTGGTATTCAGACCCAGTGTGGCCTCTTCCCACAATGCACTGATACCAGTTTTGGATTCTATGACCAACAGCATATGGCAGAAGTGATGGTAGACCACCTTGAAGATTAGATTTTAAGGGACGTCCTGGTGGTCCAGTGGCTAAGACTCCATGCTCCCAATGCAGGGGTGCTGGGTTCAGTCTTGCTTAGGGAATTAGATCCTAGCAGCAGCAACTAAAAATCCCACAAATAAGACCCAGCACAGCCAAATAAATAAATAAATATTAAAAAGAAAAGATTAGGTTTTAAAAGACTAAGGCTTCTGTCTTGGAGATTCTCTTTGGTCACTTACTTCAGGGGACACCAGCCACCATGTCATAAGGACCCCCTAGACAGCCTACAGAGAGACCCATGTGTTGAGGACAAAGGCCTCTGACCAACTGCCAGCAAATAAGAGTCACATGAGTGAGCTTGGAAGTGGATTCTGCAGCTTTCAGATAATTTCTGTCCCAGCCAATAGCTTGACAGCAACTTAATGACAGACTGGGCCTGAACCTCTCAGCAGAGCTGCTCCTATATCTGCAACCTTCAAAAAATGTGAGATAATAAAATTTATTACTTTCACATTTTGGGGTGTTTTTTTTACACAGCAGTAAATTACTAATACATTCTCATAGTTCCATAAGCATGGAGACCATGGCTATGATGTTCACCACTCTATTGCCATAGTCTATAGGAAGGCTCAACAAAGATATTTTAGAATTTGTCAATCAAAAAATGGCTCCAGGTGCTTTCTTGGTGGTCCAGTGGCTAAGACTCCCCGCTGCCAATGCAGGGGGCCTGGGTTCAATCCCTGGCCACAGAACTAGATCCCACATGCTTCATTTAAGAGTTCACATGCCACAACTAAGAATTTGCATGCTGCAACTAAGATTTGATGCAGCCAAACAAGCAAATAAATATTTGTTTAAAAACGCTTCTCGAGCACCTCCTCTGGGCTGGTGCTGGACTAGGAAAGAGAGATACAGTGGAGAAGGGGATGGTGTCCTGTCCTCAGGGCATCTACATTCCAGTGGGATTTGGTGAATAAGTGAGAAGTGGAGTCTAGAAAGAGGAAACAGTTGGAGCAAGAGTGGGGAAGTTTGGAACACAGAGACGTGTGGTGAGTTAGAGAGGATTCAGTCATGAGCAAAGGGGGTTGGGGCTTCTCTGGCTGTGCATGGGCCTCAGGGAGGTCATGAACTCATTATCCTTGTGTGTAAAATGACATGCAGATGTGCCTTTGGGACATAGAGGGATTCTACATGACATTAAAGTCTCAAAAGGAAGGTAAAGGATAATTGCTGTTGTTGTTCGGTTGCTAATTCATGTCCAACTCTTTGTGACCCCATGGACTGCAGCACACCAGGCTTACCTGTCCTTCACTATCTCCCAGAGTCTGTTCAAATTCATGTCCATTGAGTCAGTGATGTCATCCAACCATCTCATCCTCTGCCACCCTCTTCTTTCACCTTCACTCTTTCCCAGCATCAGGGTCTTTTCTAATGAGTCGGTTCTTCACATCTTGTGGCCAAAGTATTGGAGCTTCAGCACCAGTCCTTCCAATGAATATTCAGGGTTGATTTCCTTTAGGATTGACTGATTTGGTTTCCTTGCTGTCCTAGGGACTCTCAAGAGTCTTCTTCAGCACCACAGTTTCAAAGCATCAATTCTTTGGTGCTCAGCCTTCTTTATGGTCCAACTCTCACATCCTTTCATGACTACTGGAAAAACCATAGCTTTGACCATATGGACCTTTGTTGGCAAAGTGAGGTCTCTGTTTTTGAATATGCTGCCCAAGTATGTCATAGCTTTCCTTCCAAGGAGCAAGTGTCTTTTAATTTCATGGCTGCAATCACCATCTGCAATGATTTTAGAGCCCCCCAAAAATAAAATCTGTCACAGCTTCCACTTTTTCCCCTTCTATTTGCTGTGATGTGACCAGATCCCATGATCTTTTTTTTTTTTTAAGAATAATAAAGGATATTAGGCCTAGATGAATGCTATAGGTGAGTGCTGTGGACTGAAAGTTTGTGTTCCACATCCTCCCCTCCTCACATTCATAAGATGAAACCCTCACCCCCAAGGTGATGGTATTTGAAGATGGGGCCCTAGGGAGGTGATCAGATCACAAGGGTGGATCCCTCATAATTGAGATTAGTGCCCTTGTAAAAATGTAAGAGATAGCTTGCTTCCTCTTTGCTCTCTGCCATGTGAGGACACAATAAGAATGTTGTTGCTGTTGTTCAGTCTCTCAGTCGTGTCCCACTCTTTGTGATCCCATGGACTGCAGCATGCCAGGCTTCCCTGTCCTTCTCTATCTCCAAGAGTTGGTTCAAACCCATGTCTATTGATTCAGTGATGCTATCTAACTATCTCCTCCTCTGTTGTCCCCTTCTCCTCCTGCCTTCAATCTTTCCCAGCATAAGGGTCTTTTTCATTGGGTCAGTTCTTCACATCAGGTGGCCAAAGTATTGGAGCTTCAATTTCAGTCCTTCTAATGAATATTCAGGGTTGATTTACTTTAGGATTGACTCATTTGATGTCCTTGCAGTCCAAAGGACTCTCAAGAGTCTTCTTTAGCACCACAATTTGAAAGCATCAATTCTTCAGCATTCAGCCTTCTTTATGGCCAATGAGTAGGTGTGTGTTAAGTCACTTCAGTCATGCCTGACTCTTTGCGACTCCATGGACTATAACCCAGCAGGCTCCTCTGTCTATGGGGTTTTCCAAGCAAGAATACTGCAGTGGGTTGCCATTTCCTTCTCCAAATGAGAAGGTGGCCATCCACAAATTAGCAGACTCCAGATCTGCCAGCATCTTGATCTTGGACTCCCAGCCTCCAGAACTGTGAGAACTAAATGTCTTTTGTTTAAACCACCCAGTCTGTGTTCACTGGTTCTATCAGCCCAGACTAAGGCAGGGAGGCAGGTGGTGGTCTTCCAATACAGCCAGTTCCTATTCTTGTGGGCAGGAAGGCAGAATGGGGAGAAAGTTGGACTTTGGGTTTAATTATATGCTCTGACATCCACCATCTGCAGACTGTGGACAAGCTACCATCTGAAGCCTCAGATTCTGCACCTGTACACTGAGTACTAGAGGAACGGCTTCATTTTCTCATGAAAATGGAATAGGACATGGATGTCAAGCTCTGAGCCCAGAGCCTGCTGCCCAACAAAGGCCTAGTGACAGCTGTTAAGATCCTTAATGGGGTGAAAGAGATTTGAGTTCTGATGTCTTTTTTCTCAGGGCTTCTCTGGTGGCTCAGTGGTAAAGACTCTGCCTGGAATGCAGGAGCCCCAAGTTTGATCCCTGGGTTGGGAAGATCCCCTGGAGAAGGAAATGGCAACCCACTCCAGGATTCTTGCCTAGGAAATCCCATGGACAGAGGAGCCTGGGAATCTACAGTCCATGGGATCACAAAGAGTCAGACACAACTGAGCAATTGAGCACACATGCATTTTTTCTCAATACTTTTAAATGAAAAAATTTCAAATATAATGAAACATTGTAAAGGCTTTGCAATGAACACAAACATACCCACCACCCAGGTCATACCATTAAAGTTTTGCTGTATCTGATTTATCATAGAGCTATCCGCCACTGTCTACCAGACAGCGGTGTTGCCTGACTGATGTTCTCAGACTGTAATTAAAAATCTTTACTAGTTAAGAATCATTAATTCTTCAAAGCTCAATGGAACTCTGGCACTGAGGAATTCAAACAAGTCCCTTGCTCTTTTTCCTTTTTAAACAAAAGCACATGGTGAAATTTATCATATCAATGAATATTTGTACCTGCTCTAATCCTTTAGGTATTGAACGATTTTCCTTTCTCCTGGGTTCGATTTCATGACAATAAATGGTACCCAGCGCACACTGCTATATTTAAAACGGATAACCAACAGGGACCTGTTGTGTAGCACTGGGAACTGTGCTCAATGTTATGTGGCAGCCTGGATGGGAGGGGAGTCTGGGGGAGAATGGATACATGTATATGTATGGTTGAGTCCCTTCCCTGTTTACCTGAAACTATCACAGTATCCCTGCCTGGAGAATCCCATGGACAGAGGAGCCTGGTGGGCTACAGTCCATGGAGTGGCAAAGAATCGGACATGACTGAGCATGCACGAACATCACAGCATCGTTCATCAGCTATACCACAATACAAGATAAAAAGTTTAAAATAAATAAATGGTACCTGGGGGCACAATGATTGCATTGGTGGTTTGAGCTGAATTTCTGACACTTAGCAAACTCACCCCAAAGTAGAAAACTGGCTTTTGAGCCCTTGAAGAGCCCAAGTTGAGAGGAGATCTGCGAGGTGTGTGGGACAGAGAGGCAGAGACGTTTCTGATTTCTAGCTCTCCAGGATCCGGTGTCATCATCATCAGACAAAGCCATCATGCACTGAAAGGGCATCACAATTATCAGCCCTGTTGGGGGGGATGTTGCTGAACTGTCTACACAACATCAAGCTTGTTTTCTTAAATGGTAATGAGAGACTCTCCACAGGGGAGCTAGTTCATAACGATGCTCCCTATGACACCGCTCCCTGAGCACAAACCAGCCAGACAGGAAACTGCGACCAGCAGGGCAGAGGCTGCCACTAATTAGACATGACATCAGCATTTAGACTCCGCTGGCCAGTGATGTCGGGAGCAGTAAATTAAGCTAATGAAACTTTCTTTTCATCTGCACCAGGAGCTGTGGCAACTCTGTAGGTAAGTGGGGTTGGTTCAGAAACTCCCACTGGATATCTTTGTGGAGATGTATGATTTTATTGGGCTTCCCTGGTGTCTCAGTGGTAAAGATTCCGCCTGCAATGCCAGAGACTCAGCTTTGATCCCTGGGTTGGGAAGATTCCCTGGAGGAGGACATGGCAAACCACTCCAGAATTTTTGCCTGGAGAATCCCATGGACAGAGGAACCTGGTAGGCTACAGTCCATAGGGTTGCGAAGAGTCAGACACAACTGAGGCTACTTAGCATGAATGCATGTGACTTTATTGCTAGAATTTGTTGGAAGGGAGAAAAATACTTAACTAAGTTGTATTAATTAAATGGATAAACTTGGTTGCATGTGTCAGAGGAGACATAATTTTAGAATGGGAGTTGCTTTCCAGGCTATGACTCCAAGAGTCATAGGAAGGACTTCCTATGTCAACAAGAGTCAACAGAAGGACTTCTGTGTCGGAGGACGGCTGGGGTCCTACTTGGTGACATGTCCTCTGCTGTGCAGCTGAGGAGGGGATCTTTGTTGTTTACACCCCTTCTACCACAGAGGACCCCTTCTACCACAGGGGGCTGGAGACTTGTCCCCTGCCAGACCCCAGAAGGACCACTTTGAGTCTTGGTTCAGTGTGGAGGTCATGGGTTCTGGAACCACACTGCTGGATTTTGATTCCCAGCCCTGCCATTTATAAGCTGTGTGTTCTTAGAAAGTTCCCCCATGCCTCTGAGTCTCCATTTCCTTATCGGTAAAATAGAGATAATAAAAGTACTTACCTTGGACTTCTCTGGTGGTTCAGTGGGTGAGAGTCCATCTGCCAATGCAGGGGACATGGGTTCGATCTGTGGTTTGGGAAGATTTCATATGCCGTGGAGCAAGGAACCCCATGTGCTGCAAGTACTGAGCCCGTTTGCTGCAACTACCAAAGTCCATTCGCCTACAGTCTGTGCACAGCAACGAAGAGTAGCCTCCACTCACCACAGCTAGAGAAAGCTCAAGTGCAAAAATGAAGATCCAGTGCAGCCAAAAATACATAAATAAGTAAATAAAAAATTTTAAAAATATCAGTTTATCAGTCAACTTCTAAAAAAAAAGTACTTATCTTAGAAGGGTTGTTTCAGCATTCAGTGAGTTCAGGCGCGTGGAGTGATCAGAAGAGTGATGGGTCATTCAGCTGACCTCCTCGGCTCCTTTTTCCTTTTGAGCCCGAATTGTAAAAATGCCAACTGCGTGCATGTGTGTGCTCTCACTTCAGTTGTGTCCGGCCCTTTGCAACCCCATGGACTGTAGCCCTCCAGGCTTCTTTGTCCATGGGATTCTCCAGGCAAGGATACTGGAGTGGGTCGCCATGCCCTCCTCCAGGGGCTCTTCCCGACCCAGGGTTCAAACTCGAGTCTCTTCAAGCCTGCCTTCCTTCTGCCCTAACCCCCTCTGCTGCAGCCCTTCTCACGTCTGTTGTAACGATGACCAGTGACGTTATGCTGGGAAGTCAGGAATACAGATATATTTTATAAGGAGCCAACCTAGGAGGCTCAACACAGGAGGGGTTGGGGGTGGTGTGGGCCTTCATAATACACTACTGGGCTTTATGTGGGGGTGGGGGTGGGGAGTCCAACTGTGATGTTTGATGATTCGCATCCTTATCCTCTACACGTGCATATTCTGCATCTAATATGCTAACACATTAAAGAATAAACTCATTTCGACTTTACAGGGAAGGTACTATATTGTACTCATTTTAAAGATCAAGAAACAAAGTCCCGCCAAAAGGACCTTACCTGCCCAAGGCCACAGAGCTACTGAGTGAGTGGCAGAGCCAGGAGTCAAGCCCAGATGGGCTGACTTGGTCCCATCAACATGTTTTCCTTCTGGGCCTGGAAAGACCCACTGGAGGGAGGGAGATGGGCTGGGAGGCTGTGGCAATGGTTCAGTGACCTGGATGGAAGCCGCGGCTACGCGGATGCCACTCGCTGAGTGCCCACTGTGTGCCTGGCACACGGTTAAGTGCCAAACATGCATTGCTTAGCTTAATCCTCTCCGAGATACCCTTATCATCCTACAGATAAGGACGTGAAAGTCTGCAGGGGCTAAAAACACACAATGTCGGGCAACCACTAGTGACCAGATGGTATCCACTAGTGACCAGATGGTATCCACTAGTGACCAGATGGTATCTGGGTCCTGAGTCTGCACTGGGGGCTGTCACTACTGTGGCCCCTGGGGGTCACTGCAGTGTTGGGGGTCGTGAGAGATTGGACACGGGGCAGTGGGAGAGGGAGAAGGTGGTTTCTGATTCTTGGCAGATGGTAGGGAGTTGTTGGCACTTGTCAAGGCAGGGAACAACAGAAGCGGAAGTGGTTTGACAAGGGAATTGAGTTCTAGAGATGTCGTGCTTGAGTCCTCTCTGGACCACTGTTATGGGTCTGGTTGGCACTTGAAGGCTGTGACTCATGGGCTTAGAAGGTCATCGCATTTTAAAAATGGTGTATGTGGGCACTGTTATCACAAAAGTGACAACTGACGCTTCCTAAGACAGAAAGGGGCAGAGAGGGCTGTCCCGGATGCAGGAAACATCAACGTTTAAATCGTCTCACTGCTCCCCATCAGTGGCCAACAAGAGGCTGTCCTGTCCCCAGGGCCTCATCACGTTCTCCGACAGGCACTGGAGACCAGGGAAGTGGAGGCCTACATGGTAAGTACAGGACAATGTTATTGACAAGGCTCTTCAGGAAAACCGTGACAGTGAAAATAGGTGGTTTAGGGACACAATGTTCCAGTTTGATAGTTTTCACAAGAAGCAAATCCAGAGAGTCTTTCAAAGACATTGTAAGAGATGAAATGGATGAATTTCTCCATGAAAACTTGAAAAGAACAGCTTCACAGCTCAAAGAGAGACTTTGATAGACCTGGGAGTAAGCCACACCTTGAATATGCCCTCCTTCAATGTCTTCAATCCCATAGGGTCTATCTGGGGCAGAGATCCTATGAAAGCCAGATGGTTACCAGTCTATACAGATGGTGGCCTTTGCCTAACAAGACAGAGGTGAACTGAGAAAGTCTAACCCCCTCACAGTGAAGCACAAGCAGAGAGCAACTCTGAGAAATGAATTCACAGGACACAGAATATGCCTGTCAATGAATCAATCAACCCCAGGCTCCTCCACTCTTAGCATCACCAACCTGTCCACCCTCCTCCCTCTTATCTCATGGCCAAGGCTGTGCTCCTCTTCAGTGTTCCTGGCCCATCAGTTATTTCCCTTCCAACTCCCACGTTTTTACCCACCTTCTCTTGATTGCTGCTGCCTCTGTTAACATGCTTAACCCACACTTTCTCCACTTTGCCCTCAGCCTACTCCCTTCCTGAGGTCCCTGGAAAAACTGGTCTTTGCTGATTCACTTTCTTACTATTCACACCTTCAGCAGTTTATTGGGTGGTGTCCAGTTAGGCACGCATTCAACGTCACTGATGGTCCTAAACCCAAGCTCCCTGTATTTCTTTGTGATTGGTGCTGGTAATTGGGTTATATCACTAGTTTTTCTGGTTCTGGCCAAACCAGATTCTGGATGACTGGAGAATGTTTCCCAATGATTGCCTCTGGGCAGTAAAGGCCCACCCCACCAACTCTGTCTTCCTGTCTTTGAACATGGTTCTATGAGGATGTGATGCTCGGAACTGTGCAGCCATCTTGTCAGTAGGAGTCGTGAAGTCCTCAACACAGAACCCTGACACACTGAGCTGCTGGAACATCTCAAAACCACTGACTTCAGGACTCAGGACTGATGTTGTATTAAAAAAAGTGTACCCCAGCTTGTAAAGTCACTTCTGATCTGATATTGTTACCATCAGCTAGAAGCATTCCAATCGATGGAGTGTGTGCACTTTTATAGATGAGGAAACTGAGATGCAGTGAACTGTGCCAGACAACACAGCCATGGCACAACCTGAGAGCCTGGATCCAAACCTGGGTCTGACTTTGGAGGCACAGCAGTTCTGGAAACAGCACATCACAGGACAGAATGCCTCCCTGGCAAACGCTGAACACAAACACTGCTCTCTCCCAAGCTGGAATAAGTCCTTCTTTTCTAAAATTATTTCTAAACAACTTTACTGAGATACAATTTATGTAAAATAAACTGTTAAGCCGCACATACTTACAATATTTAATTCAATGAGGTTTGGCAGATTACACACCTGTGAAACAGCCACACAGGAAGATACAGATCACACTTTTCTCACTCCAAGTCTCTTTGTGCCCCCTTTTCAAGCCATATTTGCCTCCACCCCATTCCCTAGCAACCACTGACGTGTTTCCTGTCACTATAGATTAGTTTGTATTTTCTAGACTTTTATGTAAATGGAACAGACTTAAATGTACGGGAAAAATGTGGCTTCTTTCACTCAGCAAGATATCTTTGCGTCTCATCTGTGTTATTGCATGTATCAGTAGTTTTTTTTTAATGATGAGTGGAAACAGTGTCAGACTTTATTTTTCTGGGCTCTAAAATCACTGCAGATGGTGACTGCAGCCATGAAATTAAAAGACGCTTACTCCTTGGAAGGAAAGTTATGACCAACCTAGATAGCATATTCAAAAACAGAGACATTACTTTGCCAACAAAGGTCCGTCTAGTCAAGGCTATGGTTTTTCCAGTGGTCATGTATGGATGTGAGAGTTGGACTGTGAAGAAGGCTGAGCGCCAAAGCATTGATGCTTTTGAACTGTGCTGTTGGAGAAGACTCTTGAGAGTCCCTTGGGCTGCAAGGAGATCCAACCAGTCCATTCTGAAGGAGATCAGCCCTGGGATATCTTTGGAAGGAATGATGCTAAAGCTGAAACTCCAGTTCTTTGGCCACCTCATGCGAAGAGTTGACTCATTGGAAAAGACTCTGATGCTGGGAGGGATTGGGGGCAAGAGGAGAAGGGGATGACAGAGGATGAGATGGCTGGATGGCATCACTGACTCAATGGACGTGAGTCTCAGTGAACTCCAGGAGTTGGTGATGGACAGGGAGGCCTGGCATGCTGTGATTCATGGGGTTGCAAAGAGTCGGACATGACTGAGCGACTGATCTGAGTACCCCATCATAGGAATATACTGCATTTTGCTCATTCATTCAGTTATTGATGGGCATTCAGGCTGTTTCTAGTTTTAGTTATTATTACAAATAAGGTACTATGTACAAATTTTGGAGCTTAAGTATGTCTACAACTTTCTTAGGTAAATATTAGGCTCGTGCAAAAGTAATTGTGGTTTTGTGTTGTTGAATTTGCTGCTTGATATTGGAATATATTCTTAAATAAATGTGGTTATGTTGTACATCATTTTAATGTGGACTTCTCGCTTTGTGTTTTTTTTTGATAATGACATTACTTGCTGTCCATTTTACATTTATTTTAGACTATATAAATGATGTTAGACAAAAAGCAAATTCGAGAGACTTTTATTTGAGTTCAAAATGGGTTGTAAAGCAGCAGAGACAACTCGCAACATCAACAACACATTTGGCCCAGAAACTGCTAATGAATGTACAGTGCGGTGGTGGTTCAAGAAGTTTTGCAGAGGAGACAAGAGCCTTGAAGATAAGAAGCATATTGGTCAACCATCGGAATTTGACAATGACCAATTGAGAGCCATCATTGAAGCTGATCCTCTTATAAACACACAAGTTACAGAAGAACTCAACATCAACCATTCTATAGTCCTTAGGCATTTGAAGAAAATTGTAAAGGTGAAAAAGCTCAATTAAGTGGGTGCCTCATGAACTGACCACAAATCAAAAAGAAAAAAAAAAAATCATCATTTTGAAGTGTTGCCCTCTCCTATTCTATGCAACAACAATGAATCATTTTTCGATCGGATTGCAATGTGCGACAAAAGCAGATTTTATATGATAACCAGTGATGACCATCTCAGTGGCTGGACTAAAAAGAAGCTCCAAAGCACTTCTGAGAGCCAAACTTGAACCAAAAGAAGGTCACGGTCACTGTCTGGTGGCCTGTTGCCCTCCTGATCAGCTACAGCTTTCTGAATGTCAGCTAAAGCATTACATAAAAGTACGCTCAGCAAATCGATGAGATGCACCAAAAACTGCAATGCCTGCAGCCAGCATGGGTGAACAGAATGGGCCCAATTCTTTCCCATGACAATGCCTGACGACAGGTCACACAACCCACACTTCAAAAGCTGAATGAATTTGACTACAAAGTTTTGCCTCGTCTGCCATATTCACCTGACCTCTCACCAACTGACCACCACTTCTTCAAGCGTCTCAACATCTCCGTTTGCAGGGAAAACACTTTCACAGCCAGCAGGAGGCAAAAAGTGCCAAGGTCTGTCGAATCCCAAAGCATGGGTTTTAATGCTACAGGGACAAACAAACTTATTTCTCATCGGCAAAAAAATGCGTTGATTGTAACGGTTCCTATTTTGATTAATAAAGATACGTTTGAGCCTAGATACAATGTTTAAAATTCGTGGTCTGAAACTTCCATTACTTTTTCATCAACCTGATACCTAGGAATAAAACTGCTGTGTCATATGGGGGACTTTCATTTTTTAAGAAATTGTACAGGATTGTACAATCCTATCATGCTTGTTCCAGTACTCTTGCCTGGAGAGTCCCATGGATGGAGGAGCCTGGTGGGCTGCAGTCCATGGGGTTGCCGGGAGGCAGACACGACTGGGCGACTTCACTTTCGCTTTCCACTTTCATGCATTGGAGAAGGAAATGGCAACCCACTCCAGTATTCTTGCCTGGAGAATCCCAGGGACGGGGGAGTCTGGTGGGCTCCAGTCTGTGGGGTTGCACAGAGTTGGACGCAACTGAAGCGACTTAGCAGCAGCAGCAGCAACATGCTTGTACAGGATTTTTGTTTATTCAGTACTCACAGAACACTTCTGGTACTTCTGCTCATTAGGTTTTTTTTTTTCCCCTCCCCACATGAAACAATTTTGGGAAACGCACTGGGTGTACTACAGTGTAACTCAACTCTGACATTATCTACCTAGAGAGCAGGTCAGATTCCAAAGGTTAAGGTTCAGTGCCACAAGACTGCCTCACTGCACTTCAGATGCAAGTCCAGGTCCTTCTGTGCTTCTGACCGATCAGCTCTAAAGTGGAGGTTCCCACAATGCCCTTGTCGGGTTCAACGAAATTTGCTATAGGGCACGTAGAACTCGGGTAAACATTTCACTTACTAGATCACTGGCTTATTATAAAAGGATATAACTCAGGAACATCCAGATGCACAGGGCAAAGTGTGTGGGAAGGGGCGCACAGCTTCTGTGCTCTCTCGGGTATGTCACTTCCAGCACCATCACCCGTCCTTTGGGTTTTCATGGAAACTCTGCTACCTGGCTGCTGCTGCTGCTAAGTCACTTCAGTCATGTCTGACTCTGTGTGACCCCATAGATGGCAGCCCACCAGGCTCCCCCATCCCTGGGAACCTCCAGGCAAGAACACTGGAGTGGGTTGCCATTTCCTTCTCCAATGCATGAAAGTGTAAAGTGAAAGTGAAGTCGCTCAGTCGTGTCTGACTCCTAGCGACCTCATGGACTGCAGCCTACCAGGCCCCTCCATCCATGGGATTTTCCAGGCAAGAGTACTGGATCGCTTATGGTGGTTGATGGTGGTTTAGTCGCTAAGTCATGTTCCACTCTTTGCAGCCCCATGGACTGTAGCCCACTGGGCTCCTCTGTCTGTAGGATTTCCCAGGCAAGAATACTAGAGTGGGTTGCCATTTCCTTCTCCAGGGGCTCTTCCTGACCCAGGGATTAAACCCAGGTCTCTAGCATTGCAGGCAGATTATTTGCTATCTGAGCCTCAGGAAGCCCCAAAACATCACTTGCTGGTGATTAATTCAGTCTCCAGCCTCCTGGCCCTCCCCTGAGGATGGGGCATGGGCCTGAAAGTTCCCACCTTCTAATTTGGTTCCCTGGGCAACCAGTTCCAATCTATCGATTTCTAAAAGTTGCCTCATTAGACAGTTCAGTCCAGTCACTCAGTCGTGTCCAACTCTTTGAGACCCCATGTACTGCAGCATGCCAGGCTTCCCTGTCCTTCACCAACTCCCAGAGCTTGTTCAAATTCATGTCCATTGAGTTGGTGATGCCATCCAACCATCTCATCCTCTGTTGTCCCCTTCTTCTCCTGCCCTCAATCTTTCCCAGCATCAGGGTCTTTTCAAATGTATCAGTTCTTCACATAAGGTGGCCAAAGTATTGGAGCATCAGTCCTTCCAATGAATATTTAGGACTGATTTCCTTTAGGATTGACTCATTTGATCTCCTTGCAGTCCAAGGGACTCTTAGGAATCTTCTCCAACACCACAGTTCTAAAGCATCAATTCTTCAGCACTCAGCCTTCTTTATAGTCCAACTCTCACATCCATACCTGACTACTGGAAAAACCATAGCTTTGACTAGATGGACCTTTGTTGGCAAAGTAATATCTCTGCTTTTTAATATGCTGTCTAGGTTGGTCATAGGTTTTCTTCCAAGGAGCAAGTGTCTTTTAATTTCATGGCTGCAGTCACCATTAGTAGTGATTTTGGAGCTCAAGAAAATAAAGTCTCACTGTTTCCATTGTTTCCCCACCTATTTGCCATGAAGTGATGGGACTGGATGCCATGATCTTAGTTTTCTGAATGTTGAGCTTTAAGCCAACTCTCCTCTTTCCCTTTCATCAAGGAATCCTTATCTCTCTGCATTTAAGAAATTCCAAGGGTTTTAGGAATTTTGCTTGGGACAGGGATGAAGACCAAAAGTATATTTCTTATTATGAATCACAGTATCACAAGAATTGTACCAAAGTCTCACTAACATTTGGTATTGTCAACCTTTTACCCTTTCAGCAATTTTACTTAGTGACAGATAGCACTGCACTCTAGTTTTAATTTGTACTTCCATGTGGGCTGTGATGGTGAGCATTTTTCATGTGTTTGTTAGCCTTTCATATATTTTAAGTGTCTGTTCAAATATTTCATCCATCTTTTTTAGTAACCTTTTTAAAATTGAGTTGTAACGGTTCCTTACATATTCTGGATACAACTATGCTGCAAATATATCATTCCAGTATGTAGCTTGCCTTCTGATTTCTTAGTGATGTCTTTTGAACAGCAGAATCTTTTTAAAGTTCAATTTGGTGATATTTTGTATTTGCTGAGAGTTTGGAATTTGTAAACTTCTATCTTTTACCAAATATGTGAATTTGCTGGCTTTAGGTCTTCAAATATATTTTTGCTCCATGAGTCCCCTTTTGGGGACTCATATTAATTACAAGCCCCTGATACTGGGAAAGACTAAGAGCAGAAGGAGAAGAGGGCATCAGAGGATGAAATGGCTGGATGCATCACCAATGCAATGGACATGAACTTGGGCACACTTCGGGAGATGGTGAGGGACAGAGAGGCCTGGCATGCTGCAGTGCAAGGGGTTGCAAAGAGCTGGACACAACTGGGTGAATAACATTACCTGTATGGGGGCTTTCTTGGTGGCTCAGACGATAAAGCGGAGAAGGCAATGGCACCCCACTCCAGTACTCTTGCCTGGAAAATCCCATGGACAGAGGAGCCTGGTGGGCTGCAGTCCATGGGGCTGCTACAAGTCGGACACAACTGAGCGACTTCACTTTCACTTTTCACTTTCATGCACTGGAGGAGGAAATGGAAACCTTCTCCAGAGTTCTTGCCTGGAGAATCCCAGGAATGGGGGAGCCTGGTGGGCTGCCGTCTATGGGGTCTCACAGAGTTGGACACGACTGAAGCGACTTAAGAGCGGCAGCAGCAGCAGACGATAAAGAATCTGCTATATTTGCTTCCCTGGTGGCATAGAGGTAAAGACTCTGCCTGCCAATGTAGGAGACACAGGTTCAATCCTTGGGCTGGGAAGATCCCCTGGAGAAGGAAACGGCAACCCACTCCAGTATTCTTGTCTGGAAGATTTCATGGACACAAGAGCCTGGCAGGCTACAGTTCATGGGGTCACAGAGAGTTGGATACAACTGAGCACACACACACTTTACCCGTATATTAGACCTTTTGACATTGTCCCACAGGCCCCTGAGGCTTTTTTTCCAAACTTTTTTTTCTTTTATTTATTTTATTCAATATTTATTTATTTAGCTGTGCTGGGTCTTAGTTGTGGTATGAAGGAGCAAGTTTCCTGCACAGGTATAGAACCTGGTCCCCCTGCATTGGAAGCATGGCGTCTTATTGACTGGACCACTAGGCAAGTTCCTTCTTTAAGCTGGGTGATTTCTATTCACCTATCTTCATGTTCATCCATTCCATTCTGATATTAAGCCCATTCAGGAAATTTTAAAATTTCAGATATTGTTTTTTGATTCAGAAATTTCGATTTGGTTATTTTTATACATTTTATTTCTTAGATGAGATATCCTTTATGTTAATTTATTATAAGCATATTTTTTACTTCTTTTTAGCATTGTTTTCATAGCTGCTTTATTGCCCCAGTGTGATAATTCCAACATTTGGGATATCTTGGGATTGACTGCTTTTTCTTTTGAGAGTGGCTCACATTTTCTTGTTGTTTTTGTTTGCTTTTTGTACATCATGTGATTTGGATTGCATCCTGGGAATTGTGCATGTTAAACTGTGGAGACTTGGGATTCTGTTATATTCCTCTGAAGAATGTTGAGGCTTTTGCTTTAGCAGGCTGTTAACTTGATTAGACTCAAATGGTAAGTTCTTTGTTGATTGCCCTTAGCAGCAGTTCAAATAG
Organism: Bubalus kerabau; assembly: GCF_029407905.1. Lineage (NCBI taxonomy): Eukaryota > Metazoa > Chordata > Mammalia > Artiodactyla > Bovidae > Bubalus > Bubalus kerabau. Next base: position 12,360,620 of record NC_073646.1, read on the forward strand.
CAGTTCAATTCTTTAAGCTTCTGCTGCTCAATCTGTACAGTTCATGTATTCTTAGAGTTAAGCCAGAGATTTGTACAAAGTTCACTTAGAAAATCAGGAGATTAAGATTACCATCCCCAGCTGTCTGGGATTCTTCACTCTCCAGTGACCTGGGCTTCCTCCCTGGTGTCTCTGGTCAAATAGATGGTAGGTTTGGGAGAAACCTTTATCCATCTCAGCTGACTGCTCTACAACTGTGGTTAACCCTCAGGGCAAAGTGAAGGGGGGAGAGGGAAAGTTCTGAGCTCCCTGCTTCTGTTCATGCTCCAAATGACCAAGAAGGATTTTTAAGTTCATAGTTATCAGCAGAAAGACTGGTCTGTGGGAACTAAACCACTCAGCTCTGAGTAAAGCTCATTCCTTTTTCTATTTCTTCAGTGTGGACCAGTCTGAACTTAAAAAAAAAAAAAAATTCCTCTTCACCCCTTCTGTGACTTCCATCTGTCTTTTCCTGTGCTGAAACAAAGATGTTCCCTAAAGGTCTATTTTAAGGTTGTGACCTTAAGGCTCTTCCAGGACTGCTAAATTTTCTCAGGAATCTCATTCATTCACATAACCTTTCTGGGAAGCACTTCCACGATGCATTTTTCACTTCTTTTGAGGCCCTCACTTGGATTTCCAGCCCTCTCTTTTCCCATATTCCCTTTGGTCTGGAATCAGTCCCTTCTCTGGGCTCACCTGCTTTGTTTACCGGTACAGTATTTGTTCAGTAAACAGGACTTAGAATTACTAAGTCAGGGACACTTCTCTTTTTACTCCCAATTTCTTCACTTTGAGTGGAGAACCAAAGGTAACACTGATATTGTTAATCACTGACCTGTTGTTGACAATACCTAACTTTAAGGACAATCCCACAAGGCTTGGGAATATGGCCTCTTCTCCTTCCTTCCTTCCCTGTATTGAGTGTTAACGTATTACATGAATATAGTACAATATTGATGTCATCATCAGTATAGCTATACATCTTATTCCACATTCATTGCTAAGTCCTTATTGAACAGCTGCTCTGTCCCAGGCAGGGTTCTAAGCATTGGGAAGAGTGGCCAATGAGATGGACAAGGTCCTTCCTTGCATTCTGGGTGGGGGTGGGTGGTACACATAAAGATCATGGAAAAACAAGCACAGTTCTTAGTGATATGCTTTGAAGAAAATAAATGAGTGGGGGAGGCGACGCCTGTGGCGGATAAGGAGCACAACGACAGACAGGTGGGGATAGAAGGCCATTCTGAGGACTTCTGAGCTGAAGCCCCAAAAGACAGGAAGCCAGTTCCCATCAGAGGAGACAGCAAGGGCACAGGGCAGTGCGGCTGTCCGCAAGAGCAAGGGGGCGGAGCCGAGAGGTGGGGCGGGGCAGAGTGGGCGGGGCCTGGGAAGTCAAGGGAAGGAGTCCGAACTTCGTTCTAAATGAGATGCAAAGCCCCTTTAAGGAAGAAAATTACTTTTTGAAGACAAATATCAGAACAGAAAAATAGGTAATTTCTGAATATTCACATTTAATGAAATTTATTTACAGAGTTTTTTTTTTTTTTAACTTCTATAGTTCCTTTGGGTTTTATCTAAAGAAAAAAGCTGATCTGAATATATACTTGTGTGTGTGTGTGTGTGTGCCTGTGTAGTTACTAATGAAAATCCATTGACGGAAAAGAGAATTTAGTCACTAAAATGTTTTCTAGAAAGATGCTAGAGGTCATTTATTAATCCAAGAAAAAAATCCTTCATTTTGTGTGTATATAAATATACCTAAAGAGCTCTCCAATGGCATTAAGACAGTATTTTCTGAAATTATTAAAAAAAAATCAATATTACCTGTCAAGTACTATCTCTTGCATGTGCAACCAAAACTGCTAAGGTTATCTGAACAAGAAATCCCTGGCGTCTATTACAGAGAGCTTTTAAAGAACTTGCCTTGACAATTTATTCCTAAATCTTCTTTTTTTCCCCTTAGCTCAATACAGTATTGCCACTTAATTTCACAACTGCAAAAGGCTGTTTTAGACGCTACTTGGGGAATAAGTACTAAGGGTTCAAGTAAATGCAAATGATGTTTTTGCTACCTTTCTCAAAAGATTTCACATTAGAGAACAGACTGTAATATTAAATTGTATTATGTATATATAGATTTATAACTCAGTATCTTTTGCAGGTTCAGTTCAGTTCAGTTCAGTTGCTCAGTCGTCTCCGACTCTTTGCGACTCCATGAATCGCAGCACGCCGGGCCTCCCTGTCCATCACCAACTCCTGGAGTTCACTCAGACTCATGTCCATCGAGTCAGTGATGCCATCCAGCCATCTCATCCTCTGTCGTCCCCTTCTCCTCCTGCCCCCAATCCCTCCCAGCATCAGGGTCTTTTCCAATGAGTCAACTCTTCGCATGAGGTGGCCAAAGTATTGGAGTTTCAGCTTCAGCATCAGTCCTTCCAATGAACACCCAGGACTGATCTCCTTTAGGATGGACTGGTTGGATCTCCTTGCAGTCCAAGGGACTCCCAAGAATCTTCTACAACACCACAGTTTAAAAGCATCAATTCTTCGGCACTCAGCTTTCTTCACAGTCCACTCTCACATCCATACATGACCACAGGAAAAACCATAGCCTTGATTAGACGGACCTTTGTTGGCAAAGTAATGTCTCTGCTTTTGAATATGCTATCTAGGTTGGTCATCACTTTCCTTCCAAGGACTAAGTGTCTTTTAATTTCATGGCTGCAATCACCATCTGCAGTGATTTTGGAGCCCCCCAAAATAAAGTCTGACACTGTTTCCACTGTTTCCCCATCTATTTCCCATGAAGTGATGGGACCAGATGCCATGATCTTCGTTTTCTGAATGTTGAGCTTTAAGCCAACTTTTTCACTCTCCACTTTCACTTTCATCAAGAGGCTTTTTAGTTCCTCTTGGGGACTTTCCAGGTGGCTCAGGGGTAAAGAATCTGCCTGCCGATGCAGGATATGCCAGAGACGTGGGTTTGATTCCTGGGTCAGGAAGATTCCCTGGATGAGGAAATGGCAATCCACTCCAGTATTCTTGCCTGGAAAATCCCGTGGACAGAGGAGCCCGGTGGACTGCAGTCCATGGGATCACAAAGAATCAGACACAACTGAGTGACTGAGCATGCACACAAGATAAACGGTCCTAGTTTTGTTTTTTACAGTGCTATGAACATTGTTGTTCAGTCGCTCAGTCGTGCCCGACTCTTTGCGACCCCGTGGACTGCAGCATGCCAGGCTTCCCTGTCCTTCACCGTGTATCCTTTTAAAAAATTTTTATTGGAGTATAGTTGATTTACAATGTTGTGTTAGTTTCTGCCATACAGTAAAGTAAATCAGTTACATGTATACATATGTCCACTCTTTTTTAGATTCTTTTCCCAGTCCTAGTTATTCATCTCAATTGACATGAATTTGGCCAAACTCTGGGAGACAGTGAAGGACAGGGGAGCCTGGCATGCTGCAGTCCATGAGGGTCTTAAAGAGTCAGACACGACTTAGTGACTGAATCACAACAAGTTATTCAGGCTTAAAACTTGAGTCTATTAGGGACTATCTTGGAATACTGAAAGTCAAGACATCATGAAATGCTCCAGGAAATTTACCACATCCCCCCGTCCCCATTCTTCCCTCCAACCGGAGGGGACACATGACTGAAGACTTGAGATGAACTTATTTATTGTAAAAAGCAAATATGGTTAAGATGATCATCTCTCCGACCTGTGGTCCACAAACCCACTCCTGAGTCTTGACAGCCCGATTCTAGATCACTGTAAATATCCTTCTTCCTTTAGCAGTCCCTTATTTCTTTTCCAATTAAAATCATTAATTGAAACCTGAAGTCCACAAACCCACTCCTGAGTCTTGACAACCTGATTCTAGATCACTGTAAATATCCTTCTTCCTTTAGCAGTCCCTTATTTCTTTTCCAATTAAAATCCTTAATGGAAGAAGGGAGCCCTGAGAGAGCAGCTGGTTTCCTACCCCCTGGAGTGTGAACCTGAACAAGGAAGGAAGCATCACCTGCTGAAGCATCTACTGGTGTGGCCAGAGCTATGTCCTGTGGCCCATTATGGTTCAGTTCAGCTTTTCAATTTCCTCCAGTGAAAATTCTCTGCCTGGAACAACCTGTTCCTTGGATAGGCTTTCGCCACCCTGAACCTGGTGTCAGAGAAGGGGCTTCTGGGCCCTGCTCAGGCTTTGCAAACCTTGGGATGAAGTCCCAGAGCCTCTGACTAACAACTGAGTGCCGAATATTGACTACTGCCAAATGCAGGTACAAAGCTCTCACTTGTGAAAAATGTTTTCCAGGAAAGAGGACAGTGTTGGGGAACACAGGCTCAGCAGCTGGACTGCTTACACTTCAATCCTGACTTGCCCACTGTGACCTTGGCCAAGTGGTCCCACTACTCTGAGCCAAAGGACTTAAAACAGTACTTAGCACATAATCAACAATCAAAACCATGGCATTTATGATCATGGTGTGTTTTATTATTTATCATGGCATAAGGCACTTTTAAAGAAATATATCTCTTTTTAAAAGGAAAAGGAATCATAAGTGAACACACTGGTAATTATCAACTATCAGACTGATAATACTTTCCTAACTCCTTTCTGAACCTAACACCACTGGAAAATAATGCTGTTTGGCATACATACTGAGGAAACCAGAATTGAAAGAGACACATGTACCCTAATCTTCATTGCAGCACTGTTTACAATAACCAGAACATGGAAGCAACCTAGATGTCCATCTGCAGATGCAGGATAAGAAAGCTGTGGTACATATACACAATGGAATATTACTCAGCCATTAAAAAGAATGCATTTGAATCAGTTCTAATGAGGTGGATGAAACTGGAACCTATTATACAGAGTGAAGTAAGTCAGAAAGAAAAACACCAATACAGTATATTAATGCATATATATGGAATTTAGAAAGATGGTAATGATGACCCTATATGCGAGACAGCAAAAGAGACACAGATGTAGAGAACAGACTTTTGGACTCTGTGGAAGAAAGTGAGGGTGGGATGATTTGAGAGAATAGCATTGAAACATGTATATTATCATATGTGAAATAGATCGCCATTCCAGGTTCAATGCACGAGGCAGGGTGCTCAAGGCTGGTGCACTGGGATGACCCTGAGGGATGGGATGGGGAGAGAGGTGGGAAGGAGGGTCAGGATGGGGAATACATGTACACCCATGGCTGATTCATGTGAATGTATGGCAAATGCTAAGTCACTTCAGTCGTGTCAGACTCTGTGTGACCCCATAGACGGCAGCCCACCAGGCTCCGCCGTCCCTGGGATTCTCCAGGCAAGAATACTGGAGTGGGTTGCCATTTCCTTCTCCAACTCATGAAAGAGAAAAGTGAAAGTGAAGTCGCTCAGTCGTGTCCGACTCTTAGCAACCCCATGGACTGCAGCCTACCAGGCTCCTCCGTCCATGGATTTTCCAGGCAAGAGTACTGGAGTGGGGTGCCAAAACCACCACCATATTGTAAAGTAATTATCCTCCAATTAAAACAAACCAAAACAAACAAAAAAAGTAAAAAAAAATTTTAAATAATAAAAAAAAAATGGAGAGGATTTCATAGGATTCCCTCTTAGTATATTCTTGCTGTGTATTGAGTCAATTACCTTCCTTATTAGGTTTCTGGAAAAGGAGATCTAGAAGTTTCATTTCCATTGCTTTGAATTATTTCCATATCCTTTCCCAAACGCAAGTGCCACAGTCTAAAGTATTTCTTACAGGTGACATGACAAGGCGTTTCCATTAGCCCTTGGTGATGAACTTTCCCCAATTGCCCCCAGAAACCCCGAATCTGCATTGACGATTCCAGTTCACAAGTTACGACATCCTAGGCCTCAGAAACCAAGGTTTACTGGTTACACCTCTTCCTGAATTCCTCTTCTTGATTTCTTCTAGCCACATCTGTTGTAAAGAAAGATGAACACAAGGCAAGAATGCAGCAGAACTCTTAAATAGGAGCATACTAATTTTGAAAATTTTTAATTTTCTTGCCACATAACAATGAGCTATGGTGTGTCACCAATCTGGAGTATAATTAACTTGTCTTTTGTTCCTTATGAATTTACATATCCAATTATCTTTCTCTTTAATTTCTCATGGTTTTGCTACTTTGACTAAAACTTTTCAACAAGAAAGTCATTTAATTTAATGGACTTTGCAGTTCATTTGTAACCAGTTGGGTTGGTATTTTTTTTTTTTTTTTTTTTTTTTAGGATGACTGAATGCTACTATGTAACACTGTGAAGTTTTCCTTCACAGGAAAACAGGCAGGATGGTGAGTATCCAGGTTCCTGGTCCACCAGGACATCTGCTGAAAAAGAAGATGTGGCTGGACTAACACAGTGGTCGGGAGCAGCGGAGAAATAGATTAAACAACGAGAATGTTGATTTTAACCCATCCATGCTCCTTGATCAAGGCACCAGCGAGCACATTTAATCAAAGTTGGTGCCAATTTAGATAACATGGCTGAAACCACTGTTTTTGCCCCAGAGTAATTTATGCTTGGTTTCTGGAGAACTCTGCATCAGCTCCCATGTTTTCTGTGAAAGCAGAGCTAAGGATCTCATAAACAGAGGATGATTCCCATCACAGGAGAAGGTCCACATGCAGAGGAAGTTGCTGCAGCAATGAATGAGAGGGTATCAGGTGTGCTGCCCTTGACTGCAGAGATGGACCTTCAAGGGCTTGGTTCTAGTCTCTGGGATGAGGTTTTCAAATATGAACAATTTATGGCTTCCCAGGTGGTTCTTGCCTGGACAATTACATGGACAGGGGAGCATGGATCACAAAGAGTCAGATGCGACTAAGTGACTGAGCAGTTAGGTGCAAAGGTGACTTTTCTAGCTGCCAAGAAGGTAAACTCAACATTTGACCTGTATCAACTTCATCACTGGTCCCAGACTTTAACAGCAAATGTCAGCTACTCAGCTCCTTATTAAGATGAGTCTGCAGCTCTAGTCATGAGACATGGTGATTTGTTTTGTTAGGAAGGAAAAGAGATGACCTTCATTTTGCTTAACATTTTGGGAGTCCTGACCACAGTTTATTATAATCAGATGCAGTTTGCTCAAAGGATCATCAGAGATCACACTTGGATGTCAAGGTGTGACTGAAGTTGATAGGTAGACATTTACCAAGGGCTGCCAGAAAACCATCTAATGAAGAGCAGAGTTGAGAAACACATCATTAGGAGAACGCATTTAATCACCTATGCAGGGATATTCTAATAATATCATTTATTTTTTCATTTCCAGGCTCCTCCCTCCTTTCTTTTGTAAAGGGAGGGTCGTCCCATTTGAGTATCATTTAGGGCAGGACCCAGCTCTCTGATTTAAGCAGAAGGACATAAATTCACAAATCTGCCTGGAATACTTTTTTTTTATTTCAATAGGGGGTTGTATGCAGCTACTGTTTCTAACAAAATGAAAAAAAAAAAAACCAGTAGAAGTGAAAAGTAAATCAATCATAATTGGCGATTAGTTTTCCTTCAACAGATCCATCAGATCGTCTTCTATTCCCTTCTCATTCAGCTCATCTAGGCTGTAGTATCGGTGGACGATTTTCTCAGCGGTGACCACCACGACTCGGAGCCCGTGGGTATCTGTGCCCAGCTGGCACCCGATGGCAGATGACACCACCATGTCGAGGTTCTGGTAGGTGCCCCCAGCATTCCTGTGGTAGTGGCCTGAGAACACAGCCTTGATACCTGCAGGGGAGGGAGAGAATGTTAGGGGGCCAAGGATTTCCATTGAGATAACCGGGGGGCTCCAAGGGTTTCTTCTGTGAACAGCGGCACATTATTAATTATAAATACATGATATTATTCAGCATTATACAATAAATACGAAGGTGGCATATGTGACATATAGAATCTTTCCAAGGATAACTCAGTACACAATACATTATTCACCTGTTTGTCATGACTCACACAGGAAAGTACTAGGGAACAAGGAGGAGTATGTAGTATGCATGTGTGCTCAGCCACGTCCAACTCTTTATGACCCCATGGACTGTAGCCCGCCAGGCCCCTCTGTCCATGCAATTTTCAAGCAAGGATACTGGAGTGGATTGCCATTTCCTACTCCAGGAGATCTTCCTGACTCAGGGATTGAACCTGTGTCTTTTGTGTCTCCTGCATCGGCAGGCGGATTCTTTGCCACTGAGCCACCAGGGAAGCCCCAAGGAACAAGGAAAGAGAGGGTGATAAGGTGAATGACTTTGAGCGAGATGAAGGAAACCTTCTGAGGCCTACATAAACAGCCACAGGAGGCGGAAGGCACATGTCCATGAAAAATAACGTTTATGGAGTTCTAATCAAGACAGCACAGCAAGGTCAACATTTAATGTACCGCTTCCTCTCCAAACTAAGAGCCGCAATAGGTAAAATATAGAAAAAGAAACCAAAGGACAGACGTAGCCTTCAAAACCAAAATAAACAGTTCTAACGACCAGAAAAAAAAGCAGAAAGACAGAGTAGTGAGTGGGAGCTGAGCTCTTATAATCGAGACTGAAAGCACTTTCTCTGAGATAAGGAAATAAAGGTTGGCTCCTGGCGGAAACAGGGAAGCCTCAATACTTCCATTAACGGAAGGAGATTGAAGGAAACCTCTGCTGCCCTGGGCAGTGCTGGGCTGGTGTGGTTAACAAGTGCTCCAAAACCAAAAAGAGGCTTGACTTGTAAAGAGTCAGACATGACTTAGCAACTGAACAACAACAAAAAAATATATAGTGGAACTACGTGTAACTTTGTTCTGTATTTTCCATGTCTCTTATAAATATGTTATCACATTTTCATAATTTTAGAAATAAGAAAAAATAGGCAAAAAGAAAAAAAAAATTATGTCTTCCTTCCACCACCACACACACAAAAGAAACTGGTAAGTGTTGAGTATGCTGAATATTACCTTTGCTTCTTAATATAATTTATTTAATGATGAGTTCATATAATTAAATTGTAGTAATGGCTTTTAACAACCAACTCATATAGCTCCTTAACATTTAATCACTGGTTTTCCTGTGCTGGTAGGAGGTGTCTTCAGCCCAGGAGTGGGTGAAGGCTGACTGCAACCCGTGGACCTAAGGAGGGAAGACAGACACGGGCTCAGGTCAAGGAACCAAAACGTGTTTCCCCAGGATGACTGTGGGACCTAGACTTTAAAGCACTATTATAAAGCCTGGTCCCAGATGGGTAGTTTTGGGGTGGAAGTAACCAAAACCACTGGACAGAGAGAAGTTAGTCAAGAGAAAAGTTAGGGGAAAACAGAACTTCAAAATACTTCTTACTCAAATTGAACCTGAAATGAAAAATCCTCCCAGCCATGAAAATCTCATGCTAAGTAACAAACTCTTCAATCAGGGACATGAATTCACGTCATGGGAAATCAATGATATCAACAGTCTGGAAAATATTTAAAATAAATATTTGGCTCTCAAATATTCTCAATAAAGGACTAATATCTGTAAAAAAAAGAACAAGATGTTATGAAACAAAACAGGCATGAATTGAATAAGAATAGTTGGTAATGAAAATTTAGAAATGGTGAACATAAAAGTTAAAGTTTTAAAACAAGACTCTCAATGAATTGGATAAGTTGTAGACTAGATACTCATCAGACAGGGCATCGGTGAGTGGAAAGGAAGAACTGAGGAACTGAATCAGAAAACAACACCGAGACCCAGACTCAAGTGATATGAATGAGCAATTCAAAGAACCCAAAGGATGGGTTAAGAGGCATCAGTGAGTGCTTAAGGGGAAATGGAACAGAAGAAAGGAGGCAATAAGAGTAAGAACAATTTGAAGAAATAATAGTTGGGAATTTTCCAGAAAGGAGGAACATATGGGTTTTCAAAAAAAAAGCTACTAAGTAGGATAAATAAAATCAATTCATACTGACATATGTCATGGTAAAATTATGGAGCATCAAAAAGAAAAGTTTTCAAAAGATATCATGGCAAAAATATTATAAAGGAATGACAATTAGACAGGTAGCAGGCATCTCAATCATAAAAGAACCAGGGAGTAATACCTTCAAAATGCTTAGGGCAAGTAACTGTGAACTCAATTTTTTTACCTAGCTAAACCATCATTCAAATTTAAGGGCTTTTAAATAGATACTTGTTTGTACATATAAAGACTAAGAGTCTACCACTTCTCAAAACATTATGCTAAGTTAAGAAATGTCCAGAATGGGCATATCCATAGTGAAAGAAAGCACACTAGAGGTTGCTAGAGGAAAAGGGGAAAGAAGGAATGGGGATGACTGCTAACAAGCACAGAGTTTCTTTGCAGACTGGTAAAAATGGTCTGGAATTAAGGCAGCGGCAATGGTGGGACAGTTCTGTGAATATGTCAAGACCACTGACTTCTGTAGTAACTTTTACTGAATTTTTTGAGTTCCTTGGACTGCAAGGAGATCAAACCTGTCAATCCTAAAGGAAATCAACCCTGAATATCCAGTGGAAGGACTGATGCTGAAGCACTGATTCATTGGAAAAGACCCTGATGCTGGGAAAGACTGAGGGCAGAAGGAGAAGGGGGCGACAGAGGATGTGATGGTTGGATAGCATCACCGACTCAATGGACATGAATTTGAGCAAACTCTGGGAGATGGTGAAGGACAGGGAAGCCTGGCGTGCAGACAGGGTCGCAAAGATTCGGATATGACTTAGCGATTGAACAACAACATGATTGGGATTAAAACAGTAATTGACCTCTGTGATCATAACTATGGCATGAGAAAAACATCAGACAGATCCCAGTAGACCTTTTAACTTCATGGCTGCAGTCACCATCCACAGTGATTTTGGAGCCCAAGAAAAGAAAACCTGTCACTGCTTCCACTTTTTCCCCTTCTATTTGCCAATAGATGTTCTATAAAATACTTGACCAGTACTTCCCAAAACTGTAAAGGTCATCAAAAACATGGAAAGTCCAAGAAATGGTCACAGGAAGAGGCATTCACACCATGGAACACTACTCAGCAATGAAAAGGAATCAGCTACTGAGAGATGCAATGTTTTGAATGGATTTCAAGGAAATTTCACTGATCTAAAAAAAAGCCAACTCAAAAGGTTCCGTATTGTATAATTCCATTTACCTAATTCTTTCTTTCTTTATTTGGCTGTGCTGGGTCTTCGTTGCAGCACAGGGGATCTTTAGCTGCGGCATGCAGGATCTAGTCCCCTGACCAGGGACTGAACCCAGGCCCCCTGCATTGGAAGGGCAGTCTTAGCCACTGGACCACCAGGGAAGTCCTCACTTCCATTACATTCTTAAGGTGACAATATTACAGATATGGTTGCTAGGAGTTAGGGCCAGGGGTGCAGGGGGCTTGGGTATGGGTGTGGCTACAGGAGGGATCCTCATGGTGAAGGAATTATTCTGCATTTGACAATGATTCTGGAAAGCATGACAAAAACACGATCCAAATGTTGAGCCCTGCTCGTTAGTAGAGGTCTGGGAAACTGAACAGAGCCCCGCAGACTACAGCCACTCTCCTGCAGTAGGAACTGAGACCCACCTGGGCGTAGGGGGGCTGTCTGCTGGCCCGGGCCCACAGCTAGGGATGGAAAGAAAGGTGACCCAGGTTTCCCTGCTTAAAACAGCCAAGGGTGGGGAGACAGCTATTTCCACTGATTATTATTAAGATGCAAATGGATACAACTCATTTCAGAGGGTAAATAGGTGCAACTGGGTTCTCGCATTTTGTTGTGCATTCCCCTAGACCAATGCCAACATTTTCACATAAACATATCCTTTGGAAATACCAGAGAAGAGCCCATAGGTGTAGGTGTGTTGTGTCTGTGGTCATAAATACAGAGTGTGCACAGAGGCATTATTTATAATATTCATTTACAGGAGACTGGATAAATTATAGTACATGTATTTTTCTTAAAAGAGGTAGATTTACATACACCAGTGTTGAAAGGCACCAAATATATTATTAAGTATGAACAGCAAGATGTAAAAAAAGTTGTGTGGTCTTGTTTTTGTAAAATAAAGGTAACGTCCATATGTAAAACAGATACCTAGTGGGAAGTTGCTATATAACACAGGGAGCTCAACCTGGTGCTCTGTGGTGACCTAGAAGGCTGGGAGGGAGGCTCAAGAGAGAGAGTTCTGTATATATGTACACACACACACACACACGGCTGACTCCCGTTGTTGTATGGCAGAAACCAACACAACACTGTAAAGCAATTACTCTCCAACTAAAAAAGAAAAAGGCAATGTCCGTTTGAGAGCATGTGTGTGCGTGTGTTTGTATCCTCAGCTGAATGGGGGACAAACACACTAAACTCACACGGGTGCTTTCACAGCCAGGCTAGTGGGTGGCGGGGTTAGCAAGGGGGGAGGCACCACTTTTTATGTTTTCATTGCTGTAATGTTTGCAGTGATGACTTGACCTGGCGATCACAAGCCAACATCGAGGTGACATGGACCAGGAAAGGAGGACAGGAGGGACAGAGCTGTGTGGCTAAAAGCTGCAGCTGGAACCGTATCACTGAGCACGTGAACAGCTCCTGACCACGCAGGCTGGAGGGCTGTGAAAATGCCTGCCTGCTCCGCTGCCCTCCTGGGGTTTCCAAGCCTTATGGTCTGTGCTGTCGGAAGTCCCAGTGGGAGCATGTGCAATTAGACCCACCTTGGGGAGCTCCTAATGGCCAGTCGGAAAGCACTTAGTATTATTATTTTGTTGTCTGCTAAATTATGTTTATGAAATTTGGCTCTTAATGCCTAATTCATAGTTGCAAACTGTACTGTTCTAGAAGGAATGCTTGGCAATTTTGAAAGTAGCTTGCATTAGCCATAATTAGCTGTAAAAACTCACTTATGTTTAAATTTCACGCTGTACTTATTGGCATTTGCAGAGACAGGAGCATTAACAGAGACCGTGCAAGTGGCCAGCAGAGCTTTCAGAACGGGCATCGGCGGGCTGTGGACAGCTGGGTTTCTCCACCACCAGCGAGTCCCATCCATTCTCCACCCCAGGCCCCTGAGTGCTCGTCGTTTATTGTTAATGTCCCGAGTCACAGAAAATGTGACCAAATGAGGATTTTTAGGTGAGCAAAGATGCCAAAGGGGACCAGAAATAAAGATTTTGAAAGAGACTGTTAGCAAGCAGAGTGATTGTGTTCAGACCCTTCTCGTTTCTGGTAAAAGAGATCTCATTCCATTACAATAAACAAAGACCTTGGTATTTGCATCCTGAAAAGGCACTGAGGCAATGACCATTTGATAAATTACAAAGGGACGTCATACAAGAGGCTAAAGTCTGTCTCAAAGTAAGGACGTACAATTGACTCTCCACTCTGCTGGGTACTGGTATGGACTTCTAGGCTCTGCAACATTCCCGGCTGGCCCAGAGATGAGACTCAGGTGGGAAGAGCGGGAGCCTCTTCTTGGGATGGAACAGGAACCAGGAGTCTGGCATTTGGTACTGGAAGTTTCTGGGTCTATTCCCCACCTCCTGGGAAGTCCAGGAGTTTTGAAACCCCCTCACGCCTCCCGGTCCCGTCCCAAGTAAGGGCAGACACTGAGGCAGAATGGGTGGAGGGAGGCCTGGAAGGGCAGGACTTGAAGGACTTTTCTCCCAACATCTCGCTGAATCCTCCCAATAGACCTCTGTCCTGGGTCGGGGGTCGGGGGGTGGGGGAAACACAGAAGTCATTCCCATTTTACAGATGAGAAGACTGAGGCATGGAGAAGTTAAGGAACTAAGGCAAAGGGACTGGGTTAGAAAATAGGGCAGCCAGGATCAGAACCCAGGTACTCAGATGCCAGAGCCCAAGCCTGCAGACTTGGGTTCTGCCCTTGGGGATCTTGGGCCGCTTACTGACCTTGGTGAACCTTGACTTCCTCACCTATAAGATAATAATGACACCTGTCTCATCAGTGACAGAGAGGTTTGGATAAGGGCATAGACACTGACCCTTTTGCGACCCCATGGACTGTAGCCCACCAGGCTCCTCTGTCCATGGAGCACTCAGTAAACAGTGGGTGCTCCCCATCTCTGCCAAGAGGTCCCTCCTGGAGAGGGACACAGACACAACCAGCTTGGCCCGGTAATATGCAGGCTTGTCTGAGTTACTTCTGCCACCAGGACCTGTATGAAGTCTGAGCCATCTCGGTTTGGTATTAGCTTTTGATGGGGATGCATTGATTCACAACTCGATGCAGGTTAAGGAATGTGTTAATAAATCATGGTTTCCCTGACAAGGGGATTGATTTTAGCGGTGTTTTCTAGAGTTGGGCAGAATTTCCATTCAGCCCGTTCATCAGTCATCTGTGGCCGACATGGCTCTGTGGTTCCTTAATTGAGTATTACGTATAGATTGTTTTTGAATTATGAACTGCTGTAAGGAGATGACAAGCATCTTCTTGAATTACCACCAGAGGAAGAATTCCTGGCCGAGACAGCCCCTGCATCAGGAGGAAGCCTTCCGTGGCATTAGCTTCGTATTTATTTCTCCATGGTATCAGGTCATAAAGATGCTATAAAGGCTATTTTTAAGCTGCCCTGATTCAAGTTCATTTCAAATCAATCAGAGGATTAGGAGGCAACCTCCATATAATTTAATATTCTCATTAATATCAGAAACTTGCCTCGAATCAATCAGGAAATCAGGGATGCACCCCGGTAACAATTTTGGTCTTAAAAACGGACTTCCTTAATGCCTTCAGTGTTACTTAGGCTTGGAGAGTGTAAACAGATTCTATTTGGGCACTTTTTACTTTTATCCTGCCTGAGTACATGTTTATGAAAATGCTGTGCATCTTTACATTGCCAGCTGTCACAGTGAAAATGGTGTCACAAATCCTTAGTCATAGTCAATTTCAATTTATTCTGTCTCAGTGGTAAGGGGGAAAAAATGGGCCTCATAAATAAAGAAAAGGGCAAGAGAAATAAAGGATGGTTGGTTTGAACATACAGAAGTGAAGTGAAAGTCACTCAGTCGCGTCCAACTCTGTGACACCATGGACTATCGAGTCCATGGAATTCTCCAGGCCAGAATACTGGAGTGGGTAGCCTTTCCCTTCTCCAGGGGATCTTCCCAACCCAGGGATCGAACCCAGGTCTCCCGCATTGCTGACAGATTTTTTACTAGCTGAGCCACAAGGGAAGCCCAAACATACAGAAAGTGAAAGTGAAGTCGCTCAGTCGTGTCTGACTTTGCGACGCCGTGGCCTGTAGCCCACCAAGCTCCTCCGTCCATAGGATTCTAAACATACAGAAAACAGGTATAAATAATCCCTCTTGTAGGTAAGCAATTTCTCAGCAGGCAGCTCAGATGTAGGCCTGGAGATGATGATCCCTGCGGGAAGCCAGTGGCCTGGGATGGCTGAGATAGCATCAGGGGAGATATCAGAATATAAGAATACCAGAGTGGGTTGCCATTCCCTTCTCCAGGGAATCTTTCCAACCAGGAATTGAACCTGGGTCTCCCACATTGTGGGCAGATTCTTTACCATCTGAAGAACCAGAGAAGCCCCAGCATGACATACTTCATATTAAATTATGATATTGAGTTGCCAATTTGAGATTCCAGTACAAGAGCTCTCAGAATTTCACTGATAGGTATCTTTTCAGATGCCCAAGCGTCCGCGACCCAAGTCTGCTAGGGACCGTGGAGAAAGGAAACGGCCTGCTCCTGGTTCTCGGGGTGGGGTAGGATGCTGTTTCTTCAGGCGATTCAAGGCAATGAACATTTGCAGAGCTCCCTCTTGAAGCCAGGTGTTGGTGGAGCCTAGGGGGGCACCCAGATCAACCGTTTCTAGCAATCAAGAGCTTAAAGTCTATAGCTGGGTAGCTCTGTAAAGTGCTTTCATAATAAAATGCAGAAAGTGAAAATAACACAGTTTAGCCGTTTTATTTACTGAGCATCTGCTCTGAGCTGAGCACTCCGCACGTGCATCATCTCAGTTAAGCTTCCTAAGGACCCCCTCGAGGAAGATAATGTCCCCTTTTAACAGATGACGGGATCAGGCACAGAGAGGTTAAGGGACTTGCCCAGGGTCGCACAGCTAGAATTTGTACCTGGATCAGACTGACTCAGAAGTAGCTGCTCTGTCTACCGCCCTGGAGGTACAAAGTGCCATGGATCATGGGTGGTGCTGGGACATAGTAAGTAGGCTTCCTGGAGGGGGTGGCTTTGACCTAAGCACATCCTCAACTTCTTCCAGTTCTTTGGTTGTGCCTGACCTGGGACTCGAAGGCTGGTCATGATGGTTGTTGCTGTTGTTCAGATGCTCAGTTGTGTCCGATGCTTTGCGACCCCATGGACTGCAGCACGCCAGGCTTCCCTGTCTTTCACCATCTCCCAGAACTTGCTCAACCTCATGTCCGCTGAGCCAGTGATGCTATGCAACCATCTCACCCTCTGTTGCCCCTTCTCCTCCTGCCCTCAATCTTTCCCAGCATCAAGTTCTTTTCCAATGAGTTGGCTCTTTGCATCAGGTGGCCAAAGTATTGGAGCTTCAGCTTTAGCATCAGTCTTTCCAGTGAACCTTCAGGGTTGACTTCCTTTAAGATTGACTAGCTTGCTATTTCCGTCTCTAGGGGATCTTCCTGACCCAGGGATAGAACCTGGGTCTCTTAAGTCTCCTGCATTGGCAGGTGTGTTCTTTACCACTGGCACCACCTGGGAAGCCCATAACGACCATAATACTAATAGCTAACATTTGTTGAAGATCTACTTACTATGGGCCAGGCATCAGAAACAAGCCTCATTACATGTATTAATTTACACTCTTCAACATTCTCAAAGTACATTATTGTATATGGGGGATGGGAGACCCCCCACCCCCTCCCCTCAAGGTGGGAACCCCTCTTGGGTGATTGCTGCTCTAGAGCTACTGCTGGATCAGGCTGAAGCCCGACTCAGATGAGCACGCATCCTTCTCGACTCTGTCACCTGCCCCGACCCACTGTTACTTCCCGTTCACTCATGTGTCGTCTCAGGCTCTGCCTCCAAGGAGACCCCGATCGACCTGGGTTGGACCCCCTGCCGCCTCTACTGCTCAATTTGTGAGGCTCAAGGGCTCACCAGCCACCTGACTTCTCCCACGGCTCTACCCATTTTATTATTTTTTTTTCTTTTTTCTTTTTTTAATTTTATTTTATTTTTAAACTTTACATAACTGTATTAGTTTTGCCAAATATCAAAATGAATCCGCCACAGGTATACATGTGTTCCCCATCCTGAACCCTCCTCCCTCCTCCCTCCCCATTCCATCCCTCTGGGTCGTCCCAGTGCACCAGCCCCAAGCATCCAGTATCGTGCATCGAACCTGGACTGGCAACTCGTTTCATACATGATATTTTACATGTTTCAATGCCATTCTCCCAAATCTTCCCACCCTCTCCCTCTCCCACAGAGTCCATAAGACTGTTCTATATAAAAACAGACTTTCTATCAGAACCTTAGCTTGCTCTGTTCAGTGGATTTAAATTTTCCATTGCACTATTCATCTTTGTTTTTCTGCTTTCAAAAGTAATGCATGCCTGAGGCAAGCAACTGAATAAACTATGGTAAACTCACAGCTGTAAAAAAAAGAAAAAGAAAAAAAAAACCTGAGGAAGATCTCCATGAACTGATATGGAATAACTGCAAAGAAAAATGTCATATGCAAAAAAGTATATATAGGAGCCTACGTTTAGTGTAAGAAAGGGAAAATAAAACACAGATGATGCATGCAATATACCTTCAAATAGATCAGAAAAATATACTTGCAATATCTATTGCAAATAATAAAACAATTAAGCAATTGAGGGTAAATGCCAGATAAAGCTGAGTAAAAGGTATATAGGAATTTCTTTTTTACTTGCAACTTTTCTGTAAGCTTGAAAATATTTCCAAATAAAAAGGTTTTCTTCAAAAAGCAATGCATGCTTGCTAAAGGTGAAATCAAATACTATAAAAATACAAGGCATTAAAAAAAAGCCTGGGGAGGGGGGCGGCGGCGGATCTCTCAAAGTCTCTCTTCCCATTTTAGGAGTTCTGTGTTATTCCGATAATTTAAATGTCTCTACTAATAAAATAGATCTCAGATATATGGCAACTGAAATAAGCACATACACAAATGCACGTAATTTCATAAAAATGAGATATGCTACCTATGGATTTGCAACTTGCTTTTATTCACTCAGCAATCTATCTCTTAATTGTTTCCCCTCAGGACATATAGCTCTATCTCAGAGCTGCCACATTATAAAATCCTGAAAACTGTATTTGCAGTGTGTAAAATCTAGGCTGTCAGATGATCGTTCTATGCTTTAAATCGGGATGTGGGGACATTCAGAGACTTCCGGCCCTCCAGGGACTGCTCAGGTACTTGGGGACACTCGGTGTGGCTTGAGAGTCTCAGGGGGCACCGGGGCAGCGACCCTGCAGGGAACAGGCATCTACCCACCCGGCCCCTACGGCCAGCTCTCCGGGGGTTTGTGTT
Organism: Bubalus kerabau; assembly: GCF_029407905.1. Classification (NCBI taxonomy): domain Eukaryota; kingdom Metazoa; phylum Chordata; class Mammalia; order Artiodactyla; family Bovidae; genus Bubalus; species Bubalus kerabau. The sequence goes on from NC_073646.1 coordinate 12,379,134, forward strand.
GGCTGCAGGCTCATCAGCACAAGAGACTATCTCAGTTTAAAACTCTCCCAAGGGGATGATTTGGGAGAATGGCATTGAAACATGTATAATATCATATAAGAAACGAATTGCCAGTTCAGGTTCGATGCAGGATACAGGATGCTTGGGGCTGGTGCACTGGGATGACCAGAGGGATGGTACGAGGAGGGAGGCGGGAGGGGGGTTCAGAATGGGGAGCACGTGTACACCCGTGGTGGATTCATGTTGATGTATGGTGAAACCAATACAATATTGTAAAGTAATTAGCCTCCAATTAAAATAAATAAATTTAAATTTAAAAAATTAAAAATAAATAAATAAAATAAAAAAATAAAATGCTCCCAAGCCAGCTCAACCTGGTGCTCCGTGAAGATACCTAGATGGGTAGGATGGGGTGGGAGACGGGAGGGAGGTTCAAGAGGGAGGGGACATATGTAGATCTGTGGCTGACTCATGATGATGTGTGGCAGAAAACAGCATAATACTGTGAAGGAAACATCCTCCAATAGTTTTTTTTTTTTTTTAAAGAAAGAAAGCAAATGTTTTTAGAAATTATATTTAAAAAAAAAAAAAAAAAGCTCCCAAGTAGTCCTGCTTCTGTCTGAGTCAACCAGGGATGGGGATGAGGGGATTATCTCCTACGGGAGTTGAACCCCAATCTTCTGAAGGGCATGAGCCGCCACAGAAGGCTGGGGGAGGATGACTTCACTGCCAGGGGATCAGGTGCTGGGCCACCGCTGGAAACCTGGGTTCACGCCTCCCTTTCTTTTGTGAGTGCTATGGAACATGCAAACGTCTGGTCACTTCAGGCACTTGCTCAGATGTCTGGTTCACGTGCCGTGAAGCATCTGTTTTGTCTTGAGGATTCATAGCCTCCTCCTGGGATTCTTTTTGTTTAGCTTGGGTCAAATGTAATGGCTCAGTTATTGAAATAACCTTCACCCAAGGCCAAGGGTTTTCTTTTCTCTGTAGAGTACAAGCTGGCATTAGGTGAAGAGATTTCTTCTGTTTTAGATTCCACCCCCACCCCAGGTTCATCTCCTAAAAAAAAAAAAAAATTGCCACATAAATTACATTCTACTTCTCCTAAATAATTATCAATAAAAATGACATTCTTCCCTCCCCAAGCCTGCTCCAGTTGAAACTACAAGATGGTGGGAGGGCTGGGGGATGAAGCCACAATTCTCAGTGGCAGAGAACTGGCTCAGAGAACACGGAGGGGCTGTGTGTGTGTTTCCAGCCCAATCAGGATGGGAGTGGTTTTGCTGAAAAAGTTCCCAAGAAGAGGGGCTGGAGAGAGATTTGCTGGTCAGTTATCACGCCCACATGGGAGGTGAGGGGCCTCCACCTGTTCAGAGGGGAGGGCTGTATTTTTTTTTTTAACTTTTTTATTTTGTATTGGAGTATAAGCAATTAACAATGTTAATCCAGGCTGCCACATAATTTTGAGCAGAGTTCCCTGTGCTATACAGTAGGTCCTTGTTGGCTATTTTAAATATAGCTGTGTGTACATGTCCATTCCAAACTCCCTAACTATTCCTTCACCCCCATCCTTCTCCTTGCCCTGGAAACCATAAGTTCATTGGAGGAGGGTTGTATTTTATTAATGTTTTATTAACTTTCATATTTGGTTGCCAGAAAAGCAGTGGCAGCTTGGGGTAGGGACTCAGGGGATGCTGGCTTTAACCTCAGCCTGCCACTGCCGAGCTGTGTGAGTGTAACATGTGCATGCCCTGCTCTGAGCCTTGGCTTCCCCCCATTGGGAAGGTAGGACTAGTATCAACCACTCCCGGTTCAGATCCGTGCCCAGGGTCACACAGCAGGAAGCTGCACGTGATGTATTCAGGCCATGCTCAATAATTATACCTTCTTCTCATCTCCTCCAAGTATCCCAAGTTTTTTTTTTTTTCACTTGCACAAATTACATCTTTCTCACTATTCATAATTTCCTCTTTATTTTTAAAAGAAGACAGCAGGCCTGTGTGTGAGCTGGAACCGTGGGGGCACACAGTCAGGTTTCAATCCAGAATGGACAATTTTCTAGATTTCCATTACCGGTTTCTATGCCCTATCTTAAACACAGCTGTCAGGACAAGAGGCTCATTAAAAAGACTGTTTTGACTGATGGCATGTTCATATATCAGATTGGAAATCTGTCCAAAAATACTTGAGGGAGGTAGATGGAGGTGGCAGCAAGCCACGGGAGGGAGATGTTATGCAGAGTACTGGAGAAGAAATTTACTGGGATAGAAGTCAAAGCTATGGTTTTTCCAGTAGTCATGTATGGATGTGAGAGGTTGGACCATAAAGAAAGCTGAGCACTGAAGAATTGATGCTTTTGAACAGTGGTGTTGGAGAAGACTCTTGAGAGTCCCTTGGACTGCAAGGAGATCAAACCAGTCCATCCTAAAGGAAATCAGTCCTGAATATTCATTGGAAGGACTGATGCTGGAGTTGAAGCTCCAATACTTCGGCCACTTGATGCAAAGAACTGATTCATTGGAAAAGACCCTGACGCTGGGAAAGATTGAAGGAAAGAGAAGGGGATGACAGAGGATGAGATGGTTGGATGGCACCACCGACTCAATGGACATGAGTTTGTGCAAGCTCCAGGAACTGGTGATGGACAGGGAAGCCTGGCATGCTGCAGCTCATGCGGTGGCAAAAAGTCAGACACGTTGAGCAACTGAACTGAACTGAAAGGGCTCTAGGTTGGACCAGGTGGGCCCAGAAGGGGAATGCTGTGCCATCGCAATGTGGGGACCTTGGGAGAGTCAGTTTCCATTTTAATAACCAGGAAAGGAAAGAATCCAATCAGGCAGAGATGCCTTAAACAACATAGAATTTGCCTAAATCACATGCTATTCCATGAGCCCTTTAGATGGTTGCCTTCCCGGGGCTCTGCCCATGCCCTTCCCTGCTCGCTGGACAACCACAGCCTGTTGCAGCCTCTGCCACCCCGCCTGCTGACAACCCAAATCATTTTCTGGCCCAGACTCAGTTCTCCCACTGCTCAGAGGACCTCTGTTCCTCAAGTCCCTGCAGGTACTTCAAGCTCACTTCTTCCACCCCATGCCTGCTCCTCCTCATGGGCTTCGCTGGGCCAGCACACATCCACCTGCTTCAGGGCCGTGGGCTGTGCATCTCCTGCACGCCATGGGGCTTTCTGCCTGAACCTGCTCACAGTCCTTTCTGCTGTCCATCCTCAGGGCGGTTTTTACGGCTGCCTGCTCGACCCTCTTTTCTGACCCAAGTGTGTCAGGATAACATTCAGCTGTCAGCGGCTTAAACAAGCAAAGAATGTGCTTGTATTTACCTCTATCTGTCCAAGGAGGGCAGTCAGGATGGGTGCAGCTGCTCAACAATTTTCACCAAGAATCCAGGCTCCTTCTGTCCTACTCCCACCTCAGCTTGTGGCTTTGTCGTCTAGATTGCAAGATGGCTGCAGGGCTTCCAGACATTACGTCCAAGTTCCAGGCAGGAAGAAGAGGGAAGGGCCAATGAAAAGCTTTCCAGGAAGTGCCATTTGCTGAATTTCAGGACTGGGACATGTGGCTACACTAGGTGTAAGGGGGACTGGAAAGGAGTGTTCTCAGCCTGTCATATGGGGCCCAGAACAAAATTAGGGAAAGAAGGAAGGGAAAAAGCATCCAGGACAGACAGGGCAAGGTTGTCTTTCTTAAATGTAAAACCGGACTGTGCCACTTCTCCAGGTAAAGTCTTCCCGTGCTTCTCCTTCACTCTGGGGCTGGATCTGCCTCTTGTTTCATGTCTCCACACCTGAGCCCTCCTCTGGTCACCGAGGAGCTTCAGTGCTGGCCCGGTCCCTGCCAGCTGTGCTGTGGCTCCAGCCTCAGCGTGTGCTCTCCCAGCCTCTTGAGTGCCCTCTTCCTGCCCACAGGCACCTGATGACCTCTCACTCATCCTTCAGGACCCTGCCTCTCCTCTCCTGGCGTAAAACTTCCTCCTGGATGGAGCAGTCTCTCCTCCCTCCCCTTCCTGGCAGGGTCCTCTGCTTTTGTCCTGTGGTTTCTTGCTCCCCCCTGGTGGCCCCTGCTGGCCTGTGAGGACTGAAGCCAAGTCTAAGTAACGTCCATCCCTGAAACGAAGATGACAGGGCTGCTGTTCTATCAATGACTGTTGGAGGATGGATGGATGGAGAGTTAAGATAGTGAGTGGACACATGGAAATTTGTGGCAGTTCACAAGCTGCGTTTTAGGAGGTGTCCTGGAGGAGACAGACCTCCCCTTTGCCAATATTATCGAAGGAAAAGTTGAGCGCCAGCACTTTCTGCTATTACAAAGGAGTTGCCAGGCTGCTTACAAAAGGAGGCCTGATGCTACTAAATGAGGGTGGAGGGCAGAGACGGTGGAGTAAGTACTGATCCTGGGTCTTAGACGCCACTTGAGCTCCTTTACTGTCCTGAACATTCGTTTCCTCAGTGTAAAGGAGGGGATGATAACAGGCCCCTCATGGAATTGTTGTGAGCTTCAGAGATGATGTGTCTGACCCCCCAGTGCAGGCTCACTACACAACCTAGGGACACAGCACTTTTCAGGCCTGGGTGGTTTTTTAAAAAAATGTATTTTTGTTTATTTGGCTGCACCAGGTTTTAGTTGCAGCATGTGGGATCTAGTTCCCTGACCAGGGGTCGAACCCGGGCCCTCCACCCTGTGAGTGAGGTGTCTTGGTCATGGAACTACCAGGGAGGTTCCTCAGTCCTGTTTTTGAAAGAAAGCATGAATGTGGTTCCTCCTTCCTTGCCGTGGGAGACAGTGCTGGTTGCCTCCCGATATCCATGCCCTTCCTTTTTCCCTTTGCTACAAGCATCCTGGTTTTGCCATGGCAGGTCATGGGCTGCATCCCCAGAGCCAGGAAGGAGGCAGTTCTCTTCCCAGGCCCCCCCCCCTGCTCCGGGGGGGCTGGGAAAGGGCCTGGGGTCCAAGTCTGTGGGAGGATATCTGCTGGGGGTCCTTCCCGGGAAAGGCGGTGTTTCTTTTTTTTTTACAAGCCCCCTTTCCTGTCTCCTGGGACTTGCCAAGTCTGAATCTAATGCTCAGAACTCAGCAACCATCTGAGAAGGTACAAACCAGGGAAAGGGCCAACTGCAGGGAGTCGGTCGGTGGCGCGGAGGCGGCAGAATCACAGCAAGATCCTGTCCCCAAGTTAGACTTGTCTGAAAGCCTGAACCACACAAGATCATAAACTTCCTTATTCTCTGAGCTGGGCAAGCTGGGGTTTCTGAGTCAAAAGGAATAAATACGATCCTATCCTTTTTAGACCTGTAACTCTAAAGTCTCTCGGGATGACCAGTAATCTGCTTTTAGACACGATGTAAGTTGGATTTTGGAAGCTCCCTGAAGATAATACAAGAGGTCCCAGGACTTTCCTTGGTAGGGTGGGGCTCAGTAGGATCCCAACAGAGGGCTGTTTTGTCAGAAATATTCTGACATCCTTTCCACAGCATGTGAAATTGCTTTCTCAAGAATCAAACATTCAATAAGACCAAGATGTGGACCCAGGGCAATGCCTGACACAGAGGAGGGGCTGGGGCTCTGGGTAACCTTAGGTCTTGGTGGCTCGGATGGTAAAGAATCTGCCTGCAATGCAGGAGACCTGGGTTCAATCCTTGGGTGGGGAAGATCCCTTGGAGAAGGGAATGGCAACCCACTCCGGTATTCTTGCCTGGAGAATCGCATGGACAGAGGAGCCTGGCGGGCTACAGTCCATGGGGTCGCAAAGAATCAGACACCACGGAGCAACTAACACTTTTCACTTACAAACGACAACTTGGAGGCAATCTGGAAGTGAGAAGTTGATAACACCCATCAGAGACAGAGCGTGCTATTAAAAGACCCAAAACACGATCAACAGAAAACAAAGAAAGAAAATCTCCTCCCTTAGATTTTAGTCTCTCACTTGTGGGTAGACAAGAGGAAATGCAGAAAATGCTAAGTGGCATAATCTTTTGAGATAATTGATGGTTCTGTAACTATTATTCTTAAGTACAAGTGTCAGTGGAGAGGGATCTTAAGTACCCATACCAGGGGTTAGGAAACCACAGCTAATTGTCTATCAGCTCGTAAGAGCTGTGAAAGAAGAACACCTCTTACATTTTTAAGTAGCTTACGTTTTGGTTTATATAAGCACCTATGTATTCTTTCCAATTTTACCTCTGGGCCCACAAGGCATAAGAGATTTACTATCTGGGCCTCTACAGAAATACTCTGCCAAACCCTGACCTTGACTTCATTACAGGGATTCTTTTTATTACTCTTTTTTCATTTTTTTGAGAAACTCAGAAGATTCAGATGAGCCAAAAAACCCCCCAAAAACTAATAATAACATTTATATTCTCACCACCCACAGATAATAAATATTTCCATCTTGTAAGATCTCCTTTTCACAGCTTTGAAGAAAGAAAAATTAGAATGATATAATTTCTATAAAATTATAGCCCATGTATCTTTTGACCAGCCCCTGCTGTTCCCAGGCACCTGGCTTCACCTCTAGTGAGTGGGCACCTTTAGCCAGAGGGTCAGTGACCGCAACAAGATTGAGAACAGCTGTTCCATAATCTTCATTAGAAGACAGGAAGTGGGGACACTGATCACCATGCTTCTGGGTATTGATGGATCAACTGCACAGAAACGTTTCTTTTCCTCGAAAGCAGCCTGTGCCATGATATGTGGGCTCAGCAAACCCCACTCTACTAAATTAATTGAATGGGTGCCCCCAAAGCAAACATTTCATGGAGTGATTTCATGAAGGCACATCCTCAAAGTAAAGGTTGTTATGAATGAAAGTAAAGGAAGGAAGGGGGATGGACAATGGAGGAAGAAGGAAAAAGAAAAGAGGAAAGAAGGAGGGATGGGATGCCCTGGGTGTGGAAGCCATCCATGGCAACAGGTAGGATGCAGCTCACATACTCTAAAGGGAAACCATCCCCCTATCAAATGGGTAGCAAGAAAGTATTTAAATATCTTCAAATGTGATTTATGGAGTTTAGTGCAAGTTGCTCACTCATGTCTGACTCTTTGTGACCGATGGATTATACAGTCCATGGAATTCTCCAGGCCAGAAAACTGGAGTGGGTAGCCTTTCCCTTCTCCAGGGGATCTTCCAACCCAGGGACTGAACCCAAGTCTCCCACACTGCAGGCAGATTTTTTACCGTCTGAGCCACCAGGGAAGACCAAGGATACTGGAGTGGATCCCTTCTCCACTGGATCTTCCTGACCCAAGAATTGAACTGGGGTCTCTTGAATTGCAGGTGGATTCATTACCAGCTGAGCTCCCAGGGAAGCCCTGATTTATGGAGAGGGGGGTTTAAATATTAAAAACAAATCTCTAACATCAGGAAGTCCTCACTCTAAGGCTTCCACATAGACTGCAATTCTCTGGTTCCCTCCCAACCTTGCCCCCAGGATTGAGCTTTGTGAGGTTAAGACCAACGCTTACTCATCTTTGTTCCTCTAGTTTCCAAATGCAGAGAACATGCACAGAGTGTTCAAGATGCAAAGGTGACTGTGACCATATGCACAGTGCCAGACTGCAGTGTCCAGAGCTCCAGAACTCTTCCAATTAAAGTGTCGAACCTCCTCAGCAAAACTGACTCCAGGTCATGCCTGGCCTTACCAAGGCCAATTTCAGGTGCTTGTTTCATAAACAAAAGCAAAAAGAAAAGGAGAAAAGAAAAGATATACCCATTTGAATTCAGAGTTCCAAAGAACAGCAAGGAGAGATAAGAAAGCCTTCTTCAGTGATCAGTGCAAAGAAATAGAGGAAAACAACAGAATGGGAAAGACTAGAGATCTCTTCAAGAAAATTAGAGATACCAAGGGAACATTTCATGCAAAGATGGGCTCGATAACAGAAATGGTATGGACCTAACAGAAACAGATGATATTAAGAAGAGGTGGCAAGAATACACAGAAGAACTGTACAAAAAAGATCTTCATGACCCAGATAATCACAATGGTGTGATCACTCATCTAGAGCCAGACATCCTGGAATGTGAAGTCAAGTGGACCTTAGGAAGCATCACTATGAACAAAGCTAGTGGAGGTGATAGAATTCCAGTGGAGCTATTTCAAATCCTGAAAGATGATGCTGTGAAAGCGCTGCACTCAATATGCCAACAAATTTGGAAAACTCAGCAGTGGCCACAGGACTGGAAAAGGTCAGTTTTCATTCCAATCCCAAAGAAAGGCAATGTCAAAGAATGCTCAAACTACTGCACAATTGCACTCATCTCACATGCTAGCAAAAGGATGTTCAAAATTCTCTGAGCCAGGCTTCAACAATACATGAACTGTGAACTTCCTGATGTTCAAGCTGGTTTTAGAAAATGCAGAGGAACCAGAGATCAAATTGCCAATGTCCACTGGATCACTGAAAAAGCAAGAGAGTTCCAGAAAAACATCTATTTCTGCTTTATTGACTATGCCAAAGCCTTTGACTGTGTGGATCACAATAAACTGGAAAATTCTGAAAGAGATGGGAATACCAGACCACCTGACCTGCCTCTTGAGAAATCTGCATGCAGGTCAGGAAGCAACAGTTAGAACTGGACATGGAACAGATTGGTTCCAAATAGGAAAAGGAGTATATCAAGGCTGTATATTGTCACCCTGCTTATTTAACTTATATGCAGATTACATCATGAGAAACGCTGGGCTGGAGGAAGCACAAGCTGGAATCAAGACTGCTGGGAGAAATATCAATAATCTCAGACATGTAGATGACACCACCCTTATTTCAGAAAGTGAAGAAGAACTAAAGAGCCTCTTGATGAAAATGAAAGAGGAGAGTGAAAAAGTTGGCTTAAAGCTCAACATTCAGAAAACTAAGATCATGGCGTCTGGTCCCATCACTTCATGGGAAATAGATAGGGAAACAGTGGAAACAGTGTCAGACTTTATTTTTTGGGGCTCCAAAATCACTGCAGATGGTGACTGCAGCCATGAAATTAAAAGATGCTAACTCCTTGGCAGAAAACTTACGACCACCCTAGATAGCATATTAAAAAGCAGACACATTCTTTTGCCAACAAAGGTCTGTCTAGTCAAGGCTATGGTTTTTCCAGTGTTCATGTATGGATGTGAGAGTTGGACTATAAAGAAACCTGAGCGCCAAAGAACTGATGCTTTTGAACTGTGGTGTTGGAGAAGACTCTTGAGAGTCCCTTGGACTGCAAGGAGATCCAACCAGTCCTGAACATTCATTGGAAGGACTGATGTTGAAGCTGAAACGCCAATACTTTGGCCACCTGCTGCAAAGAACTGATTCATTGGAAAAGACCCTGATGCTGAGAAAGATTGAAGGCGGGAGAAGGGGACGACAGAAGATGAGATGGTTGGATGGCATCACCAACTCAACAGACATGTGTTTCAGTAAACTCCAGGAGTGGTGATAGACAGGGAGGCCTGGCGTGCTGCAGTCCATGGGGTTGCAGAGAGTCGGACACAACTGAGCGACTCAACTGAACTGAACTAAAGCATTTTTAAGATTTGGGCTTGTTTGAGAAGAAAGAACTTCATGACAGTAGTATTTATCACAGAGAAAAACTGAAAACAACCTCAGGGTCCAATAATGGACCCTGGTCCAATAATGGCAAAAGAGTTCAATGAACATGGTATGTCTACAGGGTATAAGAACATCTGTGACTTGGAGAATATTTTTAATGATGTGAGATAATGCTTTGTATGACAATCTTATGCTTCTAAAATGCTCTTATGATCTCAGATGTATAAAGAGAACTTACTAGCAAGAAAACATTAATTAATGAGTTACTTATAAACCAAGCCCCTAGCGACTTCTCCTCCCTACCTGACTTGCTCAACCAGGGAGAGGCACTTTTGTGTTAAATCACAAATCATACCAATGATGAAGGATTTTATATAAAGCTGATGAAAAGTGACACCAGGGAACTGTCCAAATCATGAGGAAGTCATCAAAAACAAGGCTCTCGCAGAACTCACACCCATGGGCACACACACACAAGTACCACAGAGGGGCAATAATTGGATTAGTGATAGATTCAGAAAAAGACCCTTGGGAAAATTGATGACACCTGCAAATATTTTTTTCTCTTATAAAAATGACCCTCAATTATGTTGTTGCCAATGTCAAACACAAGATGCTGACAAAGGATTATTTTATACAATTTAGACCAAGGAAACCAAATGACACTTGATTCATTCTTTGTTCATCCTAAGGGTTGGTGTATATTTGCAGTAACAACCAACATTTTATCAAACACAAGTTGAAACAAGTTGATGGCCATAATTTGCCTCTTTTCTCGACAGTATCTCAAACCAGCCTTTATTTTCATTTGCTCACTATTTCTATGACCTACAGTTGTCATTTTGAAAGTGAGTTTTATCTGCTGCCCTAATCCTCAGATGAGCTCCCCTGGTGGCTCAGTGGTAAAGAATTTACCTGCCAATGCAGGAGACCTGGGTTCAATCCCTGGGTGAGGAAGATCCCCTGGAGAAGGAAATGGCAACCCACTCCAGTATTCTTGCCTGGAAAATCCCATGGACAGAGGAGCTCTGCAGGCTATAGTCCATGGGGTTGCAAAGAGTTACACACAACTTAGTGACTAAACAACAACGACAATCCTTAGATGGGAGCCCACCTGGACTTGTACCCCAGGGGAGTTGGTCAGAGTCTGCAGGAAAGTAGAGACCCCCTTCCTGTTTCAAGCAGCATCTTTGTCAGCAGAAGGAACAGTCCACCTACTCAAGATGAAAGGATGAGCTGAGGGGCTTACTCTGGAAAAAGACTGCTGTTCACTGAAGCCAGAGGGGAATGCCACACCCTGTAGGAGTTCCTGGACCCCCAGCCAGCAGGACCCCTTCAGATGCTGTGATTCTAAGCCTCCATAACTGGCTGGACCAGCTCCTTCCCTGGGGCAGCCCCTGAAGAAGCACAGGTGCAGAGTGGAGGTGGTAGGTGAGCGGGTGGGAACTGCCCCAACACAAGCTGGCCCGGCTCCTCTCATCTTGTCCAATGTGCATTCTACTCATTATCCAGAAAGCATAATTAGGAGGCCAGGGGTCAGAGCCGGAGCCCTGGGACTGGAGCTGACCTGTGTGAAGCTGGGCATGTGGATGTGTCTCTCTGTGCCTCAGTTTCCTCATCTATGAAATCAGAGCAATAGAAACTGTGGGAATTCGCCGGTGGCAGGTGGGTAAGAATCCGCCTACCAATGCAGGGGACATGGGTTCGATCCCTGGTCCGGGAAGATTCCACATGCCTCGGGGCAACTAAGCTGGTGCACCACAACTCCTGAACCCTGCCCACCTAGAGCTTCTGCTCCACAGCAAGAGAAGCCACCGCAAGGAGAAGCCTGCACACAACACCTGCCACAACTAGAGAAACACCTGCGGCAACTAGAGAACGCAGTGAAGACCCAGTGCAATCAAAAATAAATCAATAAATGAGTAAATACATGAAAAAAAAAAAACCCTGTAGTACAGAATTTAGTAAGTAGAAATTATTATGATGTTAATATAATATTGTGCTTTAAATGGCTTATGAAGTGAAACTGATGTTGAGGACGCTGGTTACCCTGGGGTCTTTAGCCTCGCTTGTGGGGGTTGACGTGGGGACATGGGAGCCCCGTGTGCTGGGCACAGGAAACGTAGAAAGAACACAGAAAGACTCGGGTTCCAAGTCCGGCAACCCTCCAGCCACCCAGCTGTGGGTCAGAGCTGTGAACTTGTGTGAGGGAGAAAACAGGATCCTTACACATTACTTTCTCTGATGTTAAGTCACCCACAATATTTTTATCACAGTGACAATGATGACAGTGAGATGGCTAATCCTAACTGCACATTATCACTGAATACTTACCAGCAACCAGACACTGTGTCGAGGTGTTGGATTTACCTTATCTGATCCCCATAAAAACCCAGAGATAATCTATTCCTCTTCCCAGTTCTGTGGCCTGAGCATGTGATTCAGCCTCTGGGACTTGGCTCGTGAGTAAAATGTTGAGAAAGCCAACACCTTGAGGGGTGCTGTGTAGGCTGCAGGGACAATGAACACAGCCACCAGCAATAACACGAGCCATAAAAAAAAACTGAGTATTAGCCATGGCTCGCAAGAAGCTTGTGCATCTTCTGCCTTTTTCAGGGGAAAAACTGCTCTACTGGGTGCATTCAGTGGCATCATCCAGTAGGCTACTCACTCCAGTATTCCTGGGCTTCCCCTGTGGCTCAGCTGGTAAGGAATCCACCTGCAATGTGGGAGACCTGGGTTAGATCCCTGGGTGGGGAAGATCCCCTGGAGAAGGCAAAGGCTACCTACTCCAGTATTCTGGCCTGGAGAATTCCATGGACTGTTTAGTCCACTGGATCGTAACGAGTCGGACACGACTGACTGACTTTCCCTTTCAGTGCCATCATGGAGGGAGCAACGTTCTGATGTAAGGTTACAGCTCCCAAGGGAGACAGACCACCACAGGCCCCACCCGGCAGGAGGCTGGAGCAGCATTAGTCTGGCCAGAACTCGCTCGCTTTCCCACCCAGCAAGGCCCTGCAAGGACTCCTCACCTGCACTTCCCCCAGGGTGCCGGGGAGTGCCTTGCGAAAAGGAGACACTTAGAGAGAAGCTCTCTTCCTTCCTCCTGCGTGTCTGGAATCTAAATCTGAAACGGACCCAGGCTCCTCACTGCTGCGTGCTTGGGTTCTCACCTGGTCTGCAGACACAGTCACAGGACCCTGGGCTGTGACAACAGGGCCGAGGAGGCTTTTCCCAACTGGGTCCTGGTCTTTACTTCTATTTAAATCATCAACAGGCAAACACTTCTGTTAAGTAAAATTATAAACCTTAACTAAAGCAATTTCCAACTTAAAAAATATACATATAAATACGTATTTATTTGGCTATACCAGGTCTTAGCTGTGGCATGCAGGATTCTCCATCTTTCTTGTGTCTCATGGGTTCTTTAGTTGCGGCATGTGGGACCTAGTTCCTGACTAGGGATGGAACCCAGGCCCCCTGCATTGGAAGCATGGAGTCTTAGCTACTGGACCATGAGGGAAATCCCCTCCAGCTTATTTTATGTAGAAATATTCTAAATTTTCACCATATACTGTTAGTCATGGGGCTTCTCAGGTGGCGCTAGCGGTAAAAACCCTGCCTGCTAACGCAGGACACATAAGAGATATGGGTTCGATCCCTGGGTCGGGAAGATCCCCTGAAGGAAGGAGGGCATGGCTACCCACTCCAGTATTCTTGCCTGGAGAATCCCATGGACAGAGGAGCCCAGTGGGCTCCAGTCCATAGGGTCGCATAGAGTCAGACACGACTGAAGCGACTTATCACACATGCAGTGTTAGCCTCAGTGGGGGCAAGTGCCTTTTAAATGAAACCAAGTCCAGTAAAAAGAAAATTACTTAAACTAGTATAGGAAGTAAGAGTGTTGAGCTAAGTGAGGGACATTTCAATTTTACACAGGAATCCCACTGCTCATTTGAAAATGACACTAATTGCTATTTTAAAACATGCTGCTAAGTCGCTTCAGTCATGTCCGACTCTGTGCAACCCCATAGACGGCAGCCCACCAGGCTCCTGTCCCTGGGATTCTCCAGGCAAGAACACTGGAGGGGGTTGCCATTTCCTTCTCCAATGCATGAAAGTGAAAGTCAAGTCGCTCAGTCGTGTCCGACTCTTAGTGACCCCATGGACTGCAGGCCACCAGGCTCCTCCGTCCGTGGGATTTTCCAGGCAAGAGTACTGGAGTGGGGTGCCATTGCCTTCTCCAATTTTAAAAGATGACTCCCCCCAAAAAACCAGCTATAATATTTTGACTTCATAAGCTTAAACAGACACAGCTGTTTCCCCTGTCCCTGTGGCTCCTTTTGGAAATATCACAGTGGGGTTTTCCAACAAGATTTTGAATTTTCAGTTTGAAGGTGACCTACAGTGCTCTGTTTTGGGTGCCCAGCATTCCTGTCCTGGGTGCCCAGCACAGGGCCCAAGCTATTTGCTGAGTGGACAGATGCTGACTTAACTTTGGGAATCAGCAGCACACACTTACGCATGCCAGATTCGCAATTTATAAATATTTACCATCAGGATTTGATTTTAACTTTAATTAGCCCAACTGTTAAGGATACCTCCGAAGTGAGAACTGTAATCCATTACTTCGCACCAGATGTAGATTCCGCAGTTGGTCTTTTATCTCAGTTTATAGTGAGGGAGACACAGACATCAAATGACTAAAGCATGAGGTTTTATGGTGAACTGATGGAAACATAAAGCAGACCAACCTGGAAGATGAATTCAAGACCAAATGTAAATTAAAGAGGCTGAAAAGTCCTCAAGCTGATATGCCCCCCGAAAATGAATTCTACAGATGCTCAAAAAAAGGACTGCTTGTTGAGTTCTTACTCGAAAGTCAGTTAAAAAAAGAACCATTAAGATAGCTTGTTTCTGTTTTAGGGCATTAAAAACAGAAAGCACTGTTTGATGATGGCCGTTGCCTGTGGATCCATTTCCTGGATTCAGAAAAATCTGACTATAAGATTGCACCTTCTAAGTTGGTGTGTTTACCAGCGCATTAACTGGTGGAGGTGTGTGTTTAAAAAAAATAAATGCAGAGTCAAATCCTCTCACTAAATTCCATAGCAATTTACCATCTAGTTCAGTGCCTCCCAACCTCTTAAACCAATATGCACTTACTACAAAGCTGCAAAGTGTGTATTCCTCGTTCACTCTGAAAACTTGAGATAGTCTATCTTTCTGCACAGCCCAGAAGCCAAGAGGTTTCTTGTCTAGTTTCACTTCCTTAGTTTGTATTCTGAAGAGAGCTGCTAATTCCTCTTCGTTTTCCAATATGTGAAGTTATTCTGGGCAACTGCAGGCAAGTCCGCACACTTGACGTGCCTCTCCTTGCTTTGTACACCCTCACCAACATCCTCCCAAGAAGAAGCTGCCTGCTCCTGCCAGCCCTGGGGGGATGAGGGTGGGGAGGAAAGCTCTAACAAAAGGAGGAAGCCAGACCCCGGGTACAGCTATTGCCTGCTGTGGGCGCGCACTCTGGTCTGGGTCAGATAAGGACATACCACCCTTCGTCAAGCAGAGGCCGCGTCCTAGGCATGGTGCTGTGTGCTCTTACACGCGCCTCCCTTTACCTGATTCTCACACCAACCTTGTGTGAGAGACACCTGTGAGGCTGGGATGAGTAGCCCTATTTAACACAGGAGTAAACTAAGGCACGGAGAAGGCGATGGCACCCCACTCCAGTACTCTTGCCTGGAAAATCCCGTGGACGGAGGAGCCTGATGGGCTGCAGTCCATAGGGTCCTGAAGAGTCGGACACGACTAGGTGACTTCACTTTCACTTTTCACTTTCATGCACTGGAGAAAGAAATGGCAACCCACTCCAGCATTCTTGCCTGGAGAATCCCAGGGATGGGGGAGTCTGGTGGGCTGCCGTCTGTGGGGTCGCACAGAGTCGGACACAACTGAAGTGATTTAGCAGCAGCAGCAGCAGCAAACTAAGGCAGAAAGATGTTCAGCAGATTACGGGAAGCCATTTTGCTGGGGAATGGGCTTTCTTGGTGGCTCAGTGGTAAAGAATCCATCTGTCTGTGCGGGAGACCTGGGTTCAAACCTGGGTCGGGAAGATCCCCTGGAGAAGGAAATGGCAACCCATTCTAGTATCCTCGCCTGGGAAATCCCATGGGCAGAGGAGCCTGGTGGGCTACAGTCCATGGGGTCGCAAAGAGTCAGACAAGACTTAGCGGCTAAACAACAACAACAACTCGGCTGGGGGGTGGCACCAAAGGACTTGAGTGCAGGTCTGTCTGAAGCCACAGCCTGCCCGCTGACCTGTGAGGTTATAGGGCCTCGGGCACCCCACCCTTGAGAACCCGTCACCCCTTGTACCACCATCACAAATTCGGCCTTACCTGCCTATTACCCATGCTACTGGGCATGTTATTTTTCTTTCACTTGATGAGCTAGTTACAGTTGTTTCCTAACACATGTTACAGAAGCATGTAAGTGGCCCGGGAACCCTCCCCCACGCCCCCACACCCTGGGCCTCCAGCAGGATGAGCCGCGCCCAGGCAGGCCCTCCACTGAGGAGCCTGGGCCCCTTCTGGGCAGGCTCTTCAGTGACCTGGCAGTTGTGACCTGAAGCAGACTGGAATTAGACGTGTGCATGTTGCAGACAAGGTCCCGGGGAGAGAAAGGGTCTCACACTGTACTGGGAACACTTCTCTAAGCCAAGGATGGGAAATCTATGGCCTTCAGGCCCACCTCCTGTTTGTGTAAATAAAGTTTTACTGGAATCCAGTCACACTCACTTGCTGATGTACCACTGGTGGCTATTTGCATGTTACAGAGGCCAAGTTGAGTAGTTGTTACAGAGACTGCAGGGCTTCCCTGGTGGTTCAGATGGTAAAGAATCTGCCTGCAATGCAGGAGACCTGGGTTCGATCCCTGGGTTGGGAAGATCCCTTGGAGACGGGAACAACAACCCAATCCAGTATTCTTGCCTGGAGAATCCCATGGACAGAGGAGCCTGGCAGGCTCCATACAGTTCATGGGGTCACAAAGAGTCAGATACAACGAACACTTTACAGAGACCACAGCCCAAAATGTTCACTGTCTGACCATGTGCAGGGCAAATTTGCTGGTAAATACCAATCAAGAGATAATATGCACATTACCTATGATTCCACTGATGGGTAAATGTGAATCAAGTTTAACTCAATTTCATGTTTACTTACTGAGTGGCTACTAAGTGATAATCTTGGCTAGGAGCTGGGTTTATAGAGATGAACAAAGCTGGGACTCCATTTTCTGGAGGAATCAGGATGGAAAGAAATAATTTCAATACAACCCAGTATTAGATGTCAGAGCAGGGTTTGATGTTTCATTTTTCCTATGAAGCAGACCCTGGAAACCTGACCTTTTTGTTCTTTAAAACTTTGAAATTCTAAAACCATAATATCACATGGGCTAAGATCTCTCTCTCCAGTTTTTTTTTTTCTTGCATAAATAGAGATGAAACTATAATTCTGTGAAATTACTCATTAACTTTTATAGGAAAGATCAACTTATTGGAATTTTTCATAATTGCCAAATTCGCTCTGGGCTTTCTGCTACACAGTTCTAATCTCTGTGTGGAGAATGGAGAAAAGAAAAGGTATCAAGACATCAAGCACAGCAGGGTCAGTGAAAGAGCTAGACTTTTTTTTTTTTAAAGATTTAGTCTTTAAATTAAAATCTGTTATTAACTGGGTCACACATTAACTCTCTGCTGAAAAAGGCATAAGGGATACAGACAATAGCCAAGAGTCTCGACTAAGAATCTATCATCTACTGCCCTTGCAACTCCAATGAAGTATCAGGTGAATTAAGTGAAAGAAAGTGAAAGTTCCTCAATTGTGTCTGACTCTTTGTGAACTCATAGACTATACAGTCCATGGAATTCTCCAGGCCAGAATACTGCAGTGGGTAGCCTTTCCCTTCTCCAGGGGATCTTCCCAACCCAGGGATCGAACCCAGGTCTCCCATATTGCAAGCAGATTCTTTACCAGCTGAGCCACAAGGGAAGCCCCAAGGTGAATCAAGGGGAAGACTGATTTCTACGTCCTGTGGAAGTGATGAAATCAACTATCCTCGGGCAGAGCAAACGAAGACAGGAAATAACAGTGCCGCTTCACACCTGTGCAACTGTCCTGCCCTGGAAACTGTTTATTTGTCCTGGCTATTGATAACTTTTCCAGATCATACAAAGACTTTTTTTTTTTTCTTTTTTTTGAGCTTCAAAAGGAGAAACAGAATGCATCCGTTTCTAGGGCAACCTGAGCTCGGAAGCTCAAGGCTTTGATTCACGGAGCACATCCCTACACAGGTGGTGGCCTGTTGTATAGTGACACCCCTCCTCCTCATTTACCTCATCCCACTTAGGAAATTAATGCCACAATGTGAGATGATTGTTGATGCTCATTATTAAATCATTTATTCATCCCACACAATGATTCAGAATTATTCATTAAGCTTGCTGGAAGGAAGCTGGGTGTTACCTCCAAGTGGTGGTTTAAGGAGGGGTGTGCTCTTTAAAAGGATATTTTATAACAACACAATTATCATAATTAAAAACTACCCTGATATTCTGATGAGCTTTTGACATATTTTTGAGGACTGGCATTTTAGCACATGGAGATAAATGAGACTGGAATAGTATTTGGGAATAATATTGCTGTGGGGGATAAAAAAGCTGGAGCAGTATTAAATACCATCTGTCATCATCACCCCCAATTTGATCATGGTCTTTAAGTTAATGAATTTCACAAAATGTCACTTGAACTGCTGGCTTTCCGAAATGAGTTCCAGAATCACGTGGCTGTGACCTGAGCGATCTCCTGCATCACTGAGTCGTGGGGGCCTGCATTCCCCATGGCAGCCCACCTACCTGTGCTCCCAAACCCAGGAGGCCATGCAGGCTGCCATGGAGCTGCGACTACATCTGATCTCTATCTCTGCCCAGCGGTGCCTGTGGCTTGTTCTGAGTTTGAAAGGTCATTAGGCAAAAAGCCTGGTTTGAGAAGCCATGCCAACTGGCAGGTGACTGCAGGAAGGGCACCCTTCTTGCTGCTTCTCCCTGGTTGAGCAGGTCTAGGGGAAGAATGCAAGGCCAGTGACCAAGAACAGCAGCCTGTTCACACATGAAGGGGTTGCCTGGTGGAATAGCAAGGGGCCACTCGGGAGGAGAGCAATCGACTGTGAGGTGAACCTGGAAAGCAAGAATGGGGGTCAGAACACAGTCACACGCATGGCCTCACCCAAGACGGGAGGATCAAACTTAGAACACTTGCCCAACATTTGGAACACAACACGCAGAGGCTGCATGCAGGAGCTCCACGGAGCAGGACCTGGCCTTCCAGCAGGCACATGGTGGGTGCTAAACAGAGAAACGAGCTGGACAGATCAGCCACTGGGCCGGTCAGCCACTGAGGGAAGGAGCCTGAGGCAGAGGTCCAGTTCTTCACTCCTTCCACAAACACCAATGAAGCATTCATTACTAGCTAAGACCTGGGCCAGGCCTCCCCTGCACTCAAGGAGCTCAGAGTCTAGGGGGGCTTCAACACCTACAAACGCACGGGAAACAAGGGAAGCTGGAGAAGAACCCAGCGGGTGGGGCTGGGGACACCTTGTGCAGAAGGTGAGATGGCACTGGCCTGATGAAATGGAAGAGGCAGAGACGGTGGTGAAGGGTGAGGGGCCTCAGAAGGGTGGATGCTGTGGGGCTACACACCCGTCTGGCTATAGGTGGAGAATGGGCCAGGATGGAGCAAGAGTGGGCCGGGAACTCAGCACTATTGCTACAACCCAGGTGCCAGGCAGTGAGGGCCTCAAGAAGCGGACAGGCTGGAGAGATATTAAAGAGGTAGAATTAAAGGCACAGGAGATATCAGTCTTCCTGAGCAACAAGGCCCAAAACTAGAGGTGAACCCACCAGGGTTCCCGTGCCAGATGCCATTAAGAGCTGATAAGATTATTAACAACAGCCAAGACGTAAGAAGCAACTCAAGTGCCCAGCGACAGATGATTCGATTAAGAAGACGTGGCATATACATACACATACAAACACACACACACACACACACACAATGGAATATTACTCAGCCATAAAAAAGAAACACTACCATCAGCAGCAATGTGAATGAAGCTAAAGACTATTATGCCCAGTGAAATAAGTCAGAGAAAGACAAATACAATATGATATCACATGTATGTGGAATCTAAAAAATAATACAAATGGATGTATATGCAAATCAGAAACAGACTTACAGACACAATAAACAAACTTGTGTTACCAAAAGGGAAAGAGGGTGGGGGAGGGACAAATTAGGGGGTATGGGATTAACAGAGACAAACCACCATATATGAAAGGAATAAGTAATGCAGATACACTGCACAGAACAGGGAATTATATCCAATATCCTGCAGTAACTTATAGTGCAGTATAGGCCCCCAAAATACTGAATCACAATGTTAGATACCTGAAACTAACACAACATTGTAAGTCAATTATACTTCAGTTTTTTTAAAAAAAAGAGCAAGTAAGAAAACTAGTTCGCCTGCTCTGTCTTGTGCTTAGCAAGATCGTAACTCTGCTTATAACCTGACCTTCCATGTTGTTCGGCCTACAGGGAGAGACTGCCCTGCTGGGGTGAGGTGGACAGATTCTGCCCTGCTCCAAATTAATACAGTGCTCTTCTGGGGGTACATCGGTCTCCGTGGGCTGGGGCAATTGGAGCCCACTCCTGAGACACAGGCCAGCTCTGGGTGCACCGTCAAGCCCTCCCGGAGCTCGGGGGAGCTGCAGCCCTGACGCGCGAGGAGGCTGGTGCATCCCAGACTCAATGCCACCGTCTGGGGTTCCTGGTGGGTGGGCAGCAGGCTTTCCTCAAGGAGGCCCAGTGAGAGTTGGGGGGCAGGGCTCTCTCTTTGGAAGTGTCTCCAGCCCTCAGTATCTGGGGGTGTTCATGGGCTGCCCGTGCTCGTCCTACGAAGGACGAGAAACTCAGAACCACACGCCACTCAAGGGTGTGGGTGACAAAGACAGAGGACAAAGAGCAGCCACGGGGATGGTATTTGCATGGTTTAACATTTGACATGAGAGGGATCGTTTCAGTGCCATGAAGTGCTCTCACTGGCACTACTCTCTCAAAGCAGTTTCTGTGGGGGTGCTGCTGCCATCTTGACACTTCATTTCCTTGTCATCAGCAACAGTTCTCTGCACCAACTCAAGCACGGCAGAAAATTTCAAAGGCCTTAATAGAAGTTTTCCAACTTCATCTCCATGGAACAGTTGGAAAATGTCGCCAATTATGCAAGCTTTTTGTAAAATGTCTCGAAAAGAGAGAAAGGCCTATTGTCCTTTCTGCAAGTAAATGTGAACACATTTAATGTTCAAAGATGAAAAGAGTGTCAGGAGTTGTTTTTTTTTTTTTTTTTTTCATGTCATAAAGGCTTTTATTGTGAGGCAGTGTTTTTATTTTTCCCCTCTTTTTTCTGATCTTGTTTTATCTTAATTGGAAGATAACTGCTTTACAATGTTGTGCTGGTTTCTGCCACACAATAACACGAATGAATCATAATTATATGGGCTTCCCTGGTGGCTCAGATGGTAAAGAATCTGCACGCCAATGCAGGAGACCCTGGTTCAATCCCTGGGTGGGGAAGATCCCCTGGAGAAGGGAATGGCTACCCACTCTACCATTCTTGCCTGGGAAATCCCATGAACAGAGGAGCCTGGTGGGTTACAGTTTATTGTGAGGTGGTATTTTTATTTTTTTCCCTTTTTTCCTGATCTTATTTATTTTAATTGGAGGATAACTGCTTTATAATGTTGTGTTGGTTTCAGCCATACAACAAGGTGAATGAGTCATAATTATATATATATATAGATAGATAGATAGATATACACCTTTCTTCTTGAGCCTCCCACCCCTCCAGGTCATCACAAAACCCCAGGCTGGGCTCCCTGTGTTATATAGCAGCTTCCCACTAGACAGGGATTTTTTTTTTTAAATGAATGTTTGCTACTGGGTCAGACCACTTCCTTCTCCCTCAGTTCAGTTCAGTTCAGTCGCTCAGTCATGTCCGAGTCTTTGCGACCTCATGAACTGCAGCATGCCAGGACTCCCTGTTCATCACCATCTCCCGGAGTTCACCCAAACCCATGTCCATCAAGTCGGTGATGCCATCCAACCATCTCATCCTCTGTCGTCCCCTTCTCCTCCTGCCCTCAATCTTTCCCAGCACCAGGGTCTTTTCCAGTGAGTCAGCTCGTCGCATCAGGTGGCCAAAGTACTGGAGTTTCAACTTCAACATCAGTTCTTCCAATGAACACCCAGGACCGATCTTCTTTAGGATGGACTGGTTGGATCTCCTTGCAGTCCAAGGGACTCTCAAGAGTCTTCTCCAACACCACAGTTCTAAAGCATCAATTCTTCAGCGCTCAGCTTTCTTCACAGTCCAACTCTCACATCCATACATGACCACTGGAAAAACCATAGCCTTGACTAGATGGACCTTTGTTGGCAAAGTAATGTCTCTGCTTTTTAATATGCTGTCTAGGTTGGTCATAACTTTCCTTCCAAGGAGTAAGCGTCTTTTAATTTCATGGCTGCAACCACCATCTGCAGTGATTTTGGAGCCCAGAAAAATAAAGTCAGCCACTGTTTCCACTGTTTCCCCATCTGTTTGCCATGAATCCTTCTCCCTACACTCTAGCAAATAAAAGAACGTATTTAAATTTTAGAAGGACTTGATGAAGTACACTCTTGGAAGGATCTGAAAGGAGGCATTAGGGCCAAAACGAGACCTAACAGTTGTCACAACTGGAATCCTGCCAAGTCACTGGTAATTCAGGGAATGAGCTGAGAATGCGCCACTTTTCAGGAAAGGAAAACCGCAGGGGCTCCCGGGAGGAGAAATGAGCTGTGCGGGCTGGTGAGGCACACGGCGCCACCGGGACTGGAGATCTTCGGTGGTAGGGCATCTTCATTTTGTGTGTGTGTGCGTGCACACGAGTACCTGTCATGTGTTTGATTACTTGAAATTCATAGCAAGGTAAGATCAAACTAAATAGATTTCTTCACCTGCTTCTGGAGGCTCCCTGACCTGCTCTGTAGCCACATCCCAGGATTTCCCTGGGTTCCATCTAATCCTGTTAGGAAGTGTGGCTCTGAAAACATCGTCTGCCCCTGGGCAAATTCCTCCTTCCCAGAGCAATAAGAAAAGATAACCCTGGCCCCTGCCTTCGCCTGGGGTACCTACAGCCACACTCAGACACCCCTCCCATACCCCCAGCCTTCAGGGTCCCCATTCTCAGCAGTGAGCAGTTACAGTTCAGCCCTCAGCTAGCGGGCTGCTCTAACGCAGTCGGGGCCGTCTTCTCACTGAAGCGTCACAGCCATCCTGCGAGAGCTGCCTCCGCTGTTCTACTTGACAGACGAGGAAGCTGAGGCTCGCAGGCTAAGGTCACGCGGCCACCAGTGGCAGAGCTGGGTGAGAACCCAGTTCGGTCCAAGGCCCCGCCCTCTCTCCCCTCTGCCTGGAGAAGGATCTGGACGCCTCCTCTCCAGACCAGTGTCTCCCCCCGCCCCGCCCCCTCCCCGCAGCCCCGGGCCTACCTGCCTCCACGAACTTGTCTGCCATCTCCTTCCGCACGGACTTGGTGAGGTTGAAGTAGTCGTCGTCCTCGCCGATGCTCTGCAGGAAGAGCGGGATGTGCTGGAAGACCACGGCGTGCCGGCAGGCGCGCTGCCCTGCGGTGCGCAGCTGCTGGTCCAGCCAGTGGTCATGCTCCTGCTTCAGGGCGGGGCACCTGGAGGCGTCGTACAGGAACTGGGAGTTGAGAACGAGGAACAGGACACCCCCGACCCAGAAGCTGAAGTAGTCGTCTCCCCAAGTCCGCTGGAACTCCGCGATGGTCTCGGGGGTGGGGATATTGCCCACGTCGTGGTTGCCGCTGACCAGCACCAGTGGGATGTCGCTGTCCACGGTCCTGAGCACCCGCTGTAGGTCCTCTGTCTGCTCCTTCCTCCAGGGCCTCCCTGCAAGAGAGGGCCCTGTTCTGAAACGGCCGAGGCTGTTCCTGCCTTTGCTAACATCAAATAAGAGAGAATAATCTAGAAATCCACTCAACGGGACCCATGGAAACCGCAAAGGGCAGTCATGCTAAAAACAAACGAACATGTGAGGTGGGGAACCTCTGTCCCCCTTCCCATGGACATTCAGCAGCTAGGTGACTAACCGACCCAAGGTTGCTGACTGAGCTGATGGTGCAGGCTCATTCTTATTGTAAATATTAGTGAAGCTGAATTTCTATCTTTTATTTAGAAAATAAATAGAAATAGTTTCTGCCCTGCTTCAAGGGGTCATCAACTGCACCCCTGAGGTGTGTGGACACAGTTGTGAATGCTAATTTCCAACAACAGGTATTTTTCTTTTTCTTTTTCACAATACACATGACTCTGCAGACTGTGTGACCACCTTTATGGGAAAAATTTTTGAATCCAAATGGCTATATCAACTGGCCTGTGCATCCTGCCAAACCCCCCTCTTATGGAGGAAGACGTATTTTATATTCTACTGACAGTGTCTAGGGGCTTCCCAGGTAGCTGAGTAGTAAACAGTCTGCCTGCAGTACAGGAGCCACAGAAAGACGCGGGTTCGATCTCTGGGTTGGGAAGATCCCCTGGAGGAAGGCATGGCAACCCACTCCAGTACTCTTGCCTGGAGAATCCCATGGACAGAGGAGCCTGGCAGGCTACAGTCCACAGGGTTGCAAAGAGTTGGATACGACTGAAATGACTTACCACACACACACGCACACAACAGTGTCTAAGAGTGCAGAGGCTCAGTGCCCTAAGGTGAAGCACATTCCCCCTGGGACTCCAGAGTCATCACGGAGATGACTGTTTGGACAAAGAGTGAGGTTCCCCCCTCCCTCAGCTTCCTGGCTTCCACACTCCCTGTAATAATGTTTTAAAGCCTTAATACATGGGTTTTGAAATGACCAATTTAACCTCGGATCTGTTTCTTTTTGTGCTAATTTATTCAACAAATATTTACTGAGTACCCATGATGTGTAAGGTACTGACTTAGTTACCTGGGTGAGGTGTGAGTCAGAGACACAGACCCTTCCTTTCAAACTGGTCAGTCAGATATTCTGTCAAGTGAATTATAGCAGCACACCTATCTGTATCAGATAGTACTAAAAATGATTGAGAAAACTAGAGTGGGGAAAGAACAGAATCCCTGATCGTCCTCGGGAAAAGCTCAGCATCCTGCAAAGACAGAGAAACAGTGAAAGAAAGCAGCCCACCTTCACAAGGCAGGATTAAAACCTCACCTGAAGAATCCTGCCACGAGCAGATGGAAATTATACCCTGCACTCCATTTCCATCATGAATTAAAAAGAAAGCAGAAAAATCTTTACAAAGCAATTACAGCTCAGACCATAAAGCAGAAGTAGAGTCTAGAAGGTCAGGAAAAAGGCAGGTGTGAAATAGGAACTGCTAGAACTAACCAGAGCCTGTTGGGCTACCAGCCTCCGTGGGGTCACGGAACAGTCGGACATGACTTAGAGACAGAGAGAGAGAGAGAGAGAGCCAACTCAGGCAAGAGAGGGAAAAGACAGTCATCTCAGCAATTACAACCACAAGGAGATCAGCAGTAGTGAAATTTCCTTTGCTGTTGGGTCACTAAG
Source organism: Bubalus kerabau (assembly GCF_029407905.1). Lineage (NCBI taxonomy): Eukaryota > Metazoa > Chordata > Mammalia > Artiodactyla > Bovidae > Bubalus > Bubalus kerabau. Next base: position 12,404,409 of record NC_073646.1, read on the forward strand.
TCGTGTCTGACTCTTTGTGACACTATGGGATTTCCCAGGCAAGAGTACTGGAGTGCATTGTCGTTTCCTCCTCCAGGGGATCTTCTCAACCCAGGGATCAGACCTGCATCTCCTGCTTGGCAGGTGGATTCTTTACTAAGTCACCTGGGAAGCCCTGAGATTTCCTTTATGGCCAAGTATAGGCCTGTTTTTCTAAATATCCCATGAGAGTATGTGAAGAATGTGCATTCTCTAACTGTTGAACATGGAGTCCCTCATATTTCCACTCAATCAAATGTGTTAATGGGGTGATTAAAATCTTCTATGTCATTATTCTTTGCTTTTGGCCTATTGAATCTATATCAGTTTCTGAAAGACTTGTTTAGGTCCCACCGTAATTATGGATCAGTCCATTTCTCCTTATAATTCTGCGAAGTCTGGTATTCACTTACTTTTAGCTATGTTGTTAGATGCTTCAGAGTTCAGAATTCCCATATCTCACAGAAATATTTTTATGTTTAATTCTAATAAAATACATTAAAAAAAGAGAAACAGGTAGATCTATATTGATGTTCTGGAAAGATGTGTAATATAAATTAAATTAAAAAGGAAAGACACGGAGGGGTAAAAATTATACACGTTTTAGAAAGGCTTATACATATATCATATCTTATGGATACAACTTTTCCAAAGATACAAAGGAAACTATTAACTCCAGTTAAAGCTAGGAAACAGAAGTGGGAAGTGAAGGGAACTTTCATATTTGGTTTAAACCCCTTTATACTATATTTTAAAAGTTCCTTCCTTTCTTCCTGACTTTTTGCAAGCTTATGTATCATTTTCATTTTAAAAAAGAATTAAATTTTAGGGCTTCCCTGGTGGCTCAGGGGTAAAGAATCTGTCTGCCAATGCAGGAGACATGGGCTTGATACCTGGTCTGGGAATATTCCACATGCTGTGGAACAACTAAGCCTGTGCCTGACAACTATTTAGCCTGTGCTCTAGAGGCCGGGGACTGCAACTACTGAGCCCACATGCTGCAATAACTGAAGCCCGTGTGCCCTGGAGCCTATGTTCTGCAAGAAGAGAGGCCATCACAATGAGAAACCCTCACACCAAAACTAGAGAGCAGCCCCTGCTCCCCACAACTAGAGAAAAGCCTGCGCAGCAACAAAGACCAGCACAGCCAAAAATTAATTAATTAATTTTTAAAAAAGAATTAGAATTTTAAAAGCTTATTATTTTTATTAAAAAAAAGAATTTAAAAAAATCCTTAGCTCTGGGATCCTAAGGATGAAAGAAGATTCTGGGGGGAGGCCAGTCAGGTGGCTGTATTTCCACTGGATCCCAATCTTGGGGTGAGTGGAATTTTCTGGAGAAAGGCTGGTTGACCCACAATAAGAGCTCAGGAGAGGAGAAAAGCAGGTCCTGCCTGACACTGGGGACCAGGAAGCCTCTCCCTGGTTGGTGCTGGGGATTTGCCTGTAGCCAGCATCTGCCTCGTCACTAGTCTGGCCTGACCCTGAGGCTCCTGATTTGAAGAGGTCATTGACTGATGTTAGCTGACCTTGGACTGTGCTGTGTTGATTCTAATGCCCTCTAAGACCCCAATGGTCAGTTCTTTTCCCAGGTGAACAGACTGCTGGTTACAGAGGATGAATCCTTTATGACTTCGAATGGGATAAACCATCTCAAAAGGACTCTATGAATCAAGAGCAATTTATTACTACTTTTCATAACCCATTTCCTAAAAGACTCCAAAGCCACCACAACTGTCTCCTTTCCATTGACTTGGGGATATTTTCTGATGCTCAGTGCTAGCCAATATTTACTGAGTGCTTACTTCAGGTTAGGCACTGTTCTGAAAACTGTTCGAGTATTAACTCAGTTGACAACCAGTGAGGGACTTGAACTTGGCGCTCCAGCTATGAGTGTGGGCTCTCATTACAGCACCCTGATCCACAGGGACGAGGACTTTATAATACACCAGAGTGCAGAATCTCTCCTGTTCTTGATTTTCAAAAGACATTTCATCACAGTGCTTTACACACGGCCTAAGCCAGACACAAAGAATGTTTAAGCAGTTAATGAGCACGCACAGAGAAGTTCAAAGTGAGCACCTCAAACAAACGGCTTGATTCAAAACTTGGAACGGAGGCCTTGTCTAGAAAGCAATTTATAGTGAAGAGCTGTGAATCATACATAATAATAGGTATATTTCAATAGCTGTGAAATATACATAATAATAGTGTCTGTTTCCAAACTCCAGAAGGATGCTGCTCTTGGGCAATCACAAATAATCCCCAATAACCTGTTAAAACACAGGAAGCCCATCTTCCCTGGATCCTCTCAATCAGAAACGAGTCTCTCAATGGATAAAGAAGATGTGGTGTGTGTATATACACACATACAATGGAGTATTACTCAATCATAAAACAGAATGAAATAACGTGATTTGTAGCAACATGGATGAAAACGGAGTGTCATACTAAACAAAACAAGTCAGACTGAGCAGGAGAAATATCGTATGACATTCCTTATACTTGGAATCTAAAAAGAAATGACACAAATGAACTTACTTACAAAACAGAAATACTCACAGACTTAGAAAATGAACTCGTGTTTGCCAGGGGGAAGGGATAATTAGGGAATTTGGGAAGGTCATGTACACACTGCTACATTAAAAATGGATAACCAACAACGACCTATTGTATAGCACATGGAACTCTACTCAATGTTATGTGCCCGCCTGGATGAGAGGGGTGCTGGGAGGAGAATGGATACATGTCTATGTATGGCTGAGTCCTCCAGCTATCCACCTGAAACCATCACAACATTGTTAATCAGCTACACCCCAATACTGCCTCTTATCCTTATCCATCAGAGGGCAAACATAATGAAAACCACAATCACAAAAAAATAACCAACTGCTCACAGGGGTCACAGCCTTGTCTAACTCAATGAAACTATGGGCCATGCCATGTAGGGCCACCCAAGAAGGACGAGTCATGGTGGAGAGTTCTGTCAAAATGTGGTCCACTGGAGAAGGGACTGGTAAAACATTTCAGTATTCTTGCCTTGAGAACCCCATGAATAGTATGAAAAGGCAAAAAGATAGGACACTGAAAGATGAACTCTCCAGGTCAGTAGGTGCCCAATATGCTACTGGAGAAGGGCAGAGAAATAGCTCCAGAAAGAATGAAGAGACGGAGCCAAAGTGAAAACAATGGCCAGTTGTGGATGTGACTGGTGATGGAATTAAAGTCCAATGCTGTAAAGAACAATATTCAACAGGAACCTGGAATGTTAGGTCCATGAAACAGGGCAAATTGGAAGTGGTCAAACAGGAGATGGCAAGAATGAACATCAACATGTTAGGAATCAGTGAACTAAAATGGACTGGAATGGGCGAATTAAATTCCGATGACCATTATATCTACCACCATCGGCAAGAATCCTTAGAAGAAAGGAAGTAGCCCTCATAGTCAACAAAAGGGTCTGAAATGCAGTACTTGGGTGCAGTCTCAAAAATGACAGAATGATCTCTCTTTGTTTCCAAGGTAAACCATTCAATATCAATGCCCCAACCACTAATGGTAAAGAAGCTGAATGGTTCTATGAAGACCTACAAGACCTTCTAGAACTAACACCAAAAAAAGATGTCCTTTTCATCATAGGGGACTGGAATGTAAAAGCAAGAAGTCAAGAGATACCTGGAACAACAGGCAAGTATGGCCTTAGAGTACAAAATGAAGCAGGGCAAAGGCTAATAGAATTTTGCCAAGAGTACACACTGGTCACAGAAAACACCCTCTTCCAACAACAAAAGAGACAACTCTACATGTGGACATCATCAGATTGTCAATACCGAAATCAGACTGATTATATTCTTTGCAGCTGAAGATGGAGAAGCTCTATACAGTCAGCAAAAACAAGACTGGGAGCTGACTGTGGCTCAGATCATGAACTCCTTATTGTCAAATTCAGACATAATTTGAAAAAAGTAGGGAAAACAACTAGAATATTCCAAAGGAAAGTGAAAGCGATAGTCATTCAGTTGTGTCCGACTCTTTGCAACCTGAAATTCTCTTGCTTTTTCTATGATCAAATGGATGTTGGCAATTTGCTCTCTGGTTCCTCTGCCTTTTCTAAATCCAGCTTGAACATCTGGAAGTTCTCGGTTCACTGGAGTGGGTAGCCTTTCCCTTCTCTGGGGGATCTTCCCAACCCATTTAGGTATGACCTAAATAAAATCCAGTATGATTATACAGTGGAAGTAACAAATAGATTCAAGGGATTAGATTTGATAGACAAGAGTGCTTGAAGAACTGCAGATGGAGGTTCATAACATTGTACAGGAGGCAGTGATCAAAATCATCCCCAAGAAAAAGAAATGCAAAAAGGCAAAATGGTTGTCTGAGGGGGCCTTACAAATAGCTGGGAAAAGAAGAGAAGCAAAAGGCAAAGGAGAAAAGGAAAGTTATACCCATTTGAATGCAGAGTTCCAAAGAATAGCAAGGAGAGATAAGAAAGCCTTCCTTAGTGATCAATGCAAAGAAATAGAGGAAAACAATAGAATGGGAAAGACTAGAGATCTCTTCAAGAAAATTAGAGATACCAAGGGAACATTTCATGCAAAGATGGTACAATAAAGGACAGAAATGGAAAGGACCTAACAGAAGCAGTATTAAGAAGAGGTGGCAAGAACACACAGAAGGCCTTCATGACAGATAACCATGATGGTGTGATCACTCAGACATTCTGGGGTGAGAAGTCAAGTGGGCCTTAGGAATCATTACTATGAACAAAGGTAGTGGAGGTGATGTAATTCCAGTTAAGCTATTTCAAATTCTCAAAGATGATGCTGTGAAAGTGCTGCACTCAATATGTCAACAAATTTGGAAAATGCAGCAGTGGCCACAGGACTGGAAAAGGTCAGTTTTCATTCCAGTCCCTAAGAAAGTCAATGCCAAAGAATGTTCAAACTATCACACAATTGTACTCATCTCACAAACTAGCAAAGTAATGCTCAAAATTCTCCAAGCTAGGCTACAACTGTATGTGAACCGAGAACTTCCAGATGTTCAAGCCGGATTTAGAAAAGGCAGAGGAACCAGAGAGCAAATTGCCAAAATCCACTGGATCATAGAAAAAGCAATAGAATTTCAGAAAAAAACATCTACCTCTGCTTCATTTACTATGCTAAAGCCTTTGACTATGTGGATCACAACAAACTGTGGAAAATTCTTAAAGGGATGGGAATACCAAACCACCTTACCTGTGTCCTAAGAAATCTGTTTGCAAGTCAAGAAGCAACAGTCAGAACTGGACATGGAACAATGGACTGGTTCCAAACTGGGAAAGGAGTACTTCAAGACTGTATATTGTCACCCTGCTTATTTAACTTATATGCAGAGTATATCATGCAAAATACCAGGCTGGATGAAGCACAAGCTGGAATCAAGATTGCTGGGAGAAATATCAATAACCTCAGATACTCAGATGACATCACAATTACAGCAGAAAGCAACAGGAACTGAAAAGCCTCTTGATGAAAGTAAAAGAGGAGAGTTAAAAAGCTGGCTTAAAACTCAACATTCAAAAACACGTGGTTCCATCATTTCATGGAAAACTGACTGGGAAACAATGGAAACACTGACATATTTTCTTGGACTCCAAAATCACTGCAGATGGTGACTGCAGCCATGAAATTAAAAGATGCTTGCTCCTTGGAAAAAAAAGCCATGACCAGCCTAGACAGCATATTAAAAAGCAGAGACATTACTTTGCCGACAAAGATCCATCTAGTCAAAGCTATGGTTTTTCCAGTAGTCATGTATGGATGTAAGAGTTGGACCGTAAAGAAAGCTGAGCACCAAAGAATTGATGCTTTTGAACTGTGGTGTTAGAGAAGATTCTTGAGAGTTCCTTGAGCTACAAGGATATCAAACCAGTCCATCCTAAGGAAATCAGTCCTGAATATTCATTGGAAGGATTGATGCTGAAGCTCCAATACTTTGGCCACCTGATGCGAAGAGCTGACTCATTGGAAAAGACCATGATGCTGGGAAAGATTGAGGGCAAGAGGAGAAGGGGATGACAGAGGATGGATGGCATCACCAACTCAATGGACAAGAGTTTGAGTGAGTTCCAGGAGTTGGTGATGGACAGGGAAGCCTGGCATGCTGCAGTCCATGGGACTTCAAAGAATAGGACACGACTAAGCGACTGAACTGAAGTGATACCCCAATACAAAATAAAAAGTTTAAAGTTTGAAGGGAAAAAAAAAAAAGATGAGTCTCTCTTGTGCAGCTTTTTCAGGACTTTCTATACCCCCACCTGGAGGCAATGTGTTGATGTGGAGTCTATGACTCTTGGGTTTGGACCTTGGCTCTTGCCCTTTACAAGAGCCTTGTGGCTTTGACTGAGTCACCCAGGTCCTCTGAGCCTTGGCCTCATCATGTGAGAAATGGGAATGAAAATCCCCACACCTCAGGGCAGCTGTAAGAATTCCTACCATGATGATTCCAGACTTTGGTACAAACAGGTATGCAAAATGTTATCTGTCTTCCCTTCACCCTCAGACCTGAATGTATTAATTCTTCCCTCTTTATCAGTAACCCAACTGTGTACACACAGCAATCAGTGTATCATTTTTTGGCACTTCCTTGGGGGTCCAGTGCTTAGGACTCCATGCTTCCACTGTATGGGGCATGGGTTCCATCCCTGGTTGGAGAACTAAGATTCCAGAAGCCAGGCAGTGTGGCCAAAAAGGGGAAAGAAAATCATTCCTGAAGGAATGAAAACATTCTCCAGGAATGTGAATAATTTTTAGGTAAGAATTTCAAAGTGAAAGAGTAAATTCTAGATGGTAAAAACCCAAGTTGAATGAAAACATCTGCATTTTGCTAAACATGCTCATTTGTGGATGTCAGAATTTTCTTTAGGGTCAGAACACCACCACCACCTTAGAATTAACATAGCTTATAGCACACCTTAGCACAGCTTCCTCAAGAAGTCACCATATTGTAGCAAAGCCCAAAGCCAAACCTCACGAGCACCAGGAGGATAAAAAAATGGAAACCTGGCCAAGGATCTAGAGAGCCCGTGAGATGTTTATCAAGCAAGGCTCTGTGCTTTACCAAGAAGACAGGAAGTGAGGTAGAAAAACAAGACACTGGCTAAGGAAGAACTGCAACAAATGACTCAAAGAGAGAAGAAGGATTGTTCTGGGCTGGAACTGGATGAAGGGCATCTGCTGAGAAGTGGGTACAGAGACCCACTGAGCGAACAGACACTGGAGGTCAGCACACACCTGCTGCATGCACTCTGCATGGGACTGGCAAGGGCAGCGTGGACAGCTAAAATGCGCTTAAAATACCTTTCTTAAAAATGTAATGCAATAAATTAAAATTAAACCAGGAGGTAAAGAATGTTATAAAAATGATAACAAAATACTATTTATATTATTTATGGACTTTGAATTTTTAACATGATGTGGTACTATGAAATGTGTAACTAATTATTGTCAATATTCATCAAAGAAGAGATTATCTTGTTGTCTTCAGATCAGCCTTAAAATACATTGATAAAACCTCTGAGCTGAAGAGAAATAAACATCCTTCACTGGATAAACGACATCCATAAAAAACCTAAGGCCAACATATACTTAATGCTTTATGACTAGGAACCAGGCAAGAATGTCTGCCTTCACCACTTGTGTGCAACATCATACCAGTGTGATATGGTAAGAAAAAATAAATAAAAAGCATACAGATTGGAAAAGAAGAAATAAAACCATCTGTTCTCAGAAGATATGGCTGTCTCCATAGAAGAACCCCAAGAAATCTTGAAAGAAAAAAGCCTCTTAAAATTGATAAGGGAAATTAGCTTGCTTATTGTATGAAAAATCAACATATAAAAATTAACTTTATTTCTATATACTGGCAATGAAGAAATGAAGGTATAAGTAGAAGGATTTAAGAGATATTTAGGAGGTATAAACTAGAGGAATCTTTGCTGTATTGACTACACGAAGGGGAAGGATTCAAACATAATTCCCAGACATCTGAGCAAGTAGAAGGTTAGCCATGTCATTTATTGACATGGAAAAGACTAGGGAAGAAATAGATTAGAGCTAAAAATCAAAAGCTTTTTTTCAATATAAAAGTTGATGTATTGGTACAGGTAACATAAGAAAAAAATAGACAAATTAGACTTCATGACAATTAAAACTTTTGTACACCAAAAGACATCAACAGAGTAAAAAGGCAACCTACAGAATGGTAGAAATATTTTCTACCAAAATATTTTTCTACCAAATACCAGATATACCAAAATATTTCTACCAAAATATTTTTCTATCAAAAATTGAAAAATATTTTCAACTTATGTATCAGATAAGGCACAATATCCAGAATATATATATATATAACTCCTAAAACTCAACCACACAAACAACCTGACACAAAAGTGGGTAAAGGTCTGAAGCGACACCTTCAAAGAGGATATAAAAATGGTCTATAAACCCGTGAGAAGATGCTCAACATCACTAGTCATTCAGTTCACTCGCTCAGTCATGTCCAACTCTTTGTGACCCCATGGACTGCAGCACACCAGGCTTCTCTGTCCATCACCAACTTCCAGATCTTGCTCAAACTCATGTCTATCGAGTCAGTGATGCCATCCAATCACATCATCTTCTGTTGTTCTCTTCTCCTCCTGCCTTCAATCTTTCCCAGCATCAGGGTCTTTTCCAATGAGTCAGTTCTTCCCATCAGGTGGTCAAAGTATTGGAGCTTCAGCTTCAGCATCAGTCCTTCCAATGAATATTCATGATTGATTTCCTTTAGGATTGACTGGTTGGATCTCCTTGCAGTCCAAGGGACTCTAAAGAGTCTTCTCCAACACCACAGTTCAAAAGCATCAATTCTTTGGTGCTCAGCTTTCTTTATAGTCCAACTCTCACATCCATACATGACTACTGGAGAACCACAGCTTTGACTAGATGGACCTTTGTCGGCAAAGTAATGTCTCTGCTTTTTAATATGCTGTCTAGGTTTGTCATAGCGTTTCTTCCAAGGAGCAAGCATCTTTTAGAGAAATGCAAATAAAAACCAAAATGGGATGCCCACCTTAAATTAAGATGGTCACAATAAACAAACAAAAAAACAGAAAATAACAAGTGTTGGTGAAGATGTGGAGAAATTGCTAACTTTGTACATTGTTACTAGACATATCAAGTGGTCTATCTTCTATGGAAAACAGTATGGTGGCTCCTCAAAAACTTAAAAATAGAATTAGCATATGATCCAGCAATTCCACTTCTGGGTATATATGCCCCCCAAAGTTGAAAGCACGGTCTTGAGGAGATATCTGTACACCAATATTCATAGTGGCATTATTCACCATAGTTAAAACATGGAAACCCAGATGTCCATCAGTGAATGAGTCCAGTTCAGTCGCTCAGTCGTGTCTGACTCTTGGCGACCCCATGAACCACAGCATGCCAGGCCTCCCTGTCCATCACCAACTTCCAGAGTTTACCCAAACTCATGTCCATTGAGTCGGTGATGCCATCTAACCATCTCATCCTCTGTCATCCCCTTCTCTTCCTGCCTTCAATCTTTCCTAACATCAGGGTCTTTTCAAATGCGTCAGCTCTTCGCATCAGGTGGACAATATATTGGAGTTTCAGCTTCAACATAAGTCCTTCCAAAGAACACCCAGGACTGATTTCCTTTAGGATGGACTGGTTGGATCTCCTCGCAGTCCAAGGGACTCTCAAGAGTCTTCTCCAACACCACAGTTCAAAAGCATCAATTCTTTGGTGCTCAACTTTCTTTGTAGTCCAACTCTCACATCCATACAAGACCACTGGAACCGGAATGTGGTATATACACACAATTCAGCTTTAAAAAGGTAGAAACTTCTAACATAAGTTACAACATGGAACAGTCTTGAGGATATTATGCTAAGGATAACTTGCCAATGACAAAAAAAACAAATATTATATGATTCCACTTATATACTGGAGTTGGCATTTCAAGCCAAAGCACAGGTAGGCTCTGAATTTAGAGTCTGCTTCTGTGAGGGGTGCCCTTTGGGCAGAATCCCTTCTCAGCCTCAGTTCTCTAGCCCTTAAAATAGAAATTTTATCATCTCCTTTATGGATGCTGTAAGATAAATGAGATCATGCCTTAAGTGCCTGATGTGTAGTGTGTGTTCACCTGCCTATCTCTAGGCCCTAACCCTCTCCCCACCCAGCCCTCCCAGTAATAAGGTGAGGAGGAGGGATGTGAGACCTTAGGTCATCTTAGACCTCCCTGGTGTCCTCCTCCTCAGGCTTAGGCCCCTGGCTCTGCTGCTGTCCCCTGAGCTGTGCAGGAAAGGACAGCACACATGCGCATGCAGACACCCTGGCACGTGAGTGGGGAGGCCAGCCAGCTCGCCTTTACCTGGCAATTTGTGATGTCTGGAGGCCACATGGCACTGGTGAAAGACGGATGAATGGATGGACAATGCTAAGACACTGGTACTGAGGGAGAGCCCTGCCAAAGACAAGAACTTCCAATGCCAGCCCCCAAGATCTCTGGAAATACCATCACAGGTGGCCCTTTGTCACATGAAGGTTAGAGCAATCACATTAGGGCATCTACTAAACGGTTAATATCATAAACCGAAACTCTTTGCAGGGCCCAGTTAGAAATAAATTCATTATATCAAGTGTCCAAGCAATTCCATTTGTAAGAATTTATCATACAGAAATATACTTGTGTGCAAGACATGACTATTCACTGTAGTATCATTTGAAAAGTGAAACTATTAGCCCCTCTGTTGTGTCTGACTCTTTGCGATCCCATGGACTGCAGCCCACCAGGCTTCTCTGGCCATGGAATTCTCCAGGCAAGAATACTGGAGTTGGTAGCCATTCCTTCTCCAGGGGATCTTCCTGACACAGGGATCAAACCCAGGTCTCCCACACTGCAGACAGATTCTTTACCATCTGAGCCTCTAGGGAGTATCATTTGAGAAGATATAAAAATGTGAAATGACTTAAATGTTCATCAATAGAGAGTGTGTCCTTATTACTGAATAAAGAACAGGTAAATGTGTATAATATAAGTGTATATTTGTGTTTAAATATGTAATATAAATATATAATAAACAGGTAAGTAAATATATGCTGCTAAGACTTGTGAACCTATGGCTTGGGCAGAGAATTTAGGTGAAAACAGTTAAATTGCAAGAGCTAGTATATGTAATTCTGTTTAAAATAAGTCAATAATTTGTATATTCAGAGAAAAACATTTCTGGAAAAATATGGACAAACTATTAATAGTAATTATCTGTGGGGGACTGGAATGACAGAAATCATTTCAGTTTCCTGTGACATCTGAATTCTTATAATGATCATGAATTACTTTTATAATCAGAAAAACAATGAAGACATTTAAAACATAACAAATGCACTAGAATTAGATCTTGTTGAGTAAACAAATATAATTTTAATGGGAACAAATATAAAACAAATTACAAGGCCAATGTGTAAGACAAGTTCTTCACTCTCAGAAAGAAAGAAAACAGAGAAAAGACCAGGAAGGTGTTTTATAAAATTATTATTTTTTTATTTCATATAAACAGAATCTAACAATACGTGGTCCCGAGTAGCCGCCTTCTTTCACTTATCAGTGTTTCCAAGGCTCATTCATGTTGTAGCTGGACACGACTCCATTCAGTACTCCATTCCTTTACTGCTGAATGATATTCTATTGTACGGAAGATACTTTGTTGACTTTATCCATTCATCGGTTAAGGAACGTAAGGACTATTTCTACTTCTTGGCTAGTATGAGTGATGCTGCTATAAACAACTATAAACAAGTGTTTGTGTGGACGTCTGCTTTCATTTCTCTTGGGTATTTCTCTAGGAGTGAAACTGCTGGATCATATGGTAACAGTATTGTTAATCATTTAAATAACTGCCAGACTGTCTCCCAAAATATCGTTTTACATTTTACATTCCTACCAGCAATGTACAAGGGTCCTAATAATTTACAATACTTACCATTGTATTTTTGGTCAGAGCCACCCTAGTGGGTATAAAATGGAATCTCATTGTGGTTTTTATTTGCATGTACCTAATGAATAATGATGGACATCACCATGGACATCACCAGATGGTCAACACCGAAATCAGATTGATTATATTCTTTGCAGCCAAAGATGGAGAAGCTCTATACAGTCAGCAAAAACAAGACCAGGAGCTGACTGTGGCTCAGATCATGAACTCCTTATACTTAAACTGAAGAAAGTAGGGAAAACCACTAGACCATTCAGGTATGACCTAAATCAAATCCCCTGATTATACAGTGGAAGTGAGAAATAGATTTAAGGGCCTAGATCTGATAGATAGAGTGCCTGATGAACTATGGAATGAGGTTCGTGACATTGTACAGGAGACAGGGATCAAGACCATCCCCATGGAAAAGAAATGCCAAAAAGCAAAATGGCTGTCTGGGGAGGCCTTACAAATAGCTGTGAAAAGAAGAGAAGGGAAAAGCAAAGGAGAAAAGGAAGGATATAAGCATCTGAATGCAGAGTTCCAAAGAATAGCAAGAAAAGATAAGAAAGCCTTCCTCAGTGATCAATGCAAATAAATAGAGGAAAACAATAGAATGGGAAAGACTAGAGATTTCTTCAAGAAAATTAGACATACCAAGGGAACATTTTATGCAAAGATGGGCTCGATAAAGGACAGAAATGGTATGGACCTAACAGAAGCAGAAGATATTAAGAAGAGATGGCAAGAATACACAGAAGAACTGTACAAAAAAGATCTTCATGACCCAGATAATCACGATGGTGTGATCACTCACCTAGAGCCAGACATCCTGGAATGTGAAGTCAAGTGGGCCTTAGAAAGCATCACTATGAACAAAGCTAGTGGAGGTGATGGAATTCCAGTGGAGCTATTTCAAATCCTAAAAGATGATGCTGTGAAAGTGCTGCACTCAATATGCCAGCAAATTTGGAAAACTCAGCAGTGGCCACAGGACTGGAAAAGGTCAGTTTTCATTCCAATCCCAAAGAAAGGCAATGCCAAAGAATGCTCAAACTACTGCACAATTGCACTCATCTCACATGCTACTAAAGTAATGCTCAAAATTCTCCAAGCCAGGCTTCAGCAGTACATGAACCGTGAACTTCCAGATGTTCAAGCTGGTTTCAGAAAAGGAAGAGGAACCAGAGATCAAATTGCCAATGTCCACTGGATCACTGAAAAAGCAAGAGAGTTCCAGAAAAACATCTATTTCTGCTTTATTGACTATGCCAAAGCCTTTGACTGTGTGGATCACAATACACTGTGGAAAATTCTGAAAGAGATGGGAATACCAGACCACCTGACCTGCCTCTTGAGAAACCTATATGCAGGTCAGGAAGCAACAGTTAGAATTGGACATGGAACAATAGACTGGTTCCAAACAGGAAAAGGAGTACATCAAGGCTGTATATTGTCACTCTGCTTATTTAACTTATATGCAGAGTACATCATGAGAAACACTGGGCTGGAAGAAACACAAGCTGGAATCAAGACTGCCGGGAGAAATATCAATAACCTCAGATATGCAGAGGACACCACCCTTATGGCAGAAAGTGAAGAGGAACTCAAAAGCCTCTTGATGAAAGTGAAAGTAGAGAGTGAAAAAGTTGGCTTAAAGCTCAACATTCAGAAAACGAAGATCATGGCATCCGGTCCCATCACTTCATGGGAAATAGATGGGGAAACAGTGGAAACAGCGTCAGACTTTATTTTTTTGGGCTCCAAAATCACTGCAGATGGTGATTGCAGCCATGAAATTAAAAGATGCTTACTCCTTGGAAGGAAAGTTATGATCAACCTAGACAGCATATTCAAAAGCAGAGACATTAGTTTGCCAACAAAGGTCCATCTAGTCAAGGCTATGGTTTTTCCAGTGGTCATGTATGGATGTGAGAGTTGGACTGTGAAGAAGGCTAAGCGCCGAAGAATTGATGCTTTTGAACTGTGGTGTTGGAGAAGACTCTTGAAAGTCCCCTGGACTGCAAGATCTAACCAGTCCATTCTGAAGGAGATCAGCCCTGGGATTTCTTTGGAAGGAATGATGCTAAAGCTGAAACTCCAGTACTTTGGCCACCTCATGCGAAGAGTTGACTCATTGGAAAAGACTCTGATGCTGGGAGGGATTGGGGGCAGGAGGACAAGGGGACAACAGAGGATGAGATGGCTGGATGGCATCACTGACTCGATGGACGTGAGTCTGAGTGAACTCCTGGAGTTGGTGATGGACAGGGAGGCCTGGCGTGCTGCGATTCGTGGGGTGGCAAAGAATCGGACACAACTGAGCGACTGAACTGAACTGAATGACTAATGATATGGAACACCTTTCTACGTGCTTATTGGCCATTTGTTCATCTTCTTTGAAGAAATGTTTATTGAGATCCTTTGCCCATCTTTAAGTTGCTTTATTTGCCTTTTCAACTGAATTGTAAGAGATATATATATATATATATATATATATATATCCTTTATATATTAAGGATACTAGTCCTTTATCAGAGATATAATTTGTAAGTATTTTCTCCTTTCCATGGGTTAACTGTTTTTCCACTTTCTTGATAATGTCCTTTGAAGCACAAAAGTTTTCAAGTTTGATAAAGTACAATTTACTTATTTTCTTTTTTTGGTCATTTGTGCTTTTAGTCTTATATCTAAGAAATTACTGTCTAATATAAAGTTATGAAGGTGTATGCCTATGTTTTCTTCTAAGAGTTTTATGGTGTTAGCTTTTATTTGATCTTTAATGCATTTTGAGATAATTTTTGTCTTTGAGGCTGGGCTCCAAATCTAGCCTTCTGCATATGAATATTCAAGTGTATCCACCACACCATTTTAAAGATTATCCTTTCCTCCACTGAATTGTCTTGGCAACCTTGTCAGAAATCAGTTGACCCTGAATGTGAGGGCTTGCTCCCAGACTCAATTCTATACTACTGATACCTATCCTTATGCCAGTGCCACACTGCTTCGATTACCATACCTTTCTAGTATGTTTAAAATGAGGAAGTATGACTCCTCTGATTTTGTCCTTCTTTTTTAAGGTTGTTCTGGCTATTCTGGGTCTCCTGAGTTTCCAAGTGAGTTTTAGGATCAATCTGTGGTAACTGCAGAATCAAGGGGAGCTAAGATCAAGGTCTACCATTCAGGAAACATATAGCTTTTAAGGAAAGCCTGTCTGAGTTTCTGTCATTGCAGACACACCCACAGCCATACTGTTCTGGGACTGGACTGTGACCCAGGAGGTTGGCCCATGCCCAGGAATCAAAGGTGGTATGTGCTTCTAAAATAATGTCCTGACCACCTGTGCATCTGCCCTACAGAAATGAGGGAGGCAGTGGGGGTGGGGGGGGCCTGACGTGTTCTGGGAAGGGGGCACCACGTTAGGAGGACCATGGCTGCAAGAAGACTCATCTGCCAAAGGCAGTTGGGAGGGGCTTAGAAGGAAGCAAATGGAGGAAGAGGGGCTGACGGAGAGGCAATTTTATGGTTTTCAGCCAAGAGGTAATGAAGATTGGAATAGGGCTGTGATACTAGAAATGGCCAGAAAGGAGGCTGTAAAAATACATGTAAGCTGTACCCTGTTTGAATAAGAAAATGTGGAAGAGAAAGACGTTCTGCTATTAACTGGACTTGGAGCTGCTGACCAAGACCTTACATGAGTTATTTTTCCCTCCAAAGTGATCCTCTATCTGGTATTTGTCTTCTTTAGAGCCCATCTTGGTGCTATAAGTTCTATACATACATAATGATAAAATATTCAGTTTCACAAAAGGCTGCGGGGCACTTGGTACACGTAAAACATTGCTTAAGGCTGATGCTGTTAAAAGACAAAACAATACCATGTCCCAGAACACAGAAGCTCCAGGACGGTTACAAGCAAGTCCCTTTTGAGGAACGAATGAGCACGATTCATTTCTGCTTACAGCTTCTGGGTGCCAGATGCATGAAAAGGTCTTACTTAGAATGAATGTCTCTTTCACATTTATTTGTTTATTTTTGGCTGCACTGGGTCTTCGCTGTTGCGCTTGAGACTTTTTCGAGTTGCAGAGAGTGGGAACTACTCTCTAGCTGTGGAGAGTGGGCTTCTCGCTGCAGTGGCTTTTCTTGTGGTGCACAGGCTTAGCTGCCCCCAGGCATGTGGGATCTTCCCGGACTAGGGATTGAACCTGTGTCCCCTGCACTGGCAGGTGGATTCTTAACCACCAGACCACCAGGAAAGTCCTGAGTGCTTCTTTTTACTTCAAGATTTAATTTTATAATCTGAATTCTGGCACTGGCAGCTCTGTCCCTCAATTACTGGTTCCAATTCAGAATTTTAAATACACAACCTAATGAAAAGTTAATAGGAGATTCACAGTGAAACTTCAAATATAGTCACTGTTCTTTCAAAGATAGAGGCAAAAATCTAAAAAGTCCCAAGCATTGGAAGGCTAGAAGAAATTATTTGTCTTCAGCTAAGTATTTCTTTGATGCACATCTGCTGTCCTACTGTGTGCTAGGTCACGGTCACACCAGAAAAAGCAAGATGTTATCTTTGTTCTCATGGAGCTCAAAGTCTGGAGGGGACCCCACATGGAAACAGGCAACAGCCATATGGCATCACGTGAGTTATGAAGTTTGTGATGGGAGCACTGAGCCCTGGGGAAGCACAGGGTGGGGGTAACTAATTACTCGGGAGGTATTCGAGAGCCTTCCCAGAAGAAGCAAACCAAATATCAACAGGCTTAGGAAGAATTAGTGCCTGCTGAACGTGGGGAGGGGCTTCCCATGTGGTGCAGTGGTAAAGAATGCACCTGCCAATGCAAGAGATGCAAGAGACGTGGGTTCGCCCCGTGTCGGGAAGGTCCCCTGGAGTGCATGCTTGCGTGCTCAGTCATGTCTGACTCTTTGTGACCCCATGGCCCCCGTGGGGGTAGCCTGCCAGGCTCCTCTGTCCGTGGAGTTTTCCAGGCAAGAATACTGGAGTGGGCTGCTATGTCCTCCTCCAGGGAATCTTCCAGACCCAAGGATTGAACTCAAGACTCCTGTGTCTCCTGCGTTTTGCAGGTGGATTCCTTAATGCTGAGTCACAGGGGAAGCCCATCCCCTACAGTGGGAAATGGCAACCCACTCCAGTATTCTTGCCTGGAGATTTCCGAGGCAAAGGGAAGAGCAGGGTGAAGGCAGAGGCCAGAAGGAGAACCTAGTGCCTGTTGGGAAGTTGAACAGTGAAGACTGTACAAGCCAAAGTAGATGCCGGGAGGGTCCGTTCTGTACCCAGCACTGAGCCAAGCACTTTACACAGATGATCTCATCAGCTCCTATGAGGCCCCTGGGATAGAATTAACAGAAAAAATGAGGAAACTGAGGCACAGCTGAGGACCTCATTCCAGGTCACAGGGTTCACAGCTGGCACAGTTGGATTTTAACCGAGGTAGGGATACCAGATAAAATACAGGTTGCCCAAGTTACATGTGAATTGCAAATATGTGATTTTTTTTTTTTTTGCAGGGGGCTGGGTGGGGGGTTGGTGGTGGTATGGAGATTACATCCCATGCAGTATTTATATTCCTGTATTTTTATTTGCTAAATCTGGCAAGCCTAAACTTAGATCCTACCTGGGTAAACCCAGCCTGACTCCAGAACCTGTGTTCTCAGCTAGGACTGGGAAAGGGTGCGAACACCATCTCCCGGTCAGTGCCAAGAGCGGATCCAGGCGAACACAATCAGGGAAAAGAGAGGGAGCAGCAGTTAGAACTCCACGTGTTTCTGTGTTGAGATACAAGATGATGATTTCAGGCCCAATCCTTGAAACAACTAGCTTGACCACGTTCTTCTCAATGTGTTATTCATCCAATTGGCAACAATTAAAAAGTGTTAATACTACACTTTGTTGGTGAGGGCACAGGTAAACGGCTTCTCTTAGCATGTTGGCTGGAGTGTAAATGATTTACTTTATTCAAATTTGACGACCTGCATACATGCTGACTGTAACATTTTAACACTGGAGAATTTTTCCAAAACTATGTGCAAAAAAAACCAAGTACAAACAATTTTACTGCAGCCCGTTTGTAAGAGCATAGCAGGGCTTGGAGCTGGAAGAGGAGAGTGAATGCAGGATTTAAGAGGGCACTCACCCTTGGGTTTGTGCAAGAGTTGGCCCTGTATTAGCATAATCCTGAAAACAAGTGCCTCCTTAAATTCTGTTCTCTAGATGCCTCCTTTGCTTCACAGGTTCCCCGGTCCTGTAGCCTATCATCACTGACAATCTAAGGGAACACAGACAGGAGACCAGGTAAATAAACAGTCAATCCATATAATGAAATACCGTGTAGCCACACAAAAAATAAGATAGACTTGTCTACACTAAGGGAAAAAACAAGATCAAGACTTTGTATATAATTTGCTACCTTTTACACACAAAAAAGGAGAAATATATACATACATATGTGCATACAGTTACAACTGGACATGGAACAACAGACTGGTTCCAAATAGGAAAAGGAGTACGCCAAGGCTGTATATTGTCACCCTGATTATTTAACTTATATGCAGAGTACATCATGAGAAACGCTGGGCTGGAGGAAGCACAGGCTGAATCAAGATTGCCGGGAGAAATATCAATAACCTCAGATATGCAGATGACACCACCCTTATGACAGAAAGTGAAGAAGAAATAAACAGCCTCTTGATGAAAGTGAAAGAGGAGAGTGAAAAAGTTGGCTTAAAGCTCAACATTCAGAAAACTAAGATCATAGCATCCAGTCCCATCACTTCATGGCAAATAGATGGAGAAACAGTGGAAACAGTGGCTGACTTTATTTTTCTGGGCCCCAAATCATTGCAGATGGTGACTGCAGCCATGAAATTAAAAGACACTTACTCCTTGGAAGGAAAGTTATGACCAACCTAGACAGCATATTAAAAAGCAGAGACATTACTTTGCCAACAAAGGTCTGTCTAGCCAAGGCTATGGTTTTTCCAGTGGTCATGTATGGATGTGAGAATTTCTTATAAAGAAAGCTGAGCACCGAAGAATTGAAGCTTAGAACTGTGGTGTTGTAGAAGACTCTTGGGAGTTCCTTGGACTGCAAGGAGATCCATGAGTCCATCCTAAACGAGATCAGTCCTGGGTGTTCATTGGAAGGACTGATGTTGAAGCTGAAACTCCAATACTTTGGCCACCTGATGCGAAGAGCTGACTCATTTGAAAAGACCCTAATGCTGGGAAAGATTGAGGGCAGGAGGAGAAGGGGACAACAGAGGATGAGATGGTTGGATGGCATCACCAACTTGATGGACATGGGTATGGGTGGGGTCCAGAAATTGGTGATGGACATGGAGGCCTGGCGTGCTGTGGTTCATGGGGTTGCAAAGAGTCGGACATGACTGAGCGACTGAACTGAACTGAACTGATGTGCATACGTTGTTGTTTAGTCACTAAGTCATGACTGACCCCATGGACTGTAGCCCCGCCAAGCTCCCCTGTCTGTGGGATTTCCCAGGCAAGAATCCTGGAGTGGGTTGCCATTTCCTTCTCCAAGGGATCTTACTGACCAAAGGATCGAACCTATGTTTCTTGCATTGCAAGTGGGTTCTTTACCACTGAGCCACCAAGGAAGACTGTACATATATTATTATATCTTAAAAATTGGTTTTGTGTGTTGCCTCTAAGGAGGGAAAGTGGGTTAGGAGGGGACCTTTTATACATTCTTTTGTAACTTTTGAATGCTGGTCCATATAAATATACTCAGCGGGAGAAAGCGAGGGTGGGATA